>NC_058139.1:22055788-22655788 GCF_011075055.1 Mangifera indica | reverse complement strand
AAACTTCATATCCAAAACCATGCATATTTTGAACTGTATCAAAGAGTCACTAGTTAAATTGATTGAACAGTTTGAAATAAACAGGTTGCTGAGGAGCAGTGGCAACTGAACCTAAAAAAGAAGTATGATTTCTCCTCTCCTCATGTTCATTATAAGCTTTTCAAGTTTAATATTATATTTTCCACAGCTGCCGTAAGCAGCAAGCAAACATTCAAAACAGAACATAAAAAGTGTCACAGGCAAAATGAGCAAAATGGCAAGTGAGCATCATATTTCAATAGAGAATAAAAGCATATGCACGACATCAAGCGGTCATGTCCCTCAAGAAAAGATCTCTGCTGTTTAATTATTCAAGTGTCCACTTCCATGTAGTCAAATGGCCATCAATAAAACATATCGTTTATCTAAGTATTTGAATGAACATACAAAGAATCCAACACTGGATTTTCCATGGGAGGTGTCGGGAAGAAATTGGAATGAAATAAAGGAAGAAATGGGATGGAATAACATCGAATAATGTGTGCACAAGGGTAGATTCAAGTAGAATCAAACTTAGCCCAAACAAAAGCCAGCTCAAACTCGGCTCAAATTTAGAATACCCAACTTGAGCTTGGTTCGCTTGAGCTAATGATGTGTTTGCCAAAGATACCATTGGAAAAAAAAAAAAAAAGAAGAAGGAAGGTCCCAGAAGATGAAAAAGAAGAATCGTCGGAAAAAATGAATATGACAAAACTTTCTAGTGACTCAATCAAGTTGAGCTCTAGGGGGGGCTATCTTTGCTCTGGTTCAAGCCAAACAATGAGCCAAAGTAGGCTCAGCAAAGATCCACCCCTATGTGAGCATACTTGAGGGGGGAAGAGAAAGAATGATCAAAGCAAAAAACAATCCACAACAGAATTATTTATTCAACTCTAATTAAGCCAAGAATTGTCTACAAAAACTACAGAATACTAATTTAAAGATAAAAATCAACAGAAAGGCCAAGTAAAAAGGGTTTCCTCACTTCATTTTTGCCTCTGTAAAAAGAACATGACGATTTACTTGAGAGTCATTTTAGAGGAACTCAAGCGTCCCCAAAACTTTCTTAGCACTCTTCCTTTGACATAGAAGAATCCAGTTCCAGCAGCTGAGACAATTCAGACAAACATAAGAGTCTTCTTCTTGTCATCCATCCCTCAACTTAAACACACAAAAAAAAAGCCAATCATATTAGCACAAATAGATAGCCCTAAGAAATAAGCTATGCAACAAACAAAGCAATGTCATGAAAATTACTAGTCCAACATTCACAAGCATAGAAGTTCATAAAATGCAAGCAGTTTAGACACAAGTGAATTATTATTTTGCAATACTATATAATCTTGTATGAGTTTTAAAATAAACCATTTACCATAGGAGTAGATTCGATCTAAGCTGCTCGAGCTTGGCTTGATTCTCAGCTTGACTCAAATCATCCAACCACGCATCGCCACACAGAAGATCACCTTGCCGGAAATTCTTCTCTTTCTCTGGCAATTTTCCTTTTCCTTCTTTGGCGATTCTTCTTCTTCCCGGCGATTCAAACAAGCCAAGCTCAATTTCAATTTGGTCATTTTGGATTCAAGTCGAGCTCAAACTCCCGAGTTTAAGATCAACTCCGCTCAAATCCACCCCTAATTTAACATAAGCAAGATAGAATACCAAACTGAAAAGTCATACAAACAACCGTTAAAGCAAAAACATCTCGACTAAAAACACAAAAAAAGGAGCATTCAGATCTAATAAACTTATCGTACAAGTTCTCTCTATGCTTGTCTAACATGATCTAGATTTCATGCAGAAAATGGAGCAACCCTTTTGGTTTAAGATTCAATGTCAATAATCAATTTCACAATTTTCAAGTAAAAATTGAATCTTTGAAGTGTCTATCTACAAATATAACAACTTGCGCAATTTGAATTTGAAGCACTTAACGGAGATCGGAGAATGTCAAGGAGACTGAAATTGAAACGAAACGTCGACAATACAAAGAACGATAGAGAAACCAAACCCGAAAAATAAACGAAATATCCAAAATATCATTTTTCTCGTTTTCTTTTCCCGCCCAATCTTTGATGAAATGAATTGTCACCTTTGAAGTAAAACCATACGGTTACAGCGTAGAGTAATATTATGAGTATAATTTTTATATATAATTTTATAGATAAATAATAATTTATTATTATATAATTAAATAATTAAAAATTAAAGATAAAATAATATTTAATCATATTATAATATTTTATTATTTTTATATAAAATTATACATAAAAATTATATATATAATATTATTGTAAAAGGTATATTAATCACTTTTTATTGCATATAAAATAATTAATATTACTTATGTCTTTAATCCATAAAACTATGTGCACAACTTTAATATATAATTTTGTACATAAATTAATGATGTGTTATTATAAAATTGAGTATTATTTCATCTTTAATTTTTAATTATCAAATTATATAATAATTCATCATTATTTATACATAAAATTATACACATAATACTACTCGTCTTTAATAGTATAAATAAATTATATTTTTATCTTAATATTTATATTTTCTTTTGACTCCCCAACTTTTCCTTTTTTTATTTCTTGATTGTCGAAAAATCTCTAAGAAAGAGTCGACTGATTTGAATGTACTTAAGACTTGCATAGGCAATAAGACATCTCAAAGTTTATAAAAACGACAAGATCTAATTAAAACGGAATTCGTCAACAACACATCTAGATGCAAAGTGACAAATTTAAGTGAGATCGCGAATATAGAGATCGACTTGTTATAGCGTAGGGACATGATGTTAGGAAGTTGTGAACAAGGTTAAAAATGCAACAACAATAAAAGGAGTGAATTACATAGTTGTAAGAAGTTGAAATGTTGATTCATGATGAGAGAGTCTATGATGGGAGGAACAATCTCGACCATACTTTTTTATAACTATTAACCATGAGTGTTAATAAATTTAATATATTAATAAAACTATACGAATATATTTTTAGAAAATAATTTAGATACATAGATAAAGTGTTATTATATGATTAAATAATTTTAAATTAAATGATAAAATAATACTCAATTATATAATGATATATTATTTTTGTATTCAAATTATATATTAAAAGTGTATACACAGAGTAATGTTCTTAACATATGTGGAAAAGTAAGTTTTCCAAACTTAAAGGGTATATATAGTTTTCATCAAAGTTTGGGTGGGAAAAAAATTCAGCCAATGTTGTGCATGTTAGCCCGAAAATCTTGGTGCACGTTAGCTTCACTGCACTGCGCTAAAACTCTTTACTCTCTTGTATGTATCTCTTCAGTCTTTCAGTTCAGAGTTGTATTGAAAAGAAAATTTTATAATCAGGTAAAGAAATTGGAGAGAAAAATATTTATCATTTAAGTTAAATTTTGAATATTTCCCCCAACTTATTCTGGGTCTTTCGTTTTCTCGGTAACCAAATAGGATGGCTCTGAAAATTTCGGATTTTTATTATTGTTATTGTTGGGTGCAGAAATTCGATTGGAGATGGGGAGCGGGGTGGATGCTGCGGGAGATCAGATCCCAACGTCGGCTGTGCTAATGGCGTCGCATAAGCACATCGGGACGAGATGCCAGCGGGAAAATGTCGAGTTTTTGAAATGCAAGAAGAGGGATCCAAATCCGGAGAAATGTCTCGATAAAGGCCGCCAAGTTACTCGCTGTGTCTTGGGCCTGTAAGTGTTTTTGTGCTTTTTTCTGATCATTATTAGTGTTATCTGCAATTGAATGATTTTATTATTTGAATATGGAGAAATTTTAGTATTTTTTGACTCTGAGGAAGTTCATTCTTTAGTAAAACTGGTTATAGTGTTATGCATTTGAAGTCCATGTTAATCTATTGTTTCCTGTCAAACAAACGAATGAAGTCTAGATTAATTTTGACTTGATTGGTTACATTGGCATCTTTGTTATTGAGTTTTGTTCTTGGGGTGATTCATTTCAAAAGATGAAGTTAGGGGAGGGCTTGGCTTAGTGTTCAGCTCAAATGAGCCAAACTTAAGCCGAGGTAGCCCTAGTTCGAGTTCAAGTCAATCTATCTCGACTTAATCAAATCATCAAAAAGTTATCGGCAGATTCATCTTCTTCATAAACTTTTCTTCTTCTCTGGTGACTCTTCCTCTCTTTTTCCAACAACTTCTCAACCTGCATGCAATTGGATTTTGATAATACTTTGCAAACAGTCACTGTTTGAATTCATGAAGTCTGAATCTTGTTTGATTGGATGCAAGGATGGATGATTATGAAAGTTCTTTTGACTCTGATAAAGTTCGTTCTTTAGTAAAGCAGGTTATAGTGTTATGCATTTTAAGTCTAAGTTAATATATTTTTTCCTATCAAACTAATAAATGAAGTCTAGGTTAATTTAGACTTGATTGGTTACATTTGCATCTTTGTTGTCAAGTTTTGTTCTTCATGATTCATTTCAAAACATGCAGTTAGGAGTGGATCCTATAGCTCGATGTTCAACTCAAATGAGTCAAACTCAAGCCGGGATAGCCCCAGCTCAAGTTTAAGTCAAGCCATCTAGAGTCGATCGAGTCGTCAGAAAAGTCACCCATAGATTTATATTCTTTGGCTCTTTTCTTTTTCTTCGGTGATTTTTCTTCTTATTAGTCTTTGGCAACCCTTCTTCCTTTTATTCAGCAACTTCTTCAGCAAACTTATCACCAACTCAAACTTGTTGTTCTAGATTCAAGTTGAGCTCAAGCTCAATTCAAATCCGCCCCTACATGCCATCGGATTTGGATAGTAACTTTCAAACACTGACTGCTTAAATTCACAAAGTTTGTGAATCTTGTTTGATTGGATGCAAGGATGGGTGATTATGAAAGTTTATAGACTCTGATAAAGTTCATTCCTTAGTAAAGCAGGTTATAGTGTTATGCATTTTAAGTCCAATATAATCTATTGTTTCCTATCAAACAAATAAATGAAGTCTAGGTTAATTTGGACTTGATTGGTTGCATTTGCTTCTTTGTTATTAAGTTTTGTTCTTGGTGATTCATTTCAAAACATGCACTTGGATTTGATAGTACCTTGTAAGCACTTACTGCCCGAGTTCACAAAGTCTGTGAATCTTGTTTCCCTACTGTTTCTACCCTCGAATCCATTCGTGTTCATACCATAACCCCAAGTCAAGTGCTCTGATACTACTTTGATTTGGTTCCACCTTCAAATTTCGGCCAAACACAGAAAAACACACCAACAAAGAACAATTGATTGTGAATAATCTAGTTTTATTTATCAACTCATTAGGATAAGACCCTATTTAAATTCGCTGCTGCAACCAGATGAGTATGGTAAATAAAACTGAAAATGGAAAGATGTACGGTTCCAGCAACTTGAGGAGTTGGAGACCTCTCTAGCACCAAGCTAACAGAACAAAATCCATTCCCCCACACTTCTCTCACGCCCCTTCTTATCCCCTTCTTATTCTTTTCCATAGTCAACTTTGCTAACTCATTCACTACTGAACTGCCACGTGTGGAGACTGAATTCCCGAGTGTGTTCCCCTTCTCATCAGCCTATGCTTACATATGTGTTCCCACTTGATCAGAGGATTATTAGGATGATTATGAAATTTTTTTTATAAGGTGTCTTGTTGATTTATAATTATTTGTATATACATTGTACAAAGTAGTTTACGTATAAAAACATGGATATATGCAAGACCAGTAACAAGGATTAGTTTTATTTTCCTGCCAGAAACATGATCTCTCTTTTAGATATGATTTGCATTAACAAACTGTATCTATAGAGGTAATTCTGAAACTAAGCCAAAAAGAAGGTATCCCTAATGCAAGAGCATATGAGCACAAAGGGAAATGGGTCCATATAGTCTGTTCATTAATTTTGTAAATCTGGTTTTGCATTTTCTCTTCATTCTTTTTTATTTCTTTTTGTTATGTTTCTAGTACTACCTGGGGCATGTGACTTTTAGTGTATCGTTGAGCGTGATGTAGGATTATGATTAAACTTACCAGTTCTTATTCAGCAACCTTATGCCAAACTATGATGAGGAGCTTTAAGCATTGGAACCAAACTCTGTAGTTCACCTAGATACCTTCAGAGTTCAAGACTCCTCACACCATAAATTAGTTTATTTCAAACATAATTTCTGCAAGCTAAGTGTTAATACTTGATGTGGGTCATGAATTGAACTCAGAATCAAACAAAAATAATAATTCATGCTCACTAGTCCAGTCAAATCACCTCCTAATCTTGTTGGTTTTAGTCATTTGGGACCTGGTTTCCTGTTCTCTTTGACCTCCTAATCTAGTTGGTTTGCATTGTTTAGGACCCTGTTTCCTGTTCTCTTTATACTTGTAGAACATACTTTAGGCTTGTATAGTAGAATCTTGAATATCATGTAACATTTTCTTGTTTCATTTTAATGTCAAGCAACCTAACTGCAATCTTTATCATTCATTCATATGTTGAAATTTTAATCAAATGAATTAATTTGTCAAGTTTTCTAGGTTCTTCTCTTCACTTGAGTTGTTATAAGGCCTGTATCTTCAAAATGTATCCTAACCTCCTTCGATCTTTTCTTCCTGTGACAATTTTAAGTGCCCTTGGAAAGGAAATATCTTAGCTTTATTGCAACTTGAGCAGCTATTTAACAAGCATCTCCCTGCTGGTTGAGAAAACCTATAGTTTATCAAAGACCTCAATACTTTTAGACATATCCCTTAAACGCAATATTGGAGACTTCTTGTGTTACACATTGACTCCTTTATGTATCGCCTTGTACAACTTATACACTAACAATAGATACAAATATTGACGTGTCATTATGCGTTTAAATTAAAAATAAAGTAACATAACACGTCAACAATTATACTCATGTTTGCATTCCTTGTTTGTATATCTAGTATTACTCTATACCTATTATAAAAATTTATCATATTTGTTTATCTTTTGATGTTTTGTTTCTCATAGTTGGTGTAAGTTAACTTTTCAATCATATGCTTTGTCTTTTCTGTACATCAACCCTTATTTTGAATACCATGTTTCTCCCAGCATATTAGTGATTCGCTTGAGTAGCCAATTCGTTTCTTAACACTCTTCATGAGTACTTTCTAATTTACAGGTCACCGTACAAATAATATCATTGAGTTGTATAGATTATCTGGTTGTATATATTTGACAATGAGTAATATTACATATACTGAAAATTAAGATTAGATTCAAACGAAACCGAGTTTGAACATGGGTTGACGCAAGTTTGGCTCAAATCTTAAATAGTTACTTCAAGTTTGAACTTAAACTTAAGTTCATTCTAATTGGTTGGAGATATTGTCAAAAGTTGTCAGTACTCGCTGGGATGAATGGTTTTGTCACCATTGGGGATTTGACTTGAGCTCGAACCGATCTACCGAATTAAAGCTCTTGCTCAAATACAACTCAAATCAAGCTAAACACTGATTTATGTTAAATTGATTTAGTTCTAATCCAACCCTAGACAAACACAATTACAAACATTCATGTGTCATCATTTCATTCATAATCATTTACTCACATAATGATATATTAGCATTTGTATCCATATTTGTACCCATTATCAATGCATTGAGAATTATCTATCATCAATAGAAACCAACAAGAACTTCTAAAACAATAAAACTGTGTACCTAATTTCGAATAACCAATTGGGTATTCAAATTCTGTGTGATCAAATGATTTTAATTTGATGATTTTAAATCAAAGATAAAATAACATTTAGTTATATGATGATATATCATTTGAGTGCTTAATAGAGTTTTCAAACTAGGTACACATAACATTGTACCTTCTAAAAATGTCACTGAAAATTGTTTAGTATTTTCAAATTGGTTGATTTGTAAATGTTGGTGATGTTTACCACCGTGCAGGTTAAAAGACCTTCACCAGAGGTGCACAAAGGAGATGGATGAATATGCTGGTTGTATGTATTACCACACAAATGAGTTTGATTTATGCCGCAAGGAACAGCAGGCATTTGAGAAGGCATGTCCATTGGAATGATTGACTGAAACAGATACTTGTATTGCAATATCTTCAGAATAAGTTCCATCACTTTTCCAAGAGCAAACACTTTGTTGCCATTAGCCAACATTTTTTTCTTTGTTGGAACTTGATTTTCGGTATGAATTTTCGCCGTATTGTGTAATTCAGATCATTTTTTGGAAACGTCTCTGATTCAAAAGAAGACATAACTACCCTTTATGTCTGCATCATTTACTTGTAATTATTGGGCCCTACGTCTCTGTATTTTTACTAAGAGACGAATTTTCTATTAACATCAACACAGGCAAATATAGTTAGAAGGTTTAACGACCGCAACGCTTGAGATGCTCAAGGCATTAATGTGATGGGGATCTGACATTTCTGGCCGATAGATTAGTATTGTTTCCTTGAAATAAAAGGTGAATTCAAATCAAACTGAATCCAAACAAAAACAAATTTGGACAATCAGCTCAAAATTAAACTCAACTAGTGTATAAGTCAGTAGGGGAAAAGAATTTGCATCAAATCATGTTTCCAACCCAAGGACACATGTCAAACTAGGCTCAAACAAGACAAACATTGACCCAAACTATAGTAAATCCACCTTTTAAACCCATACAAATTCAATTTCGGGCAATAAATAAACTAAGATTGGATTTAACCAACTAAAATTTCAATGCTCATTCTATTTGTTTGTCAAGCTGCGTTAGACAGGTTTTATGATTTTCTACTAAACTTGAAAACCCATCCATCAAAAAATAATGTATGATGAGGTTGAAGGTAGGCAGTATGGCAAATGACACCCAACTATGCCTGCATCCACAATTGACAACAGGCGACCGTGCAGCTGTTCCACAAATTATAAACACCAACTGACTAGTCTAGCAATATAACAGAGAATAAAGCATCAAACATAAGCACCACGCAGCAACTTCAGTCATAAAGTCACATACCAATAAACCTAGAGTTTTAAACACATTTCATCTAGTTAAACGAATACTTGGGAGTAATCTTTCACCCAGCAGCTACTCGAACACCACCTCAGATCAGGAAACAAAACTCGACCAGCTATTAGCAAGAACTGCAGGGGAAAAAATAAATTCAAATTACCAGATCATGTTGCAGACCACATGTAATCAATTCAAAGTAGATGAGAGAAACAAACAGAAACTCCAATGGAAGGATATTAAGCAACAATCAAGGACATAAATTTACCTTCCATCCCTGAGAAGTGAGAACTTCAAACATCTTTTTTCTAGACTTGTGTTGTTACATCTATATTAGAGAAACCACAAGCTATTCATTTTACTTCAGCCAAGATTGTACTTCTAAAGCCATAGGCTATTCAATTTAATAGCTGAGCATATCGCAACAGCAGGACGCACAATTCACAGATGCCCATTTGACAACTAAATGTAAAATTATTATACAATTTTATTTAGGATATGAAACAGAACCAATGTTCCAGCACCAAATTTCCTTAATTAGGGCAAGTATAGAATTCTGAATGCTTTAGTTAGTGTATATGAAACATATTTAGATAAAAGAATAAGATTCGGTTTCACTCCGACATCACCACTACACAAGGATCCAAACAACTCTGCCCACCAACATTATTAAATACGAAGCCAAGACCCAATACACCCAAACCACTCAACTCTCACTCAACCAACCAAGAAGGTATATTGCCTTCAGAAGGTTTCCGAACTCTCCAGATTCAGGAACTATGGTTAAGAATAATATGGCCCTGAACTTCCGATTGAGACTGAATTAACTCATCAGTAACCCAAAGTTGAAAAGTACAAAATTGTTGACATTTAGGATTCATTCAATAAAAAATAGGAATTAAGAGAAACAACTACCTGTAGAATCATGATCGAGACCTTGAAGGACTGCAACTATTACCCATAGGACTCATTGACCTGCTCGGTGCATAATTCCTGTCACCGTGAAGACTCCGACCATTCTCCCTTGGTCTTGGGGACCTCTGGTTTGACCTGTAGTCCCTCTCATCACGTGGAGAAGGGGATCGTGAGACAGACCTAGATCGCCTTGGGGAGTGATAATCATCCCTATCCCGATGATCCCTGTTTCAGTGGCAAGAGAAGACAGTTATTCCCATCAGATATACCTAATACGAATACATGTATAGCAATATTTTCAGACTAAAATATAACAATAAAAATAAAATAAATCAGATTATAGAACAACATAAGATAAATCCAGAATGATTACAACATAAAAAAAAATGCATTCATATTTGCATAATAAAGCCTCTTCCAATCTATAAGATCCACAAGGCTTCAATACGAAAGCCAATTCAGCACAACACAATAGATAATTAAAAAATTGAAAGTGATGATCTCTTCTAAGATGAGTAAGTTTTCTAGTCACATCCTCAGTCAAATCTAATTGATCAAAATATGCTTTTACCTTTTCCATTGTTTCAGTACAAATATATAACACTTGGATCCAGATACTGAGAGTTAGGCTCTATTATGTTGTACTGATTGGTCAGCATCGGACAACTTCATAGCGTCTTTGCCACAGCTTTAACAAACCTCAAATTAAGTTTTTTTCCTGGAAAAAGCCATCATATACTGGTAAAACCTTTGAATAGCTTGCTTCTTTGAAGATGATTTCTTTCTTTGGCCAACTATATGCTCTACCTATATTCTTTCTTAACTGGATAGTATATTCAAAACAAGACATCAAACTTAACAATTTCTTATTAAACAATGATTTGTTTATAAGAATAAGAAAAAGATAAGGTACAGATGTGATACTAATCATTTTTCACACAAGCTTAGCTAGCAATTCATTCACTGTTAGAAACCCTCACTAAGTCGAATAATAAAAGGCCCAGGCAACTGGTAGAAATAAGCTGGTGATGGTGAGATTATGGATAATGACGAAGCTTTGATAGAAAGATATGCATGTTTTCCATGACTTTATGATCTCTTTATCTTTAAAACTTTATAATCCAGAGCCTTTAAAGTCTCCCTTTTCACTTTACTATCTGCATAAACAAGGTCACCAGCAAATATTATTCATATCCATGATAACACAAGACATTATCTCTAAGGGAAAAAAAACCTCGGCACATTATTTTCAAACAGTGACAATAGAAGGAAGGTCATCATGCAGAAAGCTTGGATGTTATTAGATTATCATAGTCAGAACTAAAAAGGCAAGATTTCCTGATCTTCCACCAAGAAGGAAAGGCTTCCATTTCAAAGCCAAAATTAATTCTTCATTTGCTTGAACGTCAATAACCCATTATGCAGGCGCAGTATACATGCTCGCTATTGACAAGTGTCATGAAAAATTGGTCGATTTAGCACCACTAACATATTAACATTAGTTATAATATAATGTGACACCATTAACTAGCTGAGTGAAATATAGCAAGACCAATTACTTCTTTCCAGTATGAAAAAAGGTATCAATATCATCATTTCTATCTGCAAGAAAACTGAGTATATGAGCCATGATGGATATGCCATTTTCATTATCTGCCGAGATTGGCATACAAACTGTTTCACACACCAATGACATTTTTTCTTTTATTTTTTTGCATGGTAAAGCAGAAGTACCCCAAACAATTAACAGAAATCCCACACGATGGCTGATGATGTGCAGAGCATATGAGTGTATGATCCCAACAAATTATTAATGGGACCAATCAATCAGTTGTTTACATTAAAATGACAATAATAAGAATCCATAGCTATGCATTACAAGAAAGAGATTAAAACTCTCAAATCTTCACATAGATTAAATCACTACCTTGAGTCATGCCTCGGTGAAGGTGAGCGAGAGTAAACTGGAAACAAAACATAAATAATGATTCAGCACAAAGTCTGAAGTAGTAAAAAACTCTGTCACTATCATGTATAGTTTCAACAAGTAACCAGACAAACTTGAACACGGCCAACCCAAAAAGTTCAAACAAGCAAAAGAAAAGTTAAACTTACAACGATATTGACGTCTTGGGGACCTTGGTGATGTCCTCCTATAGCTCCCTCCGTATCGACCACTGTGATTAAGTATTAGAAGAATACAACAAAGAAAAAAGGATTAAATAAATACTTGATGAGAACAAATTCATTCAGGCAGGTATAAATAGTAGAAAGTTAGTGTTCAAAAAGGAAGACAAAGACAAACACTTTCTTCAGTCATACCTTGCACGGGAATTCAAACGCATTTCTTGAGGAGTTTTCCTGTTCTCATCAGCGAAGACAATTTTTATCTCACGTCCACCAATGAGTGTGTGATTCAACCGTTGCTTTGCTTCAGATGCATCTTCACCGTAGCTGAACTTCACAAAACCAAAGCCTCGTGGTTCTCTGTGAATTCAAATGACACAATGCCCCACCATGAATTCAAATACATTATCAACACTTACATCAAATGATTAAAATTACAGATGAGAAAAACATTTAAATCAACTAGTTTTCCAAATAACAAAAACTGAAAGAAATTGAAAAAAAAAACATAATAATATAACTTGTATCATTTCAAGGATTTATAAAGAAGTGACCAAGCGGTTATCAGAGTGTCTAGCATAAAATCAATAAAAGAATTAATTCATGATTTTAAATCAGAAAACTAGAAGTACTAGAGTAATGTGCAAAATAGGAAATAACAAATTCCAGAAACTGGGAAAAATGTGAATGAGCAACAAAAGCTAGAGCATACCCAGTGTAAAAATTTTTAGGAAGATACACATCCTTCACTGGACCATATTTCTCAAACGGAATTCTAAGATCTTCCGGCCTGCACAACAAAATGAAATTCATAATGATAGGAGCCTGGCACCTTCAACACTTGAATCACAACACTCCAGCAAAATAACACACAAGCAGTCTATTTCCAGGAAAATAGAGCAGACCGACACACTTGAAACTGAATAAAAGAACCTTCAGTACTATACCATACATGAACAAGAAAACAAACAGAAAAACCAAAATGTTAACCAGCAATTTGAGGAGCTGGGACCTCCCAAATCAGCCAAAGGCTGCCCAAACAAAACCAAATTCTTCTCCTCCTCTTTATTGTTACCGCTCACTCTAATATGACTCATCTAAATCACGCCACACACCACTCCAAAAACGAACCATCTAGTTATTCCAAGTTACCAGCTACCTGCCTATTACATCTACCCGCTGACTGCATCTTCACTCCAATCCGCAACAATCCTAACACATAATTACAAAACCAAACAATATATAAAGTAGACAAAAACAAGTATATTATTAAGAACAACTCATCAAACAATTTGTCTCGTCTTTCTTACGTATTAGATTCAACAATCAATAGACCTTGAAATAATTCATAAATTAACCTATAACTGAGAAATCTAAAGCTAACAAACAGATTTTAGAGCTGATAAAATCCAACAAAAGAACATAAGCAGACCTGGCATCGAGAGGGAGGTTGCGAACAAGCAAACCAGAAGGAATGGGAGAGCGACGGTCGCCCTGAGACCTACGCGGCTCGTCGTCGTAACGCTTTCTGTCACGTGGACGATGGCTCCTGCTACGGCGACGAGGGCTGTTGCTCCGGCTACGACTCCTATATCTAGCCATTATCCCTTCAATTTGGTAGAAAACAAGCAATTTAAAAACCCTAACCCTAACCCTAACTGAGAGAGTGAGCGACCGACTTTTCGAAATTTTGGAGGGAGAGAAGTGTGGAAAGTGTGCCTAGCTGCCTCAACTTTCTCTACATTGAGTTTTTTTAAATACGCCGAATGACTATTGCACACCGAAGGTTTGATCAAATAACATTATCAGCCTTAAAGTTTTAAGATATCACTTGTCACATCAAACAAATTAAACTTTAATCTTACATCATTTTTCCCAAATATCATTTACAAACAAATTAAACTTTAACCTTAAGTACTTTTTTTTCCTTTTTCCTCCCTAATTTAATTTCATTCTTATAATATATTTTTCAATTGAGAATCAAATCGATTTGATGCAAAAATGACTGAAATTTCAGTCAAAATGACAATAACTAATGAAATTCTTCTAAACATCATCGGTTTTTTAATTTTTAATTTTTATAATTTTCATTAAAATTAATATAACTTATTAATATAGCTATAAAAGTTAATAAAATTAATATAACTTATTAGTATAGCCCTAAAAATTAGGGAAAAACGTATGTTAAAAGGGTAATATGGTAAATACACATTTCCATTTTTAAAGTCTTTAATAAACGAATATTTTATTAGTTTATTAAAATAAAATATGCGATTAAGGAATATTTTATTAGTTTTATTTTATTTGATAGATATCGGCGGCGGATTTCAGATTTTATTTATTACATTATCTAGTTGAAGGGCGACACGTGGAGGGCGTGATTTATGTTAACAGAGTTACTGGCACCTGGGGCGGAATTAAGCGGCGATTTATGAGAAATCACTAGCGTGGCTAAACGTGTTGAGAACACGTGAATGAAAAGTCGTTGTATTTCTTGCAAATTGGCAACGCAAAATCGCTATAGACATGTCAAGCGTTTTAATGCGCATAATTATCTGAGATTTGACGACGGTAATTTTTTTAACGAAAATCAACGGTTCATGATCAATTTTGAATGGTTTAGCCAATCAGCTGGCGACACCTGAATGGTTCCTTTATCGTTTATTGTTCAAATTTAGAAGTATTGGCGAATAAAAGATTGTTTATTAATATTTAACCAATAAGTCCGACAAATTTAAACAAAAATAAAAAAAAGAAGTCTTTCAACCTTAAGGTTGGACTCAAATTAAGTCTATTCAAGTTTAAATTTGAATTCGATTCAAATAAGTTTAAAATGTGCTAGTTATATACGAGTTTGAGTTATTAGCCAAATTTTTCAATTAAAAATTTTGATACAAAATAACAATATTTTGACTAATATATATTAAAACGACTTCATTTTCATAATAAAAAATAAGTCGAGCTCAACTATATATAAATCGGACAGAGCTCAAGCTCGATTCGATTCAAATCTAACCCTATTTGACCTTCCATTTTCCATTTTGTTTTTATTGTGAGAGATTTCCATTAAAATTTTCATTTATAAGGTTGCGAACAAATTAGTAAACAATTTATGATATGAATAAAGATAATAATAACGATAACAATAATACTATTTTTGATAACGTAAAAAAAAATATATAAAGTAAAGGTTAAATCTTATTGATTTGATATTTGATATGGATTCAACATTTACTTTATATGTGAATTTAAAAATATTTGATGATTTTTACTTCTTATAGATTCAACCTTCGATACCATATGAAATGATATGAATTCAACCTTCACTTCGTAAAACAAGACATATGAATTGAAGATTAAATTCTTCGATGACAACAACATATATGACAACTTGTATTTTATATGGATTCAACCTTTGACAATGTAAAATAATATTTTTTTATTATATTATATTTTTAATTAAATAATACTTTAAGAAAACACATGAAACCTTATTGATTTGGTGACTTTTAATATCAAATATTGCAAAAAAAAAAAAAAAGGTATTATGGTCATTTTCTTGGAAATGATAAATGTTAACTTAAATTGAAGGGTATTTTAGTCATTTTACTAAAAACACAATAAAATAATCATTTAAACTCTAGACAAATCAAAACCATGCAAATTAATATCTCACGAGTAAAACTTTAAATTTTTAAAAATTAACAAATAAAAATTTAAAAAAGCATCCAACCTTGGGTGGGAATAAGTCCTTTGGCCTAACAAATTTAATAAACACATAACAAAAAATAGTTTTTTTAAATGATAGAAATACGGTGTTCCCTCACACCTTCGATGAGAAGTAGTGATTTGATCTTTCTATTTTGACATAATAGTGATTAACTTTTTTGTTATTACATAAATTCGGTCTTTCAGGTGTATGTTTATTTTTTATCTTGATTTGAATATAATATTAAACCGAACTCAATTTGATATTATAATCAAATTTAAATTTAAATTTTTTTAAATCAAGTTAAACTAAACCTTATTATATTTAAATTTAATTTGATTTAAACCAATTAGATAAGATTGAGCCAAGCCCCGTCTGAATTTGAAAATAGCCATAAAAATGTCCCTGTAACAGTACCGGACAAACAGTTGCTGAGGATACCAAGAGGCGGGCCATGGGTAGCGCAGCATCATTTTGTCATAAGAGGAATATAGTAATGGAGTATTGCATTACGAAGCGGGTTTCCGCCACCTATGATTGGCTGTCCCCACAACAAATGAGGTGTTAAAAAAATATCCATCATTATTGGAGAGATGTACATGTCGTCATCGCATTTTAACATTACTGTTTGACAATGATTCTTCACCGCCTCTTCTCGTACGCTCCACTCAGGGCTGGATTCGAGCCGAGCCAGCTCGAGTTCGAGCTCGGCTCGGCTCGATTCGAGCCCGAAACGAGTCGGGCTCAGCCCGGCTCGATCGATCTCGAGTCGAGCCCGAGCTGGCTCGGTATATTTTTTTAAAAATTTTTTTATACAAAACGACATCGTTTTAGTCTATATATATATACAAAACGGTATCGTTTTGATATAAAAAACGAGCCGAGCCGTTACCGAGCCGAGTTGAAAACGAGTCGAACTCGAACCGAGCCAAATTCGGCTCGAGTCGAGCTCGAGCCGAACTCGAGCCAGCCCTTAAAAAGCCGAGCCGAGCCCGAGCTGGCTGCGAGCCGAGCTTGGCTCGGCTCGAATCCAGCCCTACCACTCACACGAAAAGCAACCCCATCCCTCCTGAAAGTTTCAAAGGTTAATTTGATCCATATTTAAATTTATAGGAACAAATTTGAATAATAAAAAATAATGTTAAAAAAAGATAAATAATTCAAAAAAATAAATTAATTGAAAAAAAATTTTAATAAAGAAAATTTATTAAAACTAAACATAACTTTGGGTCGAATCTATCTTTAACTTATACTGCACTAAAGCAACGCGTGTCACACCAGCGCGTGCCCTTAACAGACTCCATGTCGCCACTAGAAACTCATTTTATTCAAGCCTCCCCCACAAAATAAAATAAAATACAAAGATACTTCCGAGTCCGACCCAGCCATCACCTACCGAGGCTAACCTCCGCAGCCTCCGCTGCCACTTAAACGCTTATAAAGCGACTCCTCGCAATTTTTTATTTTTATTTTGCTTTTTTTAAAAATTATTTAATATCTACTTTTCCTCTGTTTCAACTCCAAGAGAGATGGAACCTCGCAGCCTTGAACACCCGAGATTCACGGAGATGGAGCCGCACGTGACGGAGAAGGAGACGTCGACGTCAGCGCTGTGGGACTGGAGCGATCTTCTGGACTTCACCGCAGACGATCGCTTCGATCTTCCTATGGTCTCCGATCAGACTGAGTTGAATCCAGCAACGGAGCCTCATACCGAGCCTTCGGTTGTTAATTTGAATAAGGTCAGGAAACGCGACCCGAGGTTGACTTGTTCTAATTTTTTAGCGGGTTGGATCCCCTGTGCGTGTCCGGAGGTTGACGAGCTGCTTGCGGAGGAGGAAGCGACTCTGCCTGGGAAGAAGCGTGCGCGGACGGTGCGGGCAGGGTCGGGCCAAGCCAGTTGTCAAGTGCCAGGTTGTGAGGTGGATATTAGTGAGCTTAAAGGTTATCATAAAAGGCATAGGGTTTGTCTTCGGTGTGCAAATGCCAGTGCCGTTTTCCTTGATGGTGAAAGCAAGAGATATTGTCAACAGTGTGGCAAGTATGGCTCAATCTTTTTATTGTTTACGCTAAATACGTTCATTATTTTGTTAATTATTGTGTATTAGAAGTGTAACTGTACTTAAAACATCCTATTAGTGTAACTCCTCTAGACAAATTCCACACAAAAAGTATGTTAGATATGGATAGATATCCTACTTAGGTTGGGAATGATAAGAGAATATGATGTTGGATGTGCATGGGCATCCTATATTGTTTGAAAATGATAAAGAAAATGGCTTAAACGTCTCATGAGTTCTTAAACTGTCTAGATACATTTTGAGTTGCAAAACCTAAAAACAAAACCGTGACGAGTCCAAATGTTACAATTGGTTAGATTCTTTTGTCAGTCAACCTGAATTGGGTTTTCATAGACTAATGGTTTTAGGATTTTGATGACAGTTTTTGTCTAAATCTGTAAAAATCGTTGTTGAAATTTATCTAGTTTGTTTCAAATTCTAATTTGGAATGTTTGGTATTGGTTGAGTTGCCAAGTGTATAGAGTGATTTGAAATACAACATCAGGAGCTAGGGATGGCAAAGAAGAGAGGATTGATTATCCTGTCCACATCCCCATCTCTGTTCCCATAGGGGATATCAATCCTTATCCTCGTTATGGGGATGACAAGAATTCCCCATTATCTCTGTGCGAAAAAAAATTTCCTCTTTGTCTTCGCGGGGAAAAATCCCCCACCTGATACCCTATAAATACAACATAAATATATTAAATAACAAAATTAAATGAAGTTAAAATCAATCCATTATTTCAAATATGACAAATATCATATATTAACTATTTTAATATACACAACAAAAACATAAATAAATTTTAAAAATATAAATAATCTAAAATTATGAAGATATGTTAGTATCTTAAGTAAAAATGTTAATATAAAGGGACGGGGATGGGGCGAAGAGGGAACACATGTATCCCTGTCCTTGACTCATCCCCAATTGTGGAGATTTTTTTCATCTTCGTCCCCTTCTCCTTCCCTGTTTTTATTGGGAATTCCTCTCCTTGTTAAGATCGAAGACCCTAAATTCGAGCCAAAATTGCCATTTCTATCAGGAGCTAATGGTGAAGTTGAGATTCTGTGATGTGAGAGTAGTGTATCTTATTGAGAGTGAATGTGGACTGACTGATTTTCTTTTTAATCTATTGAAACTTGATGGTGTGTTTGGTGGCAATTAATTTGCAGGTTTCATGTATTATCAGATTTTGATGAAGGTAAAAGAAGTTGCAGGAGAAAATTAGAGAGACACAACAATAGAAGGCGAAGAAAATCTATTGAATCTAAAAGTGGTGTGGACAGTGAACCTCCAGGAGCCATGACACAGAGTGAAGATTTTGGTTGTGAGAGTGAATTAGGAAAAGGTATTGTAAATTTGAGGCATTGCGGTTACTTATTTTTACAATTACTTGTTCATAGTTCTTTTTTTTCTGATTACAATCAAGGAACAGCATGGTTATACCTCCTTCATTTGACGATTGCTTTATTGGCTAATATAAAGTGTCTTAATGCAGATAGTTTATGCTTGAGCAGCCAGATAACTGATCAAGAACCAAATTTTGAGTCTGAAGATGGCCATGTTTCTACTCTTCACTCAGCAACTAATTCCCAGAATGTCAACAGGGATAGTGGTGTGTCTCTTGCTCCTACTAGTGAAATCCAAATTGATGGAGGAAAAGATGACTCCAAAGGGCATTCACCTTCTTCTTGTGACAATAAGAGTGCATATTCGTCCTTGGTGGGTCTCCACTGAATGCTATTCTTAAACATTACCTTTTCAATTTTGTCAGTGTGAGAAGCTTTGTTTTTTGATGTACTAATTTTTCCATGATTATAGTGTCCAACAGGGCGAATCTCATTCAAGCTATATGATTGGAATCCAGCAGAATTTCCTAGAAGACTACGGCACCAAGTACTTTAAAGAATTATTACTACAGTTTAGTATTGAAAGGAAAATAAAGGTTATTGCAGCCAGAGATATTAGGAATTTTTAACATGTGCATATATGTATTTGCAGATATTCCAATGGTTAGCCAGCATGCCAATTGAATTGGAGGGGTATATTCGTCCTGGATGTACAATCTTGACTGTATTTATTGCCATGCCAAAGATTATGTGGGTGAAGGTAATGATTTGTTTAGATGCTTGACATACAGTTCCTTATAGGATTTTAATGAAGTTAATCTTACAGATGAGAATATTCCCAGCTTATGGTTATTAATTTATTTATAGTTTGAGAAATGCTCATTATTTTCTGTTGGACGATTACCTTGCTCCAGAAGTGTAAATTCTCTTGTTGCTGATTTTTTGTATCACCTCGTTGGGAACCAAGTGATACAAGAAGGGAGGAATCAATTGTTTATTTTTGTTTGAACTCCTGTGCATATGACGGGTGTGAAAGTTATCTGTTTCCTTATCAATTGAGGAAGATTCTTCTATTTGCTGTGCTGAATTTGATAATGCCTGTCTTTATCATTTATGCAATACTGCCCTGTGTTGTGCAAAACTAATCATCTTGTTAACAAGGTCATGTTATCAGGGGGTTATGACCGGCAGTACCTTTAGAGATTAGGTATAGATTTTGTTTTTATAAATGACAGTACTAACCACGGGTTCTTTCTCTTTCTTTTCTTTTGGAAAATGAAGCCAATAGTCTCCTGAGCGCTTGAAATCTTCATTAATTTAATTAATGCTCTAATTTGATGGTTATATTCCAATCTGTTACGCAGGAAGTGAAAACCTAAAGAAGCGATAAATTCCTTCAATTGATTGGAAAATGAAAATCTGAAGAAAATTTTTTCCCTGCCAGACCTGCATTTTTATATATATTTTTTCTTCTAGAATCATACAAAAGTGGTTGAAACAATTATTTGTGAAAGCTCTTCTTTGTTTTACCACATTCTATTCAATCTCTTTCTTTCTTTGAATTAAACAAGAAAAAGGAAAACACTGTCCTTTTGTTTCTCTTGACTAACAGGATACTTTTGTAATGATATTATGATGTATAGTGCACTCATCTAAACCTAAAAACTAATATATGTATGTAGCATTTATTGCAATTTAATATTATTTATAATCATCAAATGTTCTTTTTGGAGCATATCTTTATAAACATATAATTTATTTATGTTGAGGTTCCTAGTTTCTTACTTGTTAGCCTCATCAAGAATTTATCCGTGTTCTCAGAATTCTGTTTTTTTTCCTGGAAATTTCATATTTTAATACAACTTTTGTTGCATCGAGCAGTTATATGAAGACCCTATAACTTATCTGCATGACTTTGTTGTTACACCTGGAAGGATGCTATCTGGAAGAGGCTCTATGTTTGTTCATCTGAACAACTTGATTTTCCAAGTTAAAGGTAAAATGATAATGCATAAAATCTCTGATATATGCATCACAATCTTGTTTTTTACATCTTCCCTTTCTTTTATTGTGTGTATACCTGTTCTGGTCTATAGAAATTATGATTTACAAGTATTGTTCGAAGAATCATCTCTTAGTTTGTCACATCATCTCAGAATTCTACTTCCTGTCTCTGGTCTCTGATGGTTCTGTTATAACATACGTTAAAGCTTTCAATATGAAAACTTCTTCTTATGATCCTTCTTGATGGATACAGATGGAACTTCTGTGATGAAAGTCAATGTAGAGGTGAAGGCCCCAAGGCTTCACTATGTCCATCCTACATGTTTTGAGGCCGGCAAGCCCATGGAGTTTGTTGCTTGTGGAAGTAATTTACTTCAACCCAAATTTCGGTATGGCATTGTTGTCATCAACAAGAAATGTGAACTTCAGTTTCATTTTAATGATGTATTTTAATTGACCAATTTAGGTTTTGTTAACTACTTGGTTGTCATTTAAGCCCTTAAGTGAGCAATCTTTATTTTATGATTCATATTTCTTAAATTCTTTTTGTTTTAGTAATTTTTGTAGAGTGAAATCTGTGGCCATTAAGTTATGGTATGCGTCGGGCTATATTGGGCATTGTAGGCATGGTCATGATGATTGATATCATTTTTTTGCTTGTAGTGATGCATTACAAATACCTACTTGTATCATCTTTGCTATATCTTAATAATAGTCTGTCAGCGCATACTGTCAGCATTAAACGAGAAATCTCTGAACACATAACTCCTTTATTTTGGAGTTGCTTTACTAGATCTTTGCTGGATAGTTTTATTTTGTGCTGCAGTTTTTTTCTGTCTGTGAATCTTGAACTATATAAGGTGTGATCTTATAGAGAAGGTCATGGTTGCAGGTTTTTGATATCTTTTGCTGGAAAGTATCTGCCATATTATTGTTGTGTTGCATCTTCGCATGGTCAAAGTGAGTGTAATCCTCTTGCTTTTGACCACCAGTTGTACAAGATATATGTACCGCACACTGAACCAGATTGTTTTGGCCCTGCATTCATTGAGGTTTGTATTGTAAAAATTCCTACCACCCTAACAATTCAGAAAAACAACTAAACTGTTTTTTGAGGGTAGTTTTCTGTAATGATGTGGTTGTACAGCGCCCTGATTTTGTAATAACTGTCGAAGTTATGCAACTTCTGATTCTCAGACTTACTTATATCATTCTGAAATATAACAATTATAGCCAGTGGCAGAGCCAGGAAATTTATTCTGGAGGAAGGGGGGGTGCTGATTATATCCTAGGTCTTATATGATTTGCATAGCCCTTTTATACTGTCTGATGTTAGACAAATTTTCAGGCATTAAATTGATCTACTGATCTAGTTTATACTGTCTGTACATGTATGATTTGTATTCTCTTATTGCTTTACCAGTGTGATAGTATAGCTGCTGTCTAGTGAATTCATGTACTTTTTTGTTGCAAGTTAGTATCTGTTCCATATATTTTTTCTGAGAAGAGAGTGTTATGAATAGAAGGAGCTATACAAAAGGAGGACAAGCTTGAAAAAGTGAGAGAAACTTATTCATAATGTTACACCAAACATTCCCAAAACTCCATCCCACATTAAAATATTAAATGAATTAAAGAAAGAAAAACAGACAAAAGAATCTCAAAATTATTCAACTACGATTACCAGGGAAAGTTAAAATTCAAATTCTATCCCACAAAGTACAGATGTCTTCCACTTTGCTAGCATCCATCTGTTGAATCTGTCTCTTGAAAATTGATCCTGTCCTGTATCACTACTTCTAACTTGGTACGAGAAAGAAATTCAGGATTATGATTGACACTTCTTTGCATTACATGATTTGGTTGGGTATCTTCCTAGTTAATTTTATGGTGATGGTTGTGGTCTCATGATACAGAGTGCATCCTGAATTTTCTTGTACATTACTTCTTGAATTGAATCATTTCATCTTCAATGAAGTATAAATTTACTCAAATCAGTGTGAATTTTCTATCATGATAATGGTTTCTGACATTGACCTGGATTTTTCCCCACATTTTCTTTTTGTAGGTTGAGAATGAGTCTGGCTTATCAAACTTCATACCTGTACTCATTGGGGACAAAGATATATGTTGTGAAATGAAGATGATACAGGACAGATTTGAAGCTTCTCACTTTCCTGAGAGAGCTCCATCTGTAGCTAAAGGTTCTCATTCTGATTTGTGTGAGGTTTCTGCATCGAGACAAACAGCTTTCACTGAACTTGTTTTAGACATAGCATGGTTATTGAAGTTACCAGCATCAGAAAGCTTTCAACAGTTTATGTCCCCTTCACAAGTTCAGAGATTTAATTCTTTGTTTAACTTCCTATTAAACTATGAGTCAACTGCCATCATGGAGAAAATATTGCAAAATTTGAAGATTTTGATGGATAACACAGCGTTAAACAGAGGGGTCAAGGTCACAGTTGAATCTGATACAGAATTATTGCTTGGGTATATGGATCATGTGAGAGATTTTCTATATAGAAGACTTAACAAAATTGGAGACATAATACCTCAGTCTGGATATGTTGTAACGGAAAAGAGTCATTGTTCCAAAAGCTGCTTCCCAAGCGATGTGCTTGTTTCCATTACCAATCAGGTGAGGACTTTACGATATTGTAATTCAATTTTTCTGACATCTTGTATTGCAGACACGTATTGAAAAGCTTCTTTTTTGTTTTTTTATTATAAGAATAACAATAGATAAGGGAAGCTTTTCACATGATTCAACTCTACCATTGATTAATCATTTTCTGTAATTTACAGGATCCAGAGACAACATTGAATAATAGGGTCGGAGCAATGGTGGCTTCAAATGCTACTGAAGGAAGTGAAATTGTTCCACTTTTGAGTAATGAGGTTGTCATGAATGTGAGCTTTGTTAAAGAATGGCAAAGAAAATCATGTAGCCACATTTCCACTGGCGTCTTGAGTGCCCGTCCGATTATATTTGTGATTGCTGTTACTGCTGTTTGTTTTGCGACCTGTGTCGTCCTTCTCCACCCGCACAAGGTTGGTGATATTGCAGTATCTATACGCCGATCTATGTTTGGCAGTGTTTAGACTGAAAAAGAAGCCACTGACCTAAACAAGTAAGTCGCCTGTCTCTGTCATTTGCACATATTTAATGTACACTATATTGGATCAAAATCAAGCATCCTGAACCTCAGTTAAATTGCTATTGTATATGCCAATTCATTTTGGTGATAATAGTTCTTCAGACCAATTTCTTTGGGGTGCTTCATTGTCTGTACTCAGAATTAGGGTGTGAGATAGCTAACTGTATTTCTTGAGATTAATCATGACAAATACTGATTTTTCCGGTGGCAGGAAGGTCTCTGTTGGTGAATTTGACTCCCTGGCTTATAAATATGTTGTAACAGTTGTAATAGCTTGTGATTTCAGGCAATCTAATGAATGGGATAGAGGAATATTCATTTGTTCTTATTTGCAAGAAAGTTTTCATCAGGTAATGACGCATAAACTACAAAAAATGTTACCTAGGCATGAACAATCTGTTGCTTCACTCGTGCCTGACTTCTTGGGCGGCAATGTCTGTGAGCCATGCCCTTAGATCTGGAAGTTGCTGTTTTCAGATTCACCAACTCATCCGCTGTGGTATTATCATTGAGCCACAAGGCTCGTAACCCATGCCCTTAGATCCAGAAGCTGTTGTTTCTAGCTACATTGCTAACTCTCCCCCGGCGAGCATCTTGCAGTGTCTGCTTGTAGGGGAAAGTTGACTCTAGCTGTCGTTGCACAAATCAGACGCACCAACAGGTTGAACCTCGGCTTATTTCTTGAGATGTGAGACCTGCAACCCATGCCCTTAGATCTGGAAGCAGGGGCTTCCAAAATCGTCAACTCCCTCTTAGTGGACATCCTGCAACGTACCTTATGGGGAGAGTCGGCCTTAGCCACTTTTGCACACGCATCAATTGGCAAATGCACCTCTTTTAGGTCCCTCTTATTTATTGCAGTTTTCTTACGGTATATATCTTTAACAATAAAATTATGTATACAAATAATTCATAGAATTTTATACACAAATAATGACGATGACATTATTTTTTATGCATATAACACTAACCATATCTTGATATTATGTTTGATAAATTCAAATATTTACTTACCATTAAGGTATAAATCTTAAATACGAAATAAAATAGCCCTATTCCTACTTTTATATGCTTGTATTAAACTAGAAAATCATCATAGTGGACTGCTGGTCTAGTCTAGAGGGGTCGAGAGTTGGATCGATCCTCCACGGTAAATAACAATGCCCTGCCTTGATGCGATCCGTAATTTTGTAGACCATGTTAACAAGGTCCGTGGGCTGACAAACCGTATAAGAGGCCTGTGGATAAGGTCATATGGATCATCTCGCTAAAGATTTAGTGTACCATGGCCCAAAGGCTCTTGATGTGCCCCGAATCTTCTTATTCCAAGGAATCTTGGCGTGATACGACCTGTCAGCCAGGTAGACTATGCCAACAGGGCCCGGTCTCGGACAACTGAAGGCTAGTCATTTGAATCAACCAAATGATAGGATTACGTCAAATTTAGTTAGTGCTCAGCAAATATGTCAGCATTTGCTGAGCAAATATGTCAGCATTTCGGACAGCGCAAATTTTAACAAACGCGCAGCAACTGGAGCGTCTTTAAAATAATTAAGTACGATAATTTCTCTCTATCTTCCGAAAATTGTCCACTTTGCCGAAAATTGTCTCTTCGGTGCGAGTAAAAGTCGAAGAAACTGAGCGACTGCACACATATTCTTATACTCTTCTTCAATTATACTCTGATCCGTCAACAACCCGTCTTCGTCTCATCCCCCAGCTTCCCGAATAAGGTCAGTTACGTTTTTTTCACACTTCATTTCATGTAATTTCTTTTTTTTTTTTTTCTTTTTTGGGGTCTATTAAGTGAAAAATTCAACACCCTTAAAACCCTTTAAGTAATTTTAGTTTCTTTGTTTCTTATATGATTGATTTAGTTGGAGTTAGAGAACTTTGTTGGAATTGGCGAATGCTTCATCTATGAATGTTTAAGCATATGAGTCCACAGTCCGGTCAGTGGGTGGCTCCGCTTCCTGGTGAGAGGGCGGGGTGGTCCCGGACCCGTTCGCAGTTTGGGTTTAATTCATGAAGAGTCATATTAATCTTTTTTAATAAATAAAAATCCTAGAATTGTTTTTCTTAATAATAAGAATTATAGTATATAAACACATTATTCTCTTTTATAAGTGATATGACAATTTATTAGTAAATACATTTGATTATAACGAGAGGTGAAGAGATTTTGAAATAATATTCTCTGTCGGAGTAGTCCAGTTTTGAGTGAACCAGGATAAATCACACATTTTTTTCCCTTTATTGATTATATTGATTTGTGTGTTTATTTGCTTTATTGATTTTACATATTCTTGTTCGATCAAATGTAACAGTGTGTCATTGTTGTTTAATAATAAATTTTTGCATTTTTTTTTCTTTTTCTTGTGATTTTTGTAATTGTTCTTTAATGATCATATGTCTAGAACTTTTGTTTAATTGATTATTTTTGAATTCCTGAATCATGTGAGTGGTTTGGTTGGCTTTATTTTCTTTTTGAGGTTATGAATATTGTGTTTTTGATCAAGGAGGTGGCATTAATGGTCTGAATGGTAATCATTTTGTTTGTAGGGTTGGAAATTTCGTGTTGTAGATTGATAACACTGATGGTTTGAAAACTGAAGCATCTTGTCTGTAGAAGTTTACATTTGATACACAATGAGTCGTTATGAGATAGCTGTTAAAACTTCAGATGATCAAGAGGGTACCACCAGCTCTTCTTTAAGTCAGCAAAGGGATAAGGATCCTGTTAAGCGTAAGACGGAGAAGGATCAGGTTGAGCTTTATAAGGACTTTGTTCAACTAACAAAGCTTAGATCAGCACCCAATAAACGCTTCAGTTGGACTACAACCAATAGGTTGAGATTACCAGTTTCAACTTTCAAATTGTTGGCAGGTAGGGAAGCCAATTATACTGGTAGAGCTAGATTCTCAGCAGCAGATGAATCTCACGTTTTAGGCAGATATTTGCCTTTGAATGGCCCTTGGAGTGTTTATCAGCTGAACAACCCCATATACATTTCACAGTTCTCTGCTGATGGTTCACTTTTTGTTGCTGGATCTCAGGTATGATTTTTCACATCTCTGGCTGGGGCTGAAATCGGGTTCCAAGAAAACCTCCTAGTGGTATTCGACAGTGCACAAGTCTTTATAACCTTATTTTTTAATCTTGTGTTTATTTCTTAAACAGGGAAGTCACATCAGGATATATGATGTAGATAGGAATTGGAAAGTTCATAAGGATATTGAAGCCAAACACATGAGATGGACTATTACTGATGCATCTCTTTCACCTGATCAACGATTTCTTGTAAGTATGTGATTGTCTTTGGAAAAATGAAGCATGTGGGTATATTGAAGTGAGACATAATTGATTTGTAAAGACATGGATTGGTTTGATTAGATTGAGCATGGCTTCTTCTCCTTATACTTGTTGAGTAGTTGAGCCTTCTTTTTGTTTTAAAGATTATTGTGATATGCAGTTAGGAACATGACAATTTGACATCAAGATTTCTTTCGAAATCTGACCTCTAAATCCTATGGATAATTTGGCCATCACGGTAACCAATATGTTCAAGAGTGGCTTGTAATGTTGACATACCCTCTATTTGTGAGCAAAGGAAAACAATTTATATTAACGTAGTTTTATTTAGTTTCTTTTGTGATCACATCATTTTAACTTTTTCCCATCAAAGTATTTTTCGATTCTGTTTGTGTCAAACTGGAGACTTTGTGTCAGAATATCTTGGCTTCTTATTTGGAGTTGTTATCCAATCATGCTGTTGTCTATAGGACCTTTGAATTCTTATTTGTTTATCTATTTGCCAATCATTTTTAGGGATCTTTTTAGAATTTTTTTTTTTAAGACTGGACTTCCTATCGAAATACTTTCTTTGTTAATCTGATTTTTGCAGGTTTATTCTAGTGTGAATTCTATTGCTCATATTGTAAATGTTGGATCTGGGGCAACTGAGTCAGTTGCAAATGTAACGGTATGTACCTCAAGTTATATCTGACAGGTTTACCAACTAGTATAATCAAGCCTTCTATAAGATTTAGAGAACTATGCAGATTTCATGTGCCAAATATAGTGCATGTTCGGATTTTTCATTTTTATTAGTTCTATTTTATTGACTTTGTGGATGCTATTAGAATGTTTAACCATGATGAATAACAGTTGAGAAGTTGCATTTTACTTCCAGAAGCATAGGCAAATACAATATTGGACTATTCATTTTGGTTGGAGTGTTGGACTGTCTACATTAAAAATTTATCCATTGATTCCCTGTTGTCTGTTAGGTTTATGCTGATACATAGATGTGGCCAACCATTCCCATACTTCGGCTGTTATAGAAAACTTGATTCCATGCTGTCAGTAACCATATCTTCTGGATACTAACTTAATCAAGTACAGTTTATAAAGTTTATTCGAACATGTGATATATGGAATAGAAGCTCCTAGCGTGGACTCACTGGGTGCTCTGTCTAACTGCCTACCCTACATTTAGAGGAGTGGTTTTTGTTTCCCTTGAATGTTGCAAAAACCATACTTTTGAAGGATTTATTTGTGATAATTAAGTTCTGGTTTATCTTAAAACTGTGTTTGGGTACATTTCGCTGTAAGTTCATTTCTATAATTTGATTTTGTGTGTGTGTGTGTGTGTGTGTGTGTGTGTGCAAGCATGTGTCGAGTGGCTTAGAACCTTTAGAGTTCAAGTGGTTGTAGACTATATAGTATATACACATTCGTTCATTTGTTAAATATTTGTTCATATTTAAAGTTAATCTCATTTTGTGCAGGAAATTCATGAAGGTTTAGATTTTTCTGTTGACAGTGAAGACAAAGAATTTGGGATCTTCTCTGTTAAATTTTCTACTGATGGGCAAGAGCTTGTTGCCGCAGGCAGTAATGATTATATATATGTTTACGATCTCCAAGCAAATAGGTGTAGCCTTCAAATTCATGCGCATGAGGTACATATCTGGTCAAAGTGACAATTTAATATGTGTACACATCTGCAGTCTGATATTTTGAGTTCCTTTTATCCAATTTGCAATTTTTCTGCAGTCAGATGTTAACACTGTATGTTTTGCGGATGAAACTAGCAATATCATATATTCTGGAAGTGATGATAACCTCTGCAAGGTAACTTTATTTATTCCTTAAGCTTTGAAAACCAAACCTTTTTATTTTGCATGCAGAAAATTGCTTTTCATGGTGATCTTTGAATAGTAAAGGTAAGAATGGATTCGAGTCGAGTCGGTTCAAGCTCGTTTGCTGGCTAAGCTTGAATGAGCCCAAAATGTGCTCTTGCCAAAGGGTTTTATATTGTCGAGTTTGAGCTTTGGGGGGTGTTTGGCACACCAAGCTAATGAGCTTGGACAACTTGATTCAAAAAAGCTAAGAAATGTCATTTTGGTTGATTTTGACTCATCTAGAGCTCGGCTTGGTACTATAGTTGAATTTAAGCTCAATTCTCTTCAAGCCGAGCTGACCTTGAATTGGTTCAAAGGGAGCTCCTGAGTTGGAGCTTAGACTTGAGTTTGATTTTTTCAAATCAAGCTGAACTTGAGCCAGTCCAAGCTCGAATTCGGTTCGCTTTGAATCTATCCCTAAGTAAAGACAATTTGTTTCATTGCTTTCTAGTCACTCATTCACTCTAGGATTTCTTCCCTGATCTATTAGCTTGTTTAGGTGTGGGATAAACGTTGCTTCACGGGGAGACAAGCAAACGGGGTCTTGATAGGACATTTAGAAGGCATTACTTTCCTGGATAGTCGTAGGGATGGGCGCTATTTTATTTCAAATGGAAAGGATCAAAGTACCAAACTCTGGGATATACGGAAGATGTCCACAAACACTAGAGAGTAAGTCTATCTCTTCTTTTCATGTTTTCTCAAATTTATTGTTTTTCCTTTATAATAAAACTATATTTACTAACAATGAGTATTAATTTGTGCACTAATAATGACAAATTATTATGTGATTGAGTAATTTTGAATTAAAAATAAGGTATCACTTAACGGTGATATGCCATTTGTAGTAACAAATTAGTAGTCATTGTTAGTGCATATAATTTTACTCTTTCCTTAAACATATATTAATGGGTTTTTGTTGTTGTTGGAAAATATGGAAGGAAAATAATTCCTTGGGAATCAAGTTATGCTAATATTTATTTTTTTTGGTATGTTAAGAAATTATGCGACTTGTAGTATGAAGAAGATGGATGATCTTGGAAAATAACAACCAGATGAATATAGATAAATGTGAACTTTTCATCTTCAATCATGTTACTATTTTATTTCTAATCAAAAGCATGTTGTAGTTATCATATAACCATAAGTTAATTTTGTGTGAAGTTGTTTATCTTTATTTTTTGATTTTGGAGTTGCTATATGTAAGGATCCTAATTATGAAGTACGAGACTTGAAACCTATATAAATAATTATGGATTTCTAGTATAGAGTTTATATAGTTTAGGACTTTCCAATCTCAACAACTAACTTTTAAGGTGTGGTTCTTTCAAGGTTTATATTATTCGGTATAAGAGTCATCATCACGTCTCCCATTTGCAGTAGTGTTGCGTGAATGGTAACGTTAACATTGCAATATTCATTTAAGACTAATAGGGAGTTAGTGTATAGTTAGTCCATACGGGCGTCAGGACTGCGGAGTGCAGTGGTACGTTAGGATATTAAGTGCAAAGTATGAGACTTAAATCCCACTTAAAAAAGTATAGATTTTTGGTGTGGGGTTTATATGGTTTTAGATTTTTCAATCTCAACAACTAGCTTATGAGGTGTGGTTTTCTTAATGTTTATATTACTATATTTTGCAGGAAGTTGAGTTAAAATTTAGTTCATCAGAGATGATGACTCATTTTTGGTTGTGCTAAAATATGTCCATCAATATCTGTGGAAGTTTGAATTTCTGATATTCTAAATCTTCTTGTTAACCAGTTGTCCAAGGTACAGATTTAGTCATTGGGACTACAGATGGATGGAGTATCCAGAGCACATAAGGAATGTAAAACATCCCAATGATCAATCATTGGCCACATTTAAAGGACATTCAGTCTTGGGCACTTTGATTCGCTGTTACTTCTCCCCAGAATATAGGTAACCGATTTTCACCTATCTGGTTTCAAATTGATTGATACTCCACTGACCATTTCTAATTCCCTTTACTAATGCTTAGTCTGTCAAACAATTGTTTGCAGCACCGGTCAAAAGTACATCTACACTGGATCTAGTGATAATTGTGTCTACTTTTATGATGTGGTATGTGCACAAATTTGTCATTCAATTTTCATATTTTAGATTGCCTTCTGTTACGAACCTGCTCAAATCATCCCCAACCAACTCGCACAGCCAGCACACACACACAAACAAGATTGATTTTCTTGAGTTAAAACCATACAACACCCAAAATGGAGTAACCCTACACTGTATGTTATATATTCTCATATGGGTAATTTTGGTAATTGGAAGAGCCAGAGACATCCCATTCAGCCAAAAACTGCTCAAAACCTCCAAAAACAATATATGTTATCTGCTTCCCCTTTACAACCTCTCTTCTACCTCTTTATATACGCTCAGTAAAATATCTCCCTACCTTTGTAGAATTATATCACGTGTCACCTCCCCTAGGTTCTAACAGCTTCTCTTTTAACTTCTTATAAATAGTCAGATTTGAGCTCCAGTTGATATTTGTAAGATTGATTTGCTTTGACTTGTTATTGTTTGTAGTTAAGTGGAGCTGAAGTTGCAACACTCAAGTTTCATGAAGCTCCTGTAAGAGATTGTAGTTGGCACCCTTACTACCCAATGATGGTGACCTCCTCATGGGATGGTAGACTTGTCACATGGGAATTTCCAAGGCCTGGCAAACCTGCTGAAGTATTACGAGTGAAGCCTATCTCTCGTAGGCGTCGGAGGAGAGTGTTTTAGACACGAGTTTTAGATCTTCTAGAAAGTAGTAAGATAATATTCATATGATCGTATGAGTACTATTTTTGTCATCATCATCGTCCCCTCCTCAGGATGAGTGGAGTTGAATGCTGAAGTTTACAGGTTTTTCCCTTTGTTTTCCATCAAATTCAGATGTGTAAATAGCTTGCACTGATTTGTGAAGACTCTTTATAGTTCATCATAATTCGGTACAAACGTAATAATGGTTTTGTGGCTGGATAGTATTTAATGTCTGTGCATTCAGAAACTGTCTAATTTGGTCCATAAAATTACATGCCTGTTGCAGATGGTGGATTTTTCCACCCCCTATTTTTGACTTTAGCCAAAAGAGATGGGAAGGCATTAAATGCCTCAAAAACTTAGCCTGGAAGGGATTATTTTTATTGGCTGGAGGGGAGGCAAATTGCCTATAAATAACCCCCCTCTCTTCATGTAATTAGCACAATTTTTCTCTTCTCTTCATCCGGAAATAATAATTCTTTACTTTCTTCCTGCTTCTTCTTGCTTCTTTCTTCCTTCTGCCGTGGTTCTGTCTTAATTAAATTATAACTTTTATTTGGCAAGTCAATTACTTTGCCATTTATTTCATTAATTTTATAACACATTATCAGTACGATCAGTTCAGGTATATTATATCTTTATATTATGTCGTTATGCTGTTTAAATATTATAAATACGGATATCCCAGATGTGATGTCCCAGTTAACTTTTAATTTATGTTATATTTCTGCTTAATTTTTCTTTATAATTATACAATATTTGCAAAGCGAAGTTTGCAAAATTGTAAATATGGACCTGAAGTCTTGAAACTCTTGAATCTAGACCTGAAGTCTGAAATATCATAAATCTGAACCTGAAGTTCTGAATCTTATTTGTAACTTGAAGTTTACAAAATTATGAATTTGGACCTGCATCCCTGAATATCATGAATCTGGATCTGAAATCCTGAATATCGTTCGTAACCCGAAGTTTACGAAATTATAAATTTGTGACCTGAAGTCATAAATATTACTTGTAACCTGAAGTTTACAAAACTAAGAATCTGGACCGGAAGTCCTGATATTATTTAAATATTTATTTTTATTGTATTCCATTTATTTGAATATTTATTTATTTGAATCTTTATTTTTATTTATATCCGATTTACAACCTGAAGTTTGTAAAATCGTGAGAAAATCATATATATGGGCCCGAAGTCCCGAGTTTTACGATTTACAACTTGAAGTTTGTAAAATCATGAGAATACATGTTTATGGGCCGGAAGTCCCCAGTTTCATAAATATGGGCCGGAAGTCCCCAGTTTCATCAAAGTCTTTATTTTAATAATGATATCACCTTTGCAACCTGAAGTTTGCATAAAGTGTGAAAAATATGGACTTGAAGTCCAAAACATAATCAGAATACGTATTATAATATTCTGAAAACTAATTACAAAACCAGAAGTTTTGTATATATGGGATAATATATGGACCTGAAGCTTCCAAAATTAATCCCAATATTTCTCCTACAAAATCAGCTGTTTTATAAATATGAAATAATATTTGAACCTGAAGTTTCAAAGATTAACTTATATATTGTTTACAAAACCAGAAGTTTTGTAAATATGACAATAATTGAACCTGAAGTTCCTAAAATTAGATGGATAATATTAAATGGGCTTTTTTACGTGAGTCTCCACCTAGAATTTGTGAGCCTTGAAAAACTAACTAAATAAAATATCCCAGAAGGACAAATACAAGGCTATTATCTTTTGGCATCATATCCCTGAAGGATTACAAGCCGAAATATGAATACAATGACTCTATATTTAGTATAACTCTGTAATATTCAGAATCTTTTCTTGAATGTGGAAGATAAAATATTCTCCACATTTTATTTTTGCTCCTGTAGTAGCAATATCAGAAAAGAAATTCTGAATTAATATTTTTTCATTATACATCGTTCTTTGAAGTAAACGTAACTACCAGAAGTAGTTATTATGAGTATGAAATGCCCAAAATTTTTATAATTAAATCCATTATATATATTTATTTTGGAATCATGCATATTATTTTGTATTTTATTGTCATGTTTTCTTCCTTTCAATATTTTGTGTACGTTATAACTAACGTAATTTTTAAATGAAAGGAAATGGACTCCAAAATTGAAGCGTTGACTTCAAAAGCTGATGTGGGAGATATATGTTTGGTGGATAGTGCAACAACGCACACAATTCTTAAGGAAAAGAAATTTTTCTTATCTTTAGCATTAATTGAAGCTAAAGTAACTACCATATCAGGATCAATTGATCTGATAGAAGGCTCCGAAAGAGCCACAATTATGTTAAACAATGAGACCAAATTAAGCATCAATGATGCATTATATTCAAGTAGATCCAGAAGAAATCTACTAAGTTTTAAAGATATAAGAAAAAATGGTTATCATCTTGAAACCATGAGTGAAAATGGTGCAGAATTCATCTGTATAACTAGTAATGCCTCCGGAAGAAGGCTTATACTAGAAAAATTGCCTGCTTTATCATCTGGATTGTATTATACAACCATAAAGGCAATTGAGACCTACGCAGTATCGAACCAGAAGTTCGTTGATCCAAAAGCATTTATGCTTTGGCATGATCGTTTAGGCCACCCAGGATCTACAATGATGCGTAGGATTGTTGAAAATTCACATGGACATACATTACAGAATCATAAAATTTTATTGTCTAGTGAACAATTCTGCACCGCCTGTACTCAAGGTAAATTAGTAATAAGACCATCTCCCTCCAAAATTGGAGGTGAATCCCCATCATTCCTACAAAGGATTCAAGGGGATATATGTGGACCCATTCATCCATCGAGTGGGCCATTTCGTTATTTTATGGTCTTAATTGATGCATCTGCACGATGGTCTCATATTTGTTTATTGCCTACTCGAAATGTTGCATTTGCTAAACTGTTAGCACAAATTATCAAATTAAAGGCACATTTCGCAGATCATTCGATCAAGTCAATACGGCTAGATAATGCTGGTGAATTTACATCCAAAACATTTGATGATTATTGCATGTCTATGGGGATTGAGGTTGAACATCCAGTCCCGCATGTCCACACACAGAATGGATTAGTTGAGTCTCTTATCAAACGACTCCAGGTAATTGCACGTACTTTATTATTAAAAAGTCAATTACCTACTTCTATGTGGGGACATGCTATATTACATGCTGCAGCGTTAATTCGCTTGCGACCTTCTTCTTATCATCAATATTCTCCCCTACAATTGGTTCTTGGTCACCAACCTGATGTATCTCATTTGAGAATTTTTGGTTGTGCTGTATATGTCCCTATTGCGTCCCCTCAACGCACAAAAATGGGACCCCAACGTCGTTTGGGAATATATGTTGGATATAATTCACCATCCATTATCAGATACCTGGAACCATTAACAGGTGATCTTTTTACTACACGATTTACAGATTGTCACTTTGATGAGACAACTTTCCCATCTTTAGGGGAAAAGAAAATGCCTCCTGAAGTTAGGCATGAACTTACTTGGTATGTACCTACCATGTCTCATTTAGATCCTCACACATCCCAAAGTGAAACTGAAGTGCAAAGGATAGTGCGATTACAAATTATTGCCAACCAAATGCCTGATGCATTTGTTGATACAACAAAAGTGACAAGATCACATGTTCCAGTTGCTAATACACCAGTAAGAATCAATGTGACTGTTGAACAGTCCATTCGAGCCGTGACTGATCCATCTACCTCACGCCAGAAGTGTGGTAAACCTGTTGGATCGAAGGACACTGTCCCTCGAAAAAGAAAGGCAAATAATCAAACAAATATTCCTCCAGAAGAGGTTATAGTCCTTGAAGAGACTCAAGCCCCTGAAGTGGCACAAGCCCCTGAAGTGGCACAAGCCCCTGAAGAGGCACAAACCCCTGAAGTGGTACAAAATCCTAAAGAACAGGAAAATGAGAATATTGAAATATCTTTAAATTATGTTCATACACAAAAAATGTGGAATCGTGAAACAATTATAGTTGATGATATATTCTCATTTGCAGTAGCTACTGAAATTCTGAATGATGATGATTTTGAGCCACGTACTATGGCTGAGTGCAAACAAAGACATGATTGGCCTAAATGGGAAGAAGCAATTCAAACAGAATTAGCTTCTCTAGCAAAACGTCAAGTGTTTGGGCATGTAGTTCCAACACCTCAAGACGTACAACCCGTTGGATATAAATGGGTATTTGTGAGAAAAAGAAATGAGAAAAATGAAATTGCTAGATATAAAGCCAGACTTGTAGCCCAAGGCTTTTCCCAAAGGCCCGGTATAGACTTTGATGAAACATATGCACCTGTAATGGATATAATCACATTCAGATATTTAATCAGTTTAACAGTCTCTGAAGGACTGGATATGTGTCTAATGGACGTAGTTACTGCTTATTTATATGAAAATTTGGACACTGAAATTTACATGAAACTCCCTGAAGGATACAAATTGCTTGAAGCAAAAAGTGTCAATTCAAGAGACTTGTACTCAATTAAATTACAACGATCATTGTACGGATTAAAACAATCTGGACGTATGTGGTACAATCGCCTCAGTGAATATTTGAAAAAAGAGGGTTATGTGAATGACTCTATATGCCCATGTGTCTTTATCAGAAGGTCAGAATTGAGATTTGCTATTGTAGCAGTTTATGTTGATGACATGAATTTAATTGGGACTCCTGAAGAGCTCTCAAAAACTGCTGAATATCTGAAAAAAGAATTTGAAATGAAGGATTTGGGGAAAACAAAATATTGTCTCGGCCTGCAGATCGAGCACAATTCAAATGGAATACTTATCCATCAATCAGCGTATATTGAAAAATTATTAAAATGTTTTAATATGGATAAGACTTATCCTTTGAGCACCCCAATGGTTGTTCGGTCTCTTGATACAAAAAAGGATCAATTTCGTCCTAAAGAAGAAGATGAAAAGATACTTGGTCCTGAAGTACCATATCTTAATGCCATTGGAGCCTTATTATATTTGGCCCAATGCACAAGACCGGATATATCCTTCGCAGTCAATTTATTAGCCCGATTTAGCTCTGTACCAACCCGTCGTCACTGGAACGGAATCAAACATATACTCCGTTACTTATGTGGAACTAGAGATTTGGGATTATTCTATTCTATCAAATCCCCTAAAAATCTTAGTTTGGTTGGATATGCAGATGCTGGTTATCTTTCTGACCCCCATAAGGCCCGTTCACAAACGGGATATGTTTTTACTTATAATGACACAACTATATCATGGCGCTCCACCAAACAAACCTTGGTTGCAACTTCTTCAAATCATTTAGAAATTTTAGCTCTCCATGAAGCCAGTCGAGAATGTATATGGTTACGGTCTGTCATCCATCATATCCGAAATGCATGCAGTCTTCCTTCTACAACAAACACTCCTTCCATATTATATGAAGACAATGCAGCATGTATAGCTCAAATTAGAGGTGGATACATCAAAGGAGACAGAACCAAACATATCTCACCGAAGTTCTTTTACACTCATGAGCTCCAGCAGAATAAAAAGATTGATGTCAAACAAATCAGATCTAGTGAAAATCTTACAGATTTGTTCACTAAGACACTACCGACATCAACATTTGAGAAGTTAGTGTATAACATCGGTATGCGGCGGCTCAACAAGCAACCAAGTTAATCATACTACAAAGAGGGGGAGCATTCATCAGGCAAAATTTTGAAGTTTATCTAATATTGGACAAAAGGTGCACTGTATTCTTTTTTCCTTCACTAGGTTTTGTCCCACTGGGTTTTTCTTAGTAAGATTTTTAATGAGGCAGTTTAAGCACGTCCAACGCCAACTTACAGGATATTTAATAATTATGTTCCTTTGCTTTGGTTTTTATCCCACTGGGTTTTTCCTTAGCAAAGTTAATATAATTATCTATAAGTGGTGGAAATCCAAGGGGGAGTGTTGCAGATGGTGGATTTTTCCACCCCCTATTTTTTACTTTAGCCAAAAGAGATGGGAAGGCATTAAATGCCTCAAAAACTTAGCCTGGAAGGGATTATTTTTATTGGCTGGAGGGGAGGCAAATTGCCTATAAATACCCCCCTCTCTTCATGTAATTCGCACAATTTTTCTCTTCTCTTCATCCGGAAATAATAATTCTTTACTTTCTTCCTGCTTCTTCTTGCTTCTTTCTTCCTTCTGCCGTGGTTCTGTCTTAATTAAATTATAACTTTTATTTGGCAAGTCAATTACTTTGCCATTTATTTCATTAATTTTATAACAATGCCTTCTTTTTTCTTTTTTTTTTGTCATTTTGATTTTGTTCCTTAAAGCATATAAAATCACATTCAGATTTTTTAAATGTAAACTTTATAAAACATCTTCGAGAGTAGGGTATGATTCGATGTGAACTAAACCTAAATAAAGTTTGTTTGTGATTAGTTTAAGATTGATGAATCGAGATTTAAATTTAGTTTGAAATTAATTTAATTTTAGATCCGATTCAAGTTGATTCGAATTTGAATGTTCGAATTGGTTCAGATTTGATTCATTTTTTAGAAAGAATTCAATCCTTGGTTTTTACTTAGCTCATTTTATTCAAGTTTGAATTGTTTGGATCGATTTCAACCCTAATGGAGATATGTTCAATATTTTTAAATGTAGAGGGAACATTGATTAAATAAATTGGTTTAAGTCTCATGTTACTATTTAAATTAATATTAAAAATTTATTTAAAACAATTGTTATTTAATCATTATATAAAAAATTTAAATTTATATTTAATCAAAATTTAATTTGATAGGGGTGGCATAAAATTACTATTTGTGTAGGGTTGCTTGTTTCAAGTCTCACTAATTACATTCAATAAAGAAATTTATATTGACATCAACACCAAAATGCAAAAAATTGCCCTTATCTAGATCGGATAATGCCATAGGTCCTGGTTTGATTAGTCAAACCAGCCAGTTCGATTTGAGTTTGAAACCATGGGTCCTAGTTTAATTGATCAAACCAACTGATTTGATCAGAGTTTAAACACTATGGATATTGTATGGATAAATAGTATGCATAATTTTATATACAACTAATGACATGTCATTATATGATTTTTAATGTTATATATAACATAATTATTTTACTTTTAAAATTAATAAAATTTATTATTTATGGATAGATAATTAAGATTTTTAAAATTAAGGATGAGGATTTAGGAAAAGAGGGTTCTTTGGCCATTTATATATTTATATAAAGGATATATCTACAATACAGTTGAGTACCAAAGACCGGCATGACGTGGCAACATCAACACCCTTAAACATTTTGAAGCCGTATCCTACAAAAGAATAACTTGGCCTTGGCTGGTTGAATTGAAAATCAGACGAACAGAAAAAATAAAAAATAAAAATGGCATCATCGTCAACAGCTAGAGTGTTGTTTCGCATAGTAATGGCCGTCCTTGTCATCCTTGTGCTCTTCTATGTGGGTCGTCCTCTTTACTGGAAAATCTCGGCCACCGTTCAAGAGATCCGCGAAAACAAGCAGACCGTTACGCAAGGTTTATTTCAAGTTCAAACTTTTTTTTAATGTTGAATCAATGTGATATGTCTATTGAAACGACGCTGTTTCGATGTTCAGGCATAAGTCAGATAGTATACGAGGCGCAGAAGACGGTTGGATGGTGGCAGGGTGAGTCGGACTCCGGGGGAAAGAGAATCGGTGCCACTCGTAGTTTTCTTTTTTAAGCTTTTTTTGTATGTTCTCAGTTTAATGGTTCTTTATAATGTTATTATGTCACAATTATGTAGTGGGTTTAATTTAATATTAATCCATCTAGTTTTTTTTTTTTTTTTTGGAATTAGTGTTTGAAATTTCTGGTGTTTTGTACTACTCATGTTAGCTTGGTTATGGGGATTTGTTGAAATCTGATACAAGGCAATTTAGGTTAATAAAAATACTTGATGCACTAGTAACGGGTACATTCACGGACATATCATTCTGAGATTGAGTATCCTAAAGCAAGCAAGGAGTAGGAGTCTTCCCCTTGGGGCCATCCCATGGAGCATGTGGACATAGCACACGGGGGTGAACCTTGGATCATTTTCAGAATGGAGTGTATATGGGGCATGGTCTGGAATTAGACTTTGACAGTACTATATAGAGTACCAGACCTTCTCATACAATGCATTTGATGGATATGAAAACTTTTTGCTCCCTGATTTTATTCATTTTGTAGAAGAGAGCTGCACTTAAATGCTAATGACCTTGGAAGGTTTGTGACCAACGTAATTATCCATTATAATTGTGTCTTTCTGATCAGCCTTGTACATGTTGTGGCCACATTAGACACCTTTTTAGGCGTTGTTCTTTTATTAATGCACTCTTGGATGTTTGAGGTTGTCCCATACTGCCATTCAATGGGCTCTCATAATGCCTGGGATCTTTGTGCACTTAGTCCTGTTAGCTCTTACCTTGTTTGTTAGTTCATTCTTGGGGTGAAATTGTTTCATTTCTTTCTTTCAATTTTCTTTTTGGTTCCAGTTGGCCAGTGTACTGATGATTTTCCCTTCGTGTTGCAATCTGATTGTTGAAGTGATTATCATCTTCTAAGTACATTGGTTGAAGTCCTTTTTTATTTAAACATTTAGGTGCATAAATTTGTAGGCCACCAGTAAAACTGATGGATATTCTGTTGTTTCTTCCATCATTTCTGCTCTTTAAACCTTAATATTCTAAGGAAATAGCTCTATTGTTGAATTTTAACAACAATTCTTTTAAGCAATTTTGCTCTTGAGCCTATATAATTTCTAAGCTTCAACATATTGTTTTGCCTGGTTGTGGAGAGATCCAACCATCGGTTGTCTGGGTGTGAAGGCATTATGAAATATAACTTGGCAAAGTAGAAGATAAAAGTTAAAGAATGTTGGCAGTGTCGCTTGTTCATGGGCAGGATTATTAGAGCATGCTGCCTATAACAGTCTAAGATATGTTACAGATATATAACAGGTATGCAGTGAGGGCTTTTATATCTCGATTTTCAGCTTTCTATAAGAACAATTAGAAATAAGTGATAAGAACAATTAGAAATAAGAGATAAAGAAGGTAAGACTTATGGCTCTTGTAAACTGATACATTAACTGTTTAGAAAATCCTTCTCTTTCAAGGTTGATGTGGTTAAAATAGTTTGTGCTACCTTTTCTTACAATTTAGGAGCATTGTATTGACAAGTGATGAGTTAGGAAGTTAAATTTCGTACGTTACTATGTTTCTAAAGATATTAATTGAATCATTTATATATGGTTATTGGAAGTCCACTGATATATTTTTTTAATCATTTGTTCCACATTGGTTAGGTATATTCCTTTCCCCTAGTTAAACTATGTAAACCCGTTTTGGCGTACTTGTAAGAATTGAAGTTTGAGGATTATAAAATTACTAGTCTTGATAAATCTCTTAGCTTTGCTATCATTAATCTCTCTTAGTGAGAATATGAATAATCAATTTTGACCTACCGAGGTGTTGAGTTTGGCCATTTTCTAGTTGAGGTTTCCATTTCTATTGTGGGGTCTTTGACCTCACCACAATTGGTGGTTTTCTCCCACTTGACTGAGTTAGGCATTTTATATTAGAATTGATGTTGACATTGTTCTCTCAATTTGAAAATAAACTGTTTAATGTGAATTGATGTCATTTAGCCAAAGTTCATTATTTATCAATCTTTATAACAATCAAACTAGTGAAGTTTATTTTACTGTGGCTGTCAAATTTTTTGTGTTATAATGGTTGATTATTACCTTTGTATAATGGCAAGGCTATACTTATTTACAAGAATGGGATGCCACTGCATTCTTTCTTCTACTGCTTACTGCATTTTCTCTTTTAACTGCTTTCCTATTTTTTTGTTCTCATAATGGTGCTATGTGCTTCCGTTCTGATCTTCTACCCGCCATCCATGGCTCCTCAACCTATGTGCTTTTGAACAATGTCGTTTTGGCCAAATTTGGTTTAGTTATAGTATCAAGTTGAGTTCAATTGAAACTCAGCTAAGTATTTAGTTGAATCAAACTTGACTGCCCTCGAGTTGAGTTGAATTCAAACTAATTTGAGGGAAACTTAAGTTTAGGTTCAAGCTCGACTCTTTTAAGCTGAGCTCCTCAAATGAAATTCCACCTTTAGTAAAGGCCCTTGCTTGCACATTTCTTAACCATATTATCCAACCATCTTGAACAGTAGTTGTTGGATAAGAATTTTTAGTGATGTGAGCTCCAGTGTGGCATCACCAACGAGACATTGATTTTGAACCAAGCTTAAAATTGATGAGTTGAAATTTCAATTCAAGTTTAGCTTATTCTAGTTGAATAACGATCCACACTCAAGCCATATTGCATCCACCCCTACCTAGAATGATTTAGAATCACAATAAATTATTTGAAAAAAAAAAGAAAAACAAGGCAATTGGAAGTCTTACTCCTAGGTGAAGATTCTCGCTAGCATGCTATAAGCAAAACAATTTTGATGAGCAAGTCTAAACAAAATAATAAAAAAATTAACCCAATTAGCGGAATTTCACTTTGGGGTTGTTTAGTTATCAGTAAATAAAGATTATTTTGATAATCTATATTTTATTACTTACTATGATAATAAAACATTATTCAAATTAAACGATCTTTTAAATTATAAAAATTCTGATTTAAATTAGTTTAGATGTATGATGTGCTATACTTTTTGAGTATGTGAATTTCCTAAAATTTATATGCATGTTAGTGATTGATTTTTCTTGCTTAAAACCTCTTTGAATGGCGATTTTCGAAAGGTGAAACTATTGTATTTTACGGTAGGTTAATAAGCTGTTTGAAAATTTTAATAAACTTTAAAACCTATATTAATTTTGTCTATCTAGATAATTGATCTTATACATATTGGTTATATCAAACTCAAACTGTCATTATATTATTTAACTACTTGATTTTATTAAACAAAATTATATATTAGGGTAGTCTACACCCATAATTTTTTAACATTGAAAACTGATTTTATATCCCTAGAAGGGTACAACATTTTTTGGCCTATCATATTTAGGCTTGAATCCAGGGTTGAATTCGAATCAAGTCAAATTCAAGCTCGGTTTGATTTATATATATTAGAACTTGAACTCGTAGAAGCTAAACTCGAATTTGACTCGATTCGTTTCGAGTTCAAACTTTTAACTATTTTATTATTAAAATGATATAATTTTGTATCAAAATTTTTAATTCATAAATAGCTCAAGCTCGAAGATATTGACTTGAGATCGAACGAGTTTATATAAAGTTAACTCATTTTAAATTTATTTAAATTAAATTCGAATAAATTCAATTTAACCCTAATTCTAATTAGATCCTTGCGCACCCCGGCATTAAGTCTATAGATATATATTAAAATATTGAGCCAGGCCAAAGCATGTGCCTTGACCCATAAAGTGTGAACAGTATATAATCCACTGTTTTTCTCTTTTTTTTGTGTAAGCAAGCACCGGCCGTACAGTTTGAGGATGAAGTTCCAGCTGGCTGCTGAATTTTCTCAGGAACAAAAGTCAGAGAAAAAGAATAGTAAATAATGATCGATGAGGGGACATAAAGAAAAGTCAAATCTCACCAACCACAATAAACAATTGTTGAAAAACCACTTAAAAATTTTCTTTTTCCACACTTCGATGGCTTGTGTGCTCGAAGTGGCCGACCCAACAACAAATAACTTTATTAGAAAATAAGGAATATTATATGTATAATTTTATTTACAGAAAATAATATATTATTATATGATTAAATAATTAAAATTATAAATAAAATAATATTTAATTATATAATAATATATTATTATTTATATAAAAAAGTATTTATATAGTTTTATTGTTAAAAAATATGCTTATGATAGTGTTGATTGTTTTTGGGTATCATGTCAACTATCTATTTATTTAATTTGTAATTTGAGGTAGATTTGAATTGAGTTAATTTAAGTTTAACTTGGTGTTTGGTTTGAAAAAGCTAAGTTCGAGTAAGGGTAGTCTTAGCTTGATTTAAATGAGTTGTGGAAAGTTGCAAGTAGATTTATCTTTTTGTTGACTTTTTATTTATTTTTGATTATTTTTCATATTCTCAACCTTCTTCATATCCAATGGATCTTTTTCTTCTCTAGTGTTGATGAACTAATCATCAGCTTGAGTGAGTTGATTCAAGCTTTAGGTTTGTATTTGACTTGAGTGTAACATAAGTTAATTTGAGTTTAACTAAATTTTATAATAGTCAGTTTGAACTCAAACTCGTTCAAGTTAGTTAGAGAAGTTGTTGGAGGGTTATTGGAAAATAAATAGTATCACTTCGAGATAAACAATATCATTAAAAGGGGATTCGAACTAAGTTTTTAAACTAAAACTCCAATTTAAATTTGACTTGATAAACACCAAACCGAGCCTAATTGATGGATCCAATCTTATCGAGCTCAAACTAACTGTTCTGGATTTAGATTGATCTTTAGTTGACCCTTATTCAATCTCAGTTGAATTTGAATCCACCCGTCTCTGTAATGGTTAGATGAAATGGTTTGGCAAAATATATTTAAACTTCTCCCATTATTCGGAATGATTTGTGAACAGAAATAACAAACGTCAGAACATTTCATTCTTCAATATTAATTAAGCAATGACATGTGGATAAAGCTAGCGGTAACCAAGAAGTCAACTGCTACCTGATTTCAAAACTTTGACTAGTGCCTGCAGTGTCTACAATAGAAGCTTTGATTCTTCAAAATCATTCAACATTTATCATTTATATATTACTTTTATCACACTCTAAATCTTCTGTAATCCAAGAATCTTAAGTCTGTGCCTGTAACATTGCATCTTACTTGTCTGTTCTTCTTCTTCTTCTTCTTTTGGTTTAGCATATATAGCATTTGTTTTGGCTTTCTTTTTATGGTTTGGAGGGAAAAGGTTTCTGGGTTGTGATTGGGGCAGACTTTTAGGCATGTTGCTGCAAAACAATTCATGGGTGGCTGTAACTTTGATCATAGGAGTTTTTGTTGTGTTTGGAGGTGATTTATACTCCGTGGAGGGCAGGCCTTACAGAATTCTTATGGATACAGACGTGGATACGGATGATTTTTTCGCTTTCTTGTACCTCTTGAAGCTTAACCGATCAGAATTCAGACTGGAGGTGAGTAGAGATTCTCTCTATTAATGTTCTACTGATAAAATAATTTATGTTTATTATGATGTCCCGCATCGGTTATCAAACAGATTAGCTTTTAGTATAAAGTGTGAAAGAAAGACTCACTTCTTTAGCTAACAAACAATAGAAATATACAAATACTCAATGTTAGAACACAACTATTTACATTGAATGCCTAATATGGGAAAACTACAGGTAGACAATGGAGAAAATTTAATTATAGATGATAAGATGAAGAAGAGATTTCTTTGTTCTCCCTATCTGAGCTCTTAAGCTTAACTTTAATTTTGTAGCACACTTTCCCTATCTCTTTATCCACTTTTAATATAATTTTTATATACAAACTCTAGCTGAGAGATATTGAAGGCATGTAATTGCTAGTCCAGAGGTCTTACCTGCCTTTTTGACATTACTCATATGTATTTCAAGAGGTCCATATCAGCCTAATCCCTTCACCATTACCAAAATCTCCTTGAAAACTCACCTTTCAAATCCATATTTCCTAAATTTGAGTTACTTGTTACAGAATTCTCATCACCACTATATAACAATTAGACTATAATATTGTGAATTTAATATCTTGCCAATCTTTACTGTTAAGAAACATGCTTTTTGCAGGCAATCACCATCAATACAAATACATGGACTAATGCTGGTCATGCTGTGAATCAAGTCTATGACATTCTTTACATGATGGACCGCGATGACATTTCAGTTGGAGTGGGAGGGGAAGGTGGAATTTTAGAAGATGGAACCATACTTGCAGATGTTGGTGGATATCTTCCTATTATTGATCAGGTTTTTTTACTAGCCTAGCATTCAGAATGAATTTGCATTTACTTGATTCTTTGTCTGTACTATCTCTAGTCAAGTCCCATATTAATAAAGTACGGAAGAGATATTGGACATTTATGAGCATCCCATCCCATATCGTTCGGAATATTAAGACAAGGCTGGTCCCGTGTAGGTTGGGCTCTTGGAGTAAAGTGTTACCTTGTTCCTTTTCATGATTAAATTCTGCCTGTTTGTGATCTTTTCAAATGTTTTTACTCCAGGGCAACACAACAGCTGGATATTGCAGATACAGACAAGCTATTCCAGTTGGTCTTGGAGGAATATTAGATATTGATTCTAACTATGGCTTGCGAAAGAGCTTTCTTCCACAGGTACATTTATACACTACTCGGGAAATTTAGCACCCTAAATATTGATGTCAAAAATCTCACATCCAAGAGGAGTCAAGGGACATAGTTCCCAAACATTTGACATTGTTCCCATGGAACAACATTGTTGTTAATGTTGCCTTGATCCATACATTGTAGGCCAGTTAAGCCATGAGGTATTATCCGCTTTGATCTCACAGTTTTGTCCTTAAAAGCCGTCTTTCTTAAGAGAGAATGACAATGAGTTTATATTGACCAAGACCCTCCACTCATGTTCAATTTGGGGTTTTTGATATCAACACAACCCCAGTCAAGGGGTTTGGGGAGAGCACATGATATTGTTCTCACAAATGACACCATTGTTGATTTTGCATTGATCCGACCATAAACTACTAGTCATTTAAAGCAATGTATTGTCCATTTTTATTTTCATTGGCCTTATGGTTTTGTTTTCAAAAGACGTCTTGCAAGGGATAGTGAGATAATGAAATTATGTTGACCCAAGACCCTCAACTCCTTTTTGATGTAGGATTTTTGGCATCAACAATTTTCTATGCTGCTTGTGATTACTTACATATTCAATAGCATTACAAAGAAATTATCCACTCCAGGTGGTATTTGGTTGCTTCATCTGTAGATTTATGTGATTATTTTGCTAATGAAAATAGGGCAGGAGGAGGTATTCTCCTCTTCAACAACCCACTGCACAGCAAGTCTTCATTGAAAAAGTCTCTGCAGGTCCTATAACTATATTAATAACAGGATCTCACACAAATACTGCAATTTTCCTTATGAAGAATCCCCATTTACGGAAAAATATTGAGCATATTTTTGTCATGGGTGGCGGTGTGAGGTCCAGGAACCCAACAGGCTGTTGCCCGCCCAATGCCACTGCCACTTCTTGCCAGCCGCGGCAGTGCGGTGACCCTGGAAATCTATTCACTGTCTACACCAGTAACCCTTATGCAGAGTTCAATATTTTTGGAGATCCTTTTGCAGCATATCAGGTAATTGAGAAATCAAATAACAGGTGGCAATAGTGGATTTGAATCGAGTTAGCTCGAGTTCGATTGCCAACTTAATTTAAATGAGTTTGGATTAGGTGAGTTTGAGCTCGAGCTTAAGGATTTTGTGATGTTTAGCTCAAGCTCGAGCTGGGGGTGTTTAACTCACCTACTTGCAAGCTTGAAAAAGATTGATTTGAATTGACTAACACAATGTTGTTTTAATCACTATATATCAAAATAATATTATTTTTGTAAATTTTGACTCGGTTACAGTATCAAAGTGAGCTCAACATGGTATTGTAGTCTAATTAGAGTTCAACTCCCCTCAAACCGAGTCAAACTTGAGATGTTTTGAAGGAAGCTCATCTGGCTCGAGTTTGGTTCGTCTTGATTGAGTTTGACTTAAATCCATCACTAACAAATGGTAATTTTATTTGAGATAACAACACTCGAAGGCATCAAAACATTATTTTTTTTTTTATTGAAGTGACCGAATTTTCAAATTTTTTTATTGAAGAAACTGAACTTTCACTATTTCATATCAAAGATATCAGACTAATCACATTTCAAAACAAAACAAACAATCCTAATTGTGTTTGTTTACTACATTCAATAAGAAATACTGAAAGTTTGATCTTTTCTATAAGAAAATTTGAAAGTTAGGTTTATTCGAAAAGAAATACTATGGGTTAGTCCTTTCGATAGGAAAAAAAAGTGAGAGTTAATATACTTCCTATTGTTGTTATCCTGATTTTATTTCCACTATTTGTGTCTCCGGAGATTAAAATTGGTTTGGATTTTTTTTAGGTGTTTCATTCTGGTATTCCTGTCACGCTTGTTCCTCTAGATGCTACAAATACTATCCCCATAAATGAGAAATTCTTTGAAGTTTTTGAGCAGAGCCAGGGTACTTATGAGGCACAATATTGCTTCCAGTCCTTGAAAATGTCTCGTGACACTTGGTTTAATGACCAATTCTACACGGTAATTCGTTGCTCAATTTCAAGTTTCATTCATTGATTTTTCATATTGGATCATGAAAGTCCGTTGTTGAAATTGGAGAGTTCAAAATTATATAAACTCTACTTTAGTCTATACTTTTCAATGTAGAATTCAAATCTCATACATTATATTTACGATCTTAATATGTCATTATGCTTTGTACACCACCTAACACCCACACGTGTTGTGCATTAACTCACGAGTGGTTTAGCTTGTTTAAGCCATATAAACCTCATATCAGTCTATACTTTTCAATATGAGATCTAAATCTCATATATTGCACTTTGGATTGTAACTTAACCAATCTTTTTGCAGAGTTATTTCATGTGGGACTCCTTCACATCGGGGGTGGCAACCTCAATCATGCGCAATTCACACAAAAATAATGGACAGAATGAATTTGCAGAAATGGAGTTCATGAATATAACTGTTGTTACGTCAAATAAACCTTATGGAATATCAGATGGATCAAATCCTTTCTTCAATGGCCGTACAGTTCCCAAGTTCAATCTGAAGAATGGTGGAGTTCATACTGGCCATGTTCAAACCGGACTTCGAGATCCATTTTGCATTGTCAAGAATGGGAAAGGGAAATGCAAGGTAAACTTTTTTTTTTTAATTTATTATTTTTGCAACAAAGTGTTTTCGGGATATATTAAATTGTTTTTTCAAATGAGTTGACCGAACTTTCAGATTTTCTAATTAAAAGAACCAAACTTTCATATACTTTTATAAAAAGACCAAACTTTTAGTATTTTTATTAAATGAATCAAACAACACAATTAGAATTATTTATTTTATTTATCATCCGTAGGAATTAATCAAAGTTTAGTTTTTATAAAAAAAAAAATTTGAAAGTTTGATTTCTTCAATAACAAAATTTGAAAGGTTGGTCCTTTTCAATTACAAAAAAAAGGGACAATATTCAATCTCTTCAATTGTAAAAATGTGATAGTTTGATATCTCTAGGTTGGGGTGGATTCAAGAGGAGTTAGCTCGAGCTCTATTGCCAACTAAGCATGTGAGCCTGGAAAAAATTCATTTCGAATCGATTAAAACGATATTATTTTAACTAATATGTATTAAAACAATATTTGATCAATTTTAACTTGGTTACAATATTATAATCGAACTCAAGGTAGACTCCTTTCAAGTCCAGCCGAACTCGATTCTTCCAACTTGGCCCAAGCTCAAGCTCAACTCGATTTGAATCCACTCCTATCTCCCAGTGTTGTTATCTCAAGTGTTATCTTTGTTTTGAGTCCTCATTTTAAAGTCATTGAATTTTGGCCTGGGGAAATTATCAATTCAAGTCTATTATTGCTGAACAATGAAATAGGATGGCTATACAGAGGAGGTAGATGGCTCTGATGCAGTGCACATTCTTGTGGCTACAAAGGCAAAATCTAGTCAAGATCCTGGAAGCAACCTTACTAGAGAATTTTACAAAAGCTTCCTCGATGTAAGTTTATTCAATCAGTTTTGCTTCAAAAGGTTTAACATGTTACTCTTTGTTGTCTATCACTTGTGTGTTACAATGAATTTAGGACTGCAATTGAATAAAACTGAGCAGTACTGGGCTCGAGCTCGAGCTTGGAGTTCGGGGCTCAAGCTCAAGATAGGAAGAATTGTGTTAAACTCAATATCTCACATATTTATTAATTATCTATTTTTATCCAAATATTGAGGTTGGGTTGTATGTGCGAATTTTAAAAGCTTAGAGGGCAGAGGAAAATTTGTCATACTAAGAAGGGTAACAACACCTAAAGGAATCACTATGACAATTTTTCTATTGAAGGGACTAAACTTTATTTTTCTCTATTGAACTTCAATGAAAAAAATAAAATTTGATCTTTTCCTTAGAAAAATGTTGATAGTTTAATACCCCACATAATGCCTAGTATTGCTAAGTTTTTCTTTTCCCTTCTTCCCTTGCAAAGTTTGATTTTTTTTTTTTTCTGTATTTTGTCTGATAAGGTTCTAAATCAGCCTCAACACAGTGGAAGGTTCAATTTTTCAACTCAATTTCCCTATTACAAAGAAGTTTTTTACAGACCAGATTTTGGTGGCAAGAAGCTGGGGAAGCCTGTTGTGTTTGACATGGACATGAGTGCTGGAGACTTTCTAGCTCTATTTTATCTCCTAAAAGTTCCTGTGGAAGCTATCAATCTCAAGGTACCATCATGGCTGACCACTTTTTTCTGGCTTCACTGACTGATCCCTAGGATTTGTTGGCATCTAAGTTATGCTATTGTGACTTCATGGAAGTTATTAATTTTACTTGTTCAAGAGAGAAACCTGAGGACCATTGGTCAACAGATCTTAAGTACCAAATGTAGTTAGGGGTGAATTCGAGCCAAATTCTGGTGAATAGTAACACCAAAGAAAAAGAAAAATTGCTAAAGAAGAGTCGTTGGAGATAAAAAAAGAATTGTCGACAAGATAAGCTCCAGCGTAAGCATTGATCTTGAGTCGAGCTCGAGCTCGACAAACTAAAATTGCTTCAACTTGAGTTTGTAGAGAAAAAAAAAATCGCTGATGATGAACTTTGGCATCAACGTCAATCTCAGGCTGAACTTGAGCTTGACAAACTAAAATTGCTTCAGTTCGAGTTTGACACATATGAGCCAAACAATAAGCCGAACCCGAGTTAGCCTTTGTTCATTATCCCAAAATATAATACATAAAACAGGTTTTTGCCTAAATTAAAGATAGAATTGATGAACATGGTCTTTGTCCTTCCATCCAGGCAATCATAGTGAGTCCAACTGGTTGGGCAAATGCTGCAACAATAGACTCTGTTTATGATCTTCTGCACATGATGGGTCGAGACGACATTCCAGTCGGCCTAGGAGATGTATTTGCAATGAACCAGTCTGATCCAGACTTCCAGAGTGTTGGAGACTGCATGTATGTCAAAGCCATCCCACATGGAAGTGGTGGCTTTCTAGACTCAGACACTCTCTACGGGCTCGCTCGTGATATGCCAAGAAGTCCTAGAAGGTACATATGTGCACTGCACTGTACATTTCTCTGCTATGAATCTTTGTATGTTTGACTATGCTTTTTTTTTTTTTTTCTAGTTAAGGGACCAAAATTGAGAAGAGAATTGAACTTTCGAATTATTTATTAAAGGGATCAAATTTTCAATATTTTTTATTGAAGTATGGAATACAATTAATATTGTTTGTTTTGTTTTTCTCTTTTGGAAACAAGATAATTAGTTTAGTATTTTCAATACGAAATAATGAAAGGTTAGTCCTTTCAATACAAAAACTTGAAAGTTTGGTCCTTTAATAGAATATTTGAAAGTTGAGTGCCTTTAAAAATAAAAGCAAAGGTTGATCCCTCTAATAGAAAAAATGATAGTTTTGTGTTGTTATTGCATTTTATGCTAAAATTTGAGCTTTGTTTGTCCAAGGTATACAGCAGAGAACTCTGTAAAATATGGAGCTCCTCGGGATACTGACCACCCAGAACTTAGACAGCCTCTAGCATTGGAAATTTGGGATTCCATAGCACAAACTCTTGACCCGGGGTCCAAGATAACCATATTGACCAATGGACCCCTCACTAATTTAGCCAAAATTATTTCTTCAAGGAAAAATTCAACCTCTCTAATTCGGGTAAGTAGATGTCTCACTATTATCCACTTTGATCTTTGTTGGTTTCATAGTCTCTCCCTTGGTGTCTCACAAGAAAGAGGAAGACGATAGGTTTATATTGACTTAAGGCCTTTAGCTCCAATGTGGGGTTTTTCACATTAATATAACCCCATGTTGAGGGGTTTGGAGAGAACGCATCACTGTTGATGTTATCTCAATTTGCACCTAACAAATCATTTAAAGTTATGAGGTATTGTTTATTGTGACCTTTGTTGATCTCATGGTTTTATCTTTAAAAGATATCTCGTGAAAAAGAGTGAGATAATGACTTTATATTCACCATGAACTCTCTACTTCTATTTGACGTGGGGCTTTTGGCATCAACAAGTAGCATTAACTATTGATATTAAATCTCTTTGCAGGATGTGTATGTTGTTGGAGGGCACATCAGCCTTGATCACAAAGACACAGGAAATGTCTTTGGTATTCCATCCAATAAATATGCAGAATTCAATATGTATCTTGACCCTTTGGCTGCAAACACTGTCTTCAACTCACCAATAAATATCACACTCATCCCTCTTGGCATTCAACGCAAAGTAAGTTCATTTTCAAGTATCCTGAGAACCCTGCAGCTTACAAACAGGACACCGGAAATGGGGTTTGCCCGACGTTTGTTGTCTAGGCTGTATCGCTTGGAACGAATCCATCATCGATACCATCACATGGTAAATCTTCTTGTTTTAAGTTAAAAAAATGTACATTATACATTATGCATTTTTACTTAAATACAGTAGTACTTACAAATAGGGGTATAAGGGCTAATGTTTAATATGTTATTTTATGATTAAATGATTTTGAAAATAAAATAACACCCAATGAAAGGGGTGGATATGAACTGAGCTAAACTTGAATAAGAGTCGATTTGAGCTTGGTTTGAAGCTAGAAATTCAGCTCGAGCTAGAGATGAGGTTGTTAATAAGCAACAGAGAAGAAGAGTTGTTGGAGATAATGAAGAAGAAGAATTAGAGAAGAAAAATCATCCAAGAAAACGGGTTGTTGAAGATGATGAAAAAGAATAAGAGAAGAAAAAAAGTCATTAGAGAAGATGAATCTGACAATGACTTTTTGATGGCTTGCTTGGTTAGAGCCAACTTAACTCAGCTAGAGTTGGGACTACCCCAAACTCAAGTTTGGCTCGATTTGAGCCAAACACCTGATCGAGATTGAACCAACTCAACCCAAATCTAACCTTACTCAATCACATAATGACATATAAACATTTATACATGTTATTAATGCATTCAATATTACTCACTTGAATATTATTCTTCTGCAGGATACATTTTTAGGGGAAATTCTTGGTGCAGTGGTGTTGGCTGATGATTATGCATCTCTGAACCCAACTTTTGCTGTGAAACCCATCAGAGTTTTGGCTGAAGGTGTTGAATCCAGAGATGGACAAACTTTGGTTGATAGAAAGCATGGCAAGCTTGTCAAAGTATTGGAAAATTTGAACCCAATGGCTTACTATAATATGTTTGCAGATAAGCTTGGTGACAAAAAGCAGAGTGCTGTGATTGGAAGCTTTGATGAACAAAGCAGAATTTGGAGAACAAAACCAACAAATCAAACAGAGAATTTTAACATAGAGGTGTTGAGTTAAATATTGGAATTGAATATTTTCAAATTATTTATCAAGTATCATGTTATAAGATATACATTTTTTTTACATAATAATAAATAATGAAACATTTTAATTTTCATATCATTGTTATAAAAATATCACAAACCCTTAAAAACTTCTTAAATTTAATACAAATTTGCTATCACATTTTAAACCAATTGGCAATTGGGATTGGATTGGACTGCTGCATGGGTCTTTTTTTGGTTGAATTAAACACTGACTTTCTTCAATGGTGATGGGAATTTAATTGCGGTCTTTATAATAAAAAATATAATTTTTTATATTTTATTTATCAGGTATTGTGTATCGTATATAAAAATCTAATTTTTATATTATGTATTGTATAATATATCTTTTTACAAATAATAAAAATAATAATAATAATAAACATTTTACCATGTCATTACTTTTCTAAAAAATATATCGATTTGTATCGATAATATGTATCATATCATATAACATATTGTATCGTATGGTATATATTCACTATAGCATACCAATTTTCAATATATCTTAAGATAAATATTGTTTTTCACATACATCATATAGTATTGTATAATATTAATAACTATAGTCCTTATACTTTTTGAGTTATGGCACCATAATTTAATTGTCTCATAACAAGACAAAGAAATCCAAGTACATGAAAATGTGCCATAGCCAAATTAATAGAAAGATCCTTTGACTGGTTTTAAAAAAAAGATACTCTTATTAATAACAAAACCTTCTAATAAAATATGGGATATATCTTCAGCATTACTGTACACCAATTCAATAAAGCGAGTTGGACATTCAGGATTTGAGTTGCGCTCAAACTAATCATTGTCAGACTTAACTTAGCTCAAATCCACCACAACCAGTGATAAGGACACATGGCTAAATCAACTAGATCAACCTCAACATTTCAAATCATAGGATTGGCTAATTCACATTGATAAAATGGGAAAATCTAATTCAAAACCCTAAGAAAGTAGGAAGACAAAAACATTATTACATGCCACCAAAATTTGAATGATGCAGGGGAAAAAAATAAACAAATGCAATGCACCCAAAGGAAGGCCTACATATTAGAGGCTAACATACTTTACAGCTCCTTCTACAGTAGCCAAGAAACTCTGTAGTTCCCATCATATACTCTGCGTTGTTGGTACACTCACCAAGGGCAGCCCATCTCTCACAGCTTACATTCAGATCTGTGCAGTTCCCCGCAGGTTCCACGATCTTGTCAAATGAGTTAACATGAATCCACTTTGTCGCTGACCATTTCTCTCCTTCAATCACAGGGCATCCACCATGGAGACTGTTTGTGTCTGGAATGGCAGTAGGATGGAGACTGAAGAAAAGAAGAGCATCTCCTTTTCGCGGTTTTACTATGAGTTTTCAAGGTCAAGATAAAACAAGACCAAAAGAATATCGAGTCAGTTCAAATGCAACAGTATATGAACAATGCATAAAAAGTATATACAACATGTCAAAAGGCAGTGCACCTGCGATTCCTCTCTTTGCACATTCTGAGAGGTCTTCATCTGTTGCAGGGGCTCTGTGATGTGGAGGCTCCTGTTCGCAGATTGTCCCAAGAAAGAAGAACCAGTCAATTTTTGTATAAGGAAAAGAAGTTGGTAAAATATCCCTTCAGTGCTATTCTCCAGTTGAGATGATGATATAACCAGTCCTAGTCCCACATCATACACACATCATACATATGTTAGGATAGGAGGACAATTGTCCTTATCTTATAGGTAGGTTTTATCATATAAAGTGATATTTAGAGTTATCGAGAGGAGGCATGGAATTTTGGGCAATCTTAGGGAATGACTGAAAATGGGAGATTACAGCTCCTCGAATTGCTGGTTTATCTGTTTGTAACCCCCTTTCTATCAACAAAAAGCTTATTCTAAAAAGCCTAGCAAATGAAGAATATATATACTGTCCTCCAATCATGATATGATACTAGGCATCTGTATTAAGATAGGTGGCAATTATGCACAGAACAAATTCTAAACAAAAGTAAAATGCATTTAAACACACCTCTGCATTGGGAAATACTGTTTCACCACCTTTAGCAACGTCAGTAAGATACATGAGAACAGTAACTATACGATGTCCACCTCGAGCAATATTAACCGTATCAGCAAAGTAGTCATAGTGTGGATCATATTTCTGTCCAGGTTCATATCTCAGGACTTGTATGCCTTCCCCATTTTCTGAAAATCAAGCAATAGAAAACACTTGTTATGCCAGACCCTGTCCCCCCAAAATACACACACACACGTGTGTGTGTGTGTGTGTGCAGTTGATTTACATTACTAGAAACATTACAAAAAAGAAAGAATATCATCAGTAGAAAGACAGACAAAGAAAGGCTTTCTTTTATTCTGTTCAACAATTTCTGGAGTGAGAAAAAGTAACTTGTTTTCAAGAATATCACAACAGAAATGAATACACAAGGTCTTTAAGATCTAGTCACTTACCACTAAGAATATAAGCAACCAATGACACTGTATATAGATTTTCAATTTGTGCAATTTCTTATTTTCCTTGAAGCATCGGTTAAATACTTTCCAGTCAAGCCATTTTTAATATATTATCAATATTCATTCACAACCATACAGATTAATTTAATATAAGTATCAGCTTCCTCCCATTCAATTACAAAAAAATGATTACGCAGCAGAATATGCAATAGAAACTAACAATTTTACCCAAAACTTTCTCTTAGCACACCACTTTAATGATCAACGTGTCAATTCATCACCAAATGACTATTTTTAATTACCCCCAAAAGAAAAAAAAACGAAAACGAAAACGAAAAATGCAGAGCATCTTCGGCATATGGCACACCTTTGGGAAGAAAGGACCATGTTGAAATCTTGTCCTCTATACCAGCAATAATAGCATCCTAACAAAGGAGAACAGGCTTATAAAATGCATACAAAGAAATAACTGATGATCAAAAGCAGCTATATACGTTTTTTCTTTATTGCCCATGTATCTTTCTTTCACTTGGCAATAAACCATTAAGACACATCTTATGCATCCAAAACAATATTTAATTTCAATTTATCATAAATGGGCAAGGAGTAAACAAATAACAAAACAAAAAAGAAATTCTGTACACCAACAACTAACATATAATTAATAGATACTGAAATACATGAGCATAATAATATGTCAACATTCAAGGTATGATATAGATGCTTATAATTATTTCAAGAGAAAAAAAGAGTACACTAATACACAGTTGATCCACCATTTAAAGCTAAATTATTCTCGGTGACCCAGATTTTAAGTTCATGAGTGTAAAGAATCTCCAAAATAAAAAAATTAAAAAAGGGGCACAGTATCCTGGCATTGAATATACTGTTTTCCACAATAAATAGTCTTTCCACACTAGGCAATCTTCATTACAATAAAATAAGTATTCACTTTCATAAAAGCTAGAGTACTATCAAAAACCACTTAGTAAAGAAACAAAATTTCAGGATTCTGATCATTATGCTTAACATTCATGACATCACAGAATATGCCATGTGCACTACTTGACTCGTGATTAGATAGTATTTTATCACTAATTCAAAATCACCTATTTAATTATTTGTACCTCTATCAATAGTAATATATAGACTAATCATAAGTACAAACACAGCAACAAAGAGTATCAACCAACAACAAAATGATATCTCAACATTTGTATCCGTGTTTGTATCTATTGTTAGTGCAAGAAGTATTATCATAAAAGTAAAGGCTGGGTAAGATGATGCATTGAAAAGACAACCTTTCCTTTAGGAATGAACATTCCAGAACTTGTTCGAACTTCACTTAGCTTGCTTTCTCCACTCAAATTATCCGCAACTGCTGATCTCTTCAGCTCAGATTTTGCCTAATCATTACCCAACCAAGCAAAACAACTGCCATTACCAATCAAACAAATACAATAACCGATCAACAAAAAAAATACTCAATGAAGAGGAGCTTACAAGAGAGATCAAATGATCACATTCCAAATCCGTGAGAAAACCTTCGTAAACGAAAGCTCTGCGAATCATCATATTGATAAACCATTAGAAACTAAATCAATGTCATTATAATTTATAATTAAACACAAGAGATTGGAAATGGAAAGAACCAGAGACCTAGGTTTCCAAGATATTAATGTGACTTTAGACGGACTGACGATAGAGCTCGGTGGCGCCAGGAAGGAGCCGGAAGATTCGTGAATTAGAGACGAGACCGAGAGGGCGAAGAGGAGAAGCACAGAGAGCGACGTGATAGACATGAGTGTATGTATCGCAGATCGAGTGAGAAAATGGGAGAGATTTTCCCGGAAAAATTCAAAATTTTCTAGGAAATTATTTGAATCATAACGCCGAGCGAGCAAATTTGAGTCGTTTAACGGTCACCAGGCCACCGAGCCGACAAACACGCACGATTGACTAACATTACCCAAACTAAAACGACGCCGTTTGCAAATATTTTCTTAACTTTCTAAATTGTATTTAAAATTTGAAAAAAATAAATAAATCAATTGGTAGCATAATATCACTATTTGTAGGGCTAACTCAAAGAAGTTTTAATTCAAGATTAGTTGGAGATTGATATATTGAAGATTGAATTGGGATAAAAAAAAATCTAATTTTGTATTGGATTAAGGTGAACTCAAATTTAAATATTTGAATAAATTGAAATTCAACTTAAATTCACTTTTACTCATCGTCAACAATATTTTACGATATGATATAAATGTAAAATGATACATATAATAAAATGTATTGAACTAATACGATATAATACATATTATTATTCGATACAGATTAATATACTTTATAAAGAATATGATAATACATTAGAGATGTATATGTGAAATTTTAAATTTTTAAAGATGTTTGTAATATTTTCTTAAATGATGATATGTCAATTAGATTTTTTTATTATTTTATTTTTTTAAAATTATATCATATTATACGATATAATACTTAATATATAATATAAAAAATTAGAATTTTTTATTATTAAGTAAACATTAAAATGAACCTTTAAGGTGACGGTGCAAATCCAACCGTTAAAGATTTTTTGTTTTTCTAATCCGTTCCACACAAAATGAAAAAGAAAAGTTTTTACTATCTAATAATCTTGTAAGACACAAATTTCCTGAAAAAAAAATTGGTTCCTAAAATCATAAATTTATAATCAATCTCAGTTCAGGTTTCTTCTTCGCTCATATTTTGTTTACACAGACAGAATTCAAAGACTAAACCCTATTGCTCTCGGAGTTTTAAAAAAGCAAATTTATATGTACAGACATTTTTTATGAACTTGTATATATATAAATAGACCTTATCACTCCTTCAATGTTGTCAGAGCAAAATGTTGTCATGTCAGTTTGTATAGATAAAGTAGTTTGTGCATTTGGTTTTATTTTTTCCGATCAACTTTGGTTTGGTTTCTCAGGTTCCCAGAATCCTGAACTGCTCCAGGGCTGATATTTTCGAAGGTGAATTTGGGTTTTAAATATCAGTAGGCGATCCCAAAACAATCTCCATGTGTCGATTCAGATCATCTAAGCTCATGGATGTGTTGATTTCATTGGCATCAAGAAGCTCATCTGAGTCTGTCCTGATAAAGCTTTCCGAGCTCAGGCTTTCCTCAACAAGTTCCAATAGGCCTTCTGCACTCTGTAAATGTTGCAGAACCTGCTTCGATTGCAAAATCAAGTCAAACAAATTGGGAGTCTTTGGCTTGTCCGACTAAGGATTTGAAGGAAAATTAACATGCCTGGCTCATTTGGGGTCGATTGTCTGAACACTGATGCACGCACATGAAAGCTGTCAAGGCCAACCGTTGCAATTGTTCCATGTCATAGGCGTCGCCTAGTGTGGGATCAACCAGCTCCTTCAAGTTATTCTTTTGGATCAAAGGTTTGGCCTGCAACAAATTATGTGACATTGAAAGTACATTTCAATGAATAAAGATACGATGTGTTAGGTGCTATTGGGTCTCCATCATCCCAAAAACTAGGTTAAAAAGTGAGATTTTTTCTCACACTTATATACTAACACTTAACCCTTTTCGAAATAACCTAACAATCTCCCTTACACATTGTGTCATCAGTTGAATCCTTTTCAAAACGAATCATCCAAAGAGACAACTCTACAACCTCCCCTTACGTATACACTTCCACACCAACCCCATCTAACGGAGGGAGCAATTTACATCAACCAATCACTTTGATAAACTCTTGGGTGGAGTTGTTGCAATTGGGCTTTAACACCACAAATTGAGGCATCGGTTCGACGCCTCTCCCACCCAAAAGCCAGCTCAAGGGATGAAGTTTTTTCTCACACTTATAATTTTGCCCATTTTCCAACTGATGTTAGCCCTTTCCCAAGTGATGTGAGACAACCCAACAAGTAAGACATGGAAGAGGTAGCATACCCACGTTACAAGGCTTTTCTGTGAACAGTCCAAAGCTTGCTTTCCGGTGATGAGCTCTAATAGTAGTACTCCATAAGCATAAACATCTGTTTTTTCATCTACTATGCCATCTATGATTAACTCAGGAGGAAGGTAACTGTCATGACAGAAAGAATAATGAAGTCAAGTTGGAAGGAAAGATACCATCTAAAATTCATGTATTAATGTTAAGATTTGAAGCTTTTAGAGCAATGGACCCGAATGTGCCTTCGACTTTGGATACAGTGTGATGAGTCCACTGATCCGGTAGCCATTTTGACAACCCAAAGTCAGAAATCTGGATAAAATATCGAGTTTCATGTTAAAATTTTTCATTAATTGACCACGGCAGGTGATGATCATTTGGTTATAAGAGTACCTGAGGCTCAAAATCCTCTGAGAGCAATATGTTCGAAGCCTTGATATCTTTATGGATAATTCTCCTTTGACATCCCTCATGAAGATATGAAAGGCCATTGGCAGTCCCCACAGCAATCTTATATCTGATGTTCCAATTCAGTTTTTCCTTTGAGTCTGTTGACATAGGGCAAGGAACAATTATATGAATTCTACTGAATAATAACTTCTGAAGATTTCAATTTGGAAAGCCTGAAACTGATAATAACAAACCATATAGTAATGATGCCAGGCTCCCATGCGGAGATAATTGCAGAACAAGGTGCATGCCTTCTTCAACCCCATAACCAATCACTTTAGCAATATTGGGATGATCAACATGGACTATAGTTCCAAGCTCAGATAAAAAGTCTGTTGCCATATCTTCAGTGGAACCCTTTGTTAGCCTTTTTATTGCAACAAGTTGCCCACTTGGCAATTCCCCTCTGAAAACTTCAGCATAGCCTCCTTGCCCAATCAAATTCTCTTCAAAAGACAAATGGTTTGTTAATTAGCCTACACATCTAGGGATGACAATTTGCTAAAAATTGGGTCCCTGCCCTATCTTATATGGGAGGGTACTCTCTGAAATAAATAAGGACTAGTATGGAGATGGGGCCAAAAACAATCCCCACAAGTAGGACAAGACAGGATTGAGATATATATATATTCCCACTATGTATCTGTCACATACACAATAACCCGTCTAATTTATTAAATTTTCCATTATATATTTAATAAATTACCAAAATATTATTAATAAAACTAACCTTAATTCGTTTTCTTCCCAATTTATTTTAGCATCAAAACCCCTTTATTTTCGACATCCAAACTCAATGTTGTTAATATTTGAAGATATAAGTGTGAAATTTAGCTTATTCATCAATTAACATAGTGTATGAGGATGAGGATGGGGATGGTGATGAATCATTTCCTGTAAATAAGGGAAGGGGATTCTCCGTCATCCTCATAGTGGACGGGTAAGGTCTACTCCTTAAGGAACCCTTACACATTTCATTAATTTCTGAACAAGAATAAAAAAACAAAGAAAAGGAAAATAAGTACAAACCAGGGCTGAAGCCATTGGTTGCATTTTGGAGTTCCTCGAGGGAAAAGTTCTTCCAGGAAGATCTCAAACAATATAGTTCAGCATCCAAAGGAGGATTCAGTAACAGAGTCGTGGTATCTGTAATCCTTTTTGATTTTTTTCCGGGGATCTTGGGGACATTTATTCGATAAGGGAAAGCTTGAAATTTTATTCCAGATCGTTTTTTCAGCATACCAAAGAAGCCAGACAAATATAGAGGACTGTAGCGGCGGCGTTGGTGGAGATCTTCAGAGTCAGAAGTACTAGCCTTGGAAAAAGCTGTTTCAGATTCTGTGCTTCTTAAGCCATGCAGAACACCTTCCTCTACATCAGAGCATCCATCATTGCCTTCCACAAGGGCTTCTCCTGGAGAGCATTCATTAATACCCTCCTCATTCTCCTTGGTTAAAGAAGAAATATCTGATTCAAATGTGACAGAATTAAAACATCAGCAAATTCATACATGAAGATCTATTTCAAGCTAAATGTTAGCTCAGTAGGCCAACCGGGAAACTTGAGTTCAATGTGTGATTTTTCCACAATCACATGTTGGGCCATCAGTCAAACACACAAGGCCAACAAGGAAACCTAAGTTCAATGTGGGCTTTTTTTTGTAACGAGTAATCCCACTCAAGCCGGACTGCTGTTTTAGGGTCGAATCAATCATACTGAGTAAGTCAAACCTTGGGTCTACTAAGTAGCTCTACAACTATTGAACTAAGTAAGTCAACATTTTAATTTTGATATGTCGTCATAAGAGACTTGAACTTATAGTCTCTTATACATAGAGACTCTTATTTTGCTATTCAAACTATCTCTTGGGGGCAATGTAGGTTTCCCTACAATACTCTCTTCGCTAATCACATATTGGGTCATCTGTCCAACGAGGAAACCTAAGTTCAATGTGGGATTCCGAACAATCCAGTCTTATCTGTCCAACACCACTCACCAAAACAGGCCAATCGAGAAATATCCACAAATCACGCATTGGATCATCTGTTCAACACACCAGGCCAATCAGAAAGCATGAGTTCAATGTGGGATTTTAACTATCCTTTCTTATTGGTCCAACGCTGCTCACACCAACCAAGCCAAACGGGAAACCTGGCTCTAATACAACTTCTTAAGCCTTCACAAAATGTTGTATGTTGTTGAGTTCGGTGAGGCTTTCTCTCACACTTACATGCACACCCAACTCAATTTCAAACCAATGTGAGATTCCTAACACTAAAATAAATTAAGAAATGAACATAAAATAAAAAGAAATTGTACCCTCGGATGACCAAGAGCCAGAGATTCCACCTCTACTTCTTCCAATAACGTTTGCAACCTTCTTTTCAACATCATCACTGGTTGTATCCTGAGTCTCACTGTTAACATTTCCATTAGTGCTGTCTGGAGAACCAGCCCTGCCACCATGAATTTTCAGTCATTATAATGAAATAGAATAATATTACAGAATACAAAAACATAAACGTATGAAGGGAAAAAGGAGGAAAATTGAGAAAGTAAAAACCTAGGTGAATCAAGAGTCTCTTTCACATTATGAGACTCCATAACTCCTCCTCTATGGTGGGAACCAGAGAGAGAGGCCTGAAAAGCCGAAATGCGAGGCCAATGGAAATGGGAATTAGAATGCTTGATCTGCTAATGCGTGTATGAAAGAGAGAGACAGAGGGAGAAGAAATGGTATATTAGTTAGCGGTTGGCATGAATTGTCTTATCCTCTTTAATATGGAATGTAAATTAGACAATTGAGCGCTTGAAAATCGGCTTATTTTCTGCCATTCTTCCATGTTTATCAAATCTAGCTATCTCTGGATGAAGAAGCCAACTGAGCTAATCCAATTAATAAATTAGTAAAATCTGTATGCCAGCACGTTTTGTACTAATAAACCTGGAATTGAGCCAATTGGACATGGTGTTCGATTCGAATGAACTAAACTTGAGCTGAGATAGCTAGGTTGAGCCATTCGAAACCTGATTTCTCCGGTGATTTTTCATTTTTTAGCGGGACTTTTCCAACTATTTTTTTTCATCTTCGACAATCTTTCTTCTTCTTTGACATTTGCCAACGACTTTTCCAACGATCTCATTACCAACTCGAGCAAGGTCATACCTGAGTTGGACATTTTAGATCCCAACTGAACTCAAGCCAATCCCTATTTAGGCTTGGTTAAGCTAGAATCCACCCTTAGTACTATGAAGTCTTTCAACAATTCTTTTTCTTCGTCTTTGAGGACTTTCTTCTTTTTCTTTGACCTTTTTTGATAGTTTTTTTGATAATTTCATTGCTAACTTAAGTGAATTCAAACTTGAATTGGACTATTTAGATTTGAGCCGAGATTGAAATGACTTTATTCAAGCTTGATTTAGCTCAAATCCACCCTTAAGTTCTGTTTAGCCTTTCACAAGCTAGTCCAAGAAACCATGGAGTCTTCCATAAGCTAGTCTGAGAAACTAGGTTTCCATTTAATGGGTTTTTACACATATGGTGACTTAATTAAATAGACTCCTATACATTTTCCCATTCTTATTGGCCTGACATTAATGAAAATTTTCTTTGGATTAGGAGGGTTGGATTTGAGTTGAATTGGCTCAAACTCGTTTGCCATTTTAGTTTGAACGAGTACATAGGTGGATTCAAACTTAAACTCAAGTTTAAGGGTTTTATATTATTGAGTTCGAATTCAAACTAGAGTTTTTTGGTGTTTGGCTCACTAAACATGCTAGTCGGAAAAAAGTTAAATTCAAATTAACTAAAACAATATAATTTTGATTAAGCGAGCTTGATATAGGTGGATTCAAACTTAAATTCAAGTTTAAGGGTTCTATATTATTGAGTTAGAATTCAAACTCGAGTTTTTAGGTGTTCGGTTTGCCAAACACCCTAGCCAGAAAAAGTTAGATTCAAATCGATTAAAACAATATAATTTTGATTAATATGCATCAAAATAATGTTGTTTTAGTTGATTTTAACTCAACTATAATATGAGTTGAACTCAAGCTCTCGAGCAGGTTTCATGCTTCTTTCGTGCAAGTCTCCTGCATTTTTTCAAAGAGTCTAACTACAACACAACTAAAATGTTTTTAATTATATTTATAACACAATTAATTATTTAGTCTTACATGATTACTGTGAATTAATTCTATTTTTTAAACACTAAAATTCTATAGCACCACGAATATATATATATGTTTGGTAAAATTAAGTGTATACACTTTAAATATATAAATAATATGTTATCATATAATTGAATGATTTTAAATTAAAAATAAAATAATATTTAATCATATGATTCAAATCTAAGTGTATACATTTTAATTAAAAATAAAATAAAACTAAGTGTATACACTTTAATTGTATAAATGATATATTATCATATAACTGAATGATTTTGAATTAAAAATAAAATAACACTTAATCATACGATAATGCATTATATATATACATATTTTATATACTCAAAATACCTACATATAATATGACTATTTTTTTAGTATAAATCTAGGATTTCTTGTAAGATTTGCTCTTAAAATAATATCCACTTGCCATATATAAAAATTCATATCCTTCATTGATTGGGTGATATTTTTTTAACTTAGACAATCTTGTCACACCTAGTCTTTGTAAAATAGGTCGTTTTATATATCTTGAATTTTATTATGGGCAACAAATTCTACTGGTGGATCAATTTCTTACAAGATTATGTGAAAGCAATCCTTCTTGTTTCTTGCATTGGCTCATTAAATCCTCTCCCTCTATAAATTCAACATTCATGTTGTGCATGCTACTCTCATACACCAAAATGGATGTAGATACAACCCTAAAATTCTTCGCAGACCTTGTCAAACAACTTCCAACTGGAACGGTCTTCCCCTTCATGTTCCTCAGGTCTTTAATAACAAACAATGGCACATGCAACGCCCCCGAAAAAGCCCTAACAATCATTCTCATCCTCGTTTGTGCCATTTTTTGTGTTCTCTCTACCTTCACTGACAGTTATAAAAAAGGCAGTGCAACCCGGTATGGGATTGTGACTATTAGCGGCCGCCTTTGGCCATATACGGAAGTTTCAGATAAATATAGGTTGAAGCCTGGTGACGTTGGCCATGCGTTGTTGGCGTTGATGGTGTTGGCCGTGGTGGTTCTTCTTGATGGTAATACATTGACTGTATATTTCCTCAATCAGATTTGAAAGCTGTGCAAAAATGGCTGCCTGTTGTTGCTGGAGTTGTTTGTAAAATATGCACCAGGTTTCCCCACAAGCGCCATGGAATCGGATACCATCACATTCCACATTCAGGTCGCCATGGAAGCGGAAACCATCACAATCCAGATTCAAGTGAGCCTATCCATATTGCTTATTTATGTAAGATTTATCATTATTATTAACTTTGGAAGTCTGTTTGATTAATATGTGCTAATACAATGTTTTCAGACGGATCAAGCGTTGATTCAATCAAAGAACCAGTCAAACCCATGAACGTCAACATAGTGCGTAGCTCAAACTCGATCAAGTTGGTTCGTAGTGCCACTGGAAGGGCTGTCAATGAGGGGCTGCCAACAGCGTGAACAGTTATATAGTAAGGGTAAACAGTATCATTAACGAGATGGATAATATCATCAATTGAACAAACAGTAGATTCAAACCAAACTAGCTTGGATTGGATCCACTCCTAACTTAGTATTAGTGACAAAATTATATGATTTTGAAATAAGCGAAAAAACAAAAAAACAAAAACTGTTATCTTAGTTTCTACATATAAATTTGTAAAATTTATTTATATGTATAGTTAAAAAACTTAATTACATAGACCTCTTGTGTTTAGTGAAGTTAAGTGTCCCCAAGTTCTAAAAAGTTATTAGATTCCTCATTCATTTTTGTAGTGACCGACGTTAATGAAAAATTTCTTCTAACTAATAGGGTTGAATTTGAACCAAGCTAGCTTAGACTCATTTGACAACTTGGCTTGAACAAGCCTAAACAAGCTCAATTTAGGTGAATTCAAATTTAAGTTTGAGTTTAAGGGTTGTATGTTATCAAGTTTAACTTAGGCAAGTTCGAATTTGAGGGTACCCAACTTGTTAAGCTCGTTAATCTGAAAAAATTTGATTCAAATAGACTAAAACAATGTTATTTTGACTAATAAGCATCAAACTGAGTTATTTTGATCTATTTTGACTTAACTACAGTATCAAACTGAGCTCGAGTTTGAGCTCAAAATCTCAAGCAAGTTTTGTGCTTCTTTCCAAAAAGTCTAATTGCACAACAACTAAAATGTTATAGATTACATTTACAATTATGTATACTCATTTTGAATATACAAATTGATACATATTTTATATATTTCATCATATGATTAGATGATTTTGAAGTAAATATAAAGTAGCACTTAATCACATTATGACTGATAACACACATAAATATTTAATCATTTCTATATTCAAAATGGATACGTATAATATTGTTTTTACATTTATAACATAAGATTAATTATTAATTCTTACATGATTACTATAAATTAATTTTATTTTCTAAACACCATATTTCTATTGAACCATTTTTAAAACAAATCTAGGATTTTTAGTAGGTTTTCCTCTCAAAACATATCCACATGCTGATACACAAAATTTCATATCCTTTAGCCTTTGTAAAGTCAATTCATTTTTTTTTACCTTGTATTTCATTATGGGCAAGAAATTCTACTAGTGCATCAATTTCTTACAAGATTATGTGAAAGCAATGCTTCTGGTTTCTTGCATTGGCTCCTTCAATCACTATAACAAATTTCATCGAAAGTGACAAAAAATTTTGACTAAAAAAGTTAAAAATTTATCCTAAAAAGTTAATCAAGACGAAAGATTAAATTGTCATAAAAGTGGCGTTACCGAAGAGTAATCTCCACAAAAAATAAATCATCATTCATAACTAGTTATTATTGATGAAATGATATTTTATTATAAAGTTAACCATTCATAACTAATCCTTGTAAAACTCATGTTGTGTATAGATTCTGTTGACAAGTGACTCTTTAGATCCCACATTGATTATTTTATTTTGTTTGTATTTTAGCAAAAACTATAAATAGAAGTCTTTGTTTTAATTCTAAAAGAATTCTATTATTAGGAATCTCTAATAGTTTTATCTCTTTTTTGAAGATAGTGAAAGTGATTGCAGAAGACATAAATACATTTACCGGACCGTATAAATTTTTGTATTCTCTTTTATTTTCTTACATTCCCATATTCTATTTTCTTTGTTTATTATATTTCAATAGCATGAAGGTTGTGTATTTAAGTTTACGCTGCACAACGGATTCTTTACAGATGTGTTGCCATGCTTTGCATCCTCCTTAATAAAAGCATGTCTAAGGTGTTAAACTTTAAGATCCTCGTGTGAATATATGAAATGAAGAAATGACAACACATCATGGCTGGCATGAGTTTTGCATATTGAGAAGAGTCTCTGAGTCTGACTGAGGTGAGAAGTGGGCTTGAAGATGCAGAGACGTCTCCTGTCAACATAGACAGACTGTATGTAACTCACCCTTGTTAAACATATTCCTATTTCCACCCTGCAAAAACCAACATTGTTTTGCATGCATGCAAAAACACTGTTCACTCAATTAATTAGCTTCGTGTCATCAGAGCCTCTGAAGTTTCAGTCTGATCGATCAGACTACTGAAAATTGTGGATGAAAATTGACTGCCACTGCCACCATTCCCATTTTCTATGGAATTTGAATCCAATTCTCCCCCTTTTCTAAAACATTAGTTAAACTTGAAAATCACTGAAGAGTCAAGAAAATGGTTCCCCACATATGTCACTGATCATTTTCTTCGATTATTATTTGAATAAGAATCAAAGTTTATTATGAAATGGGGCAACGGATGGTCCCATGTTCATGGAAGATGTATCATTTTCAGCAATCTTTTTTGGACCACTACGACAACTTCCAAATTGAGACAATGGAATAAACCCAGTAACAAGAATGATTGTGGCTCCCACCAATTTAGCCTGGCCTCATGTCATGTGAAGCCATTTTACATCAAAATCCAGAACCAATACATCTATACCTTCCTGTGTAAAGTCACATCTGTCTTTGTAAATTCCAAGTCATTTTTTATACCTTAGAATTTTATTATGGGCAAGAAATTCTACTGGTGGATCAATTTCTTACAACATTATGCGAAAGCAATGCTTCTTGTTTCTTGCATTGGCTCATTCAATCCTCTCCCTCTATAAATTCAACATTCATGTGTCATACACCAAACCCTAAAATTCTTCGCAGACCTCGTCAAACAACTTCCAACCGGAACGGTCTTCCCTTTCATGTTTCTCAAGTCTTTAATAACATGCCATGCTGCCAAAAAAGCCCTAACAATCATTCTCATCTGCTTTTGTGGCGTTTTTTTGTGTTTTCTCTACTTTTACTGATAGTTATAAAAAAGGCAGCGTAACCCGGTACGGGATTGTGACCATTAGCGGCAACCTTTGACCGCATATGGAGAAATCCGATGAATATAGGCTGAAGCGTGGTGACTTAGGCCATGCATTGTTGGCGTTGATGGTGTTGGGCATCCTGGTTCTTCTTGATAGTGATATATCGAATTTTCTGTATCCTGAATTAATTTCAAAGGCTTTCCTGAAATGGCTGCTGGAGTTGTTTGTAAAATATGCGCCTGGTTTCCCCACAAGCGCCATGGAACCGGATACCATCACAATCCAAATTAAAGTAAGATTTAAACTATTCATATTGCTTGTTTATGTAAGATTTATCATTATTATTACTTTCGGAAGTCTGTTTGATTAATGTGTTCATACAATGTTTTCAGACTGATGAAACATTGAACCTAGCAAAGAGCAAGTCAAACCAGTGGACGTCAACATGATGGTACTAGGGTTGTTTTGATCCGAGAGTCGAATTGAATTAAGCTTAGCAGTTGTTGAAGGTCATATTGTATTTATAATGTTAAGCTTGAACTGTTCAAATTGATTTACCAAAAATCTGCCAACAGGGTAAACGGTGACGCACGAGAGCAAACAATATCATTAATAAAATGAATAAGAATACCGAATAAACAAACAGTAAATTCAAACCAAACAGGTTTAGCTTGAATTCATTCCTAACATGGTGTTAGCGGCAAAATTAAAATTACATATATTAAAAAAAAATCAATACATTAAAAATGAATTTTATTTGATGGCAGATTTCCTCGGAATTGCTAAACATGATGGGTTGATCACTATCAGATTGATCTAGCATAGCATGATTCACTCAGTCAAAGTTTTGAAACCATGTTCATGTATACACTCAATAGCGAGCCGTGACAAAGGGCTTGGAGTAAGATCCACAGGCTAATCCGTTAAAAATATCTAAAAATTGTAAATAATTAAATATTAATTAATAATTAAAATAAATTACAATATGATAGGCCAATGTGAGCCAGTCTGTTAAGAGCCCACATAAGCAAAGCCCACTGCCTGCGTTCATTCCGCAATAGTAACAAAAATTTTTAAAGAATTTTGAGGGTTTATTTTCCAAACTTTGAGTATAAATGATAATTAATAAGTATATATAAGCTATATAAGATAAAAATGTAAATTTTCAAATCAAAATCATAGTTATTAATATCTTATAATACACAATATGATGCATGTTATCAATACGAAATGACACATTTTTTTAAAAAAATAATGATGTAATAAAGATGTATATGAAAAATTTTAATTTTTTTAAGGACTTTTGTAATACTTTTCAAATTGATGACATATCAATTAGATTTTTTTTATTATTTTATTTATATTTTATTATTTTTTAAAAAAATTGTATTGTACAACACGATACAATATTGAATACATAATGCAAAAAATTTAAGTTTTTGATATACTATATGATATGCGATTCAACCACTAGAATTGAAATCAACTCAATAATTTCTATCTTGAGTTTAAACTAGAGGTGTTCAAAACCGGTTAACCGAACCGCTTTGCCCATTTTTTTATCGAACCAAATTTTTGGTTTAAAAAAAATCAAGAATCGAAACTAAACCGATTTAAAGAGTAACCGATTTTGAATCGAACCGAATTTTTGGTTAACCAAATTTTTATTTGAATTTTAAAAAATTATCCTATTTTATTATTTTTTCTAATTTTTTGAAAATTTATTCAATATTTTATTAAATTTTTATTCGATTTTTTAAAAACCAATTCAGTTTAGTTAACTGGTTTTGAAAATTAGGCAAATCGATAACCGAACCAAAAATTCGGTTTTTATATATTTTTGAACCGGTATCCGAACCGATTTTTCGAATAACCTATTCGGTTGGATTTTCAGTTTAAAAATTAATTCGATTCAGTTATCAGATAATTTTGAACACCCCTAGTTTAAACCTACAACTCCCAAGCTAAAGTCCTGCATCTACCCTATCCCTAACAATACTCAATGCAGCTCAACCCAATTACAACCCTTAGCCCACAAATTCTCTCCGGCAAAAAGGTATCTTCAAATCTACACAAGAAGTGAATTACAACTAAAAAAATAGAAAGCTTTAAAACATTACTCAACTTTCATAATAGTAACTTTGAATAGGAGAAGTAATTTATAAATATATAGACTACAAGTATTAATTATAATTTTTCAAATCAATCTGGAGTAAACAATTCCTAATCAAGTGAGAACCTGCAACTTGCTTATCAAACTAAGCTCGAGCCCAACAATACTCGGCTCAATTACAGCCCCACCTTGACCCACTAATTCTCACTGTTACTCAGTACCTTCAAGTTGAAATCTACATGAGTAGTAAATTGTTAAAAATGAAAAAAAAAATGCAATCGACTTTCATATCATTATCAAATAAATAAGAATAAATGATCATTCCAATTACAACTTCCATGAAATGCTAATCCAAGCAAAATCAACGCAAGTGCATTGAATATTACCAGTTCCTCATGGCAGATTCAAGACACACTCACAGGCTAAACTTGCAGCACCTTCTCTAGCTAAGACTTTTAGCAGCCACTGTCTTGCTGATGCTATCAAAGCTGCTAGCTGCCCTCTTTAGAATAGTTGAGAAAATATAGACTGCTGCCCTGTAATGAGCCCAATACTAATAACAAAAATTTTGTAGCAAGCTCGGTCACTCGTCATGACCAAACACTGCAGCCAGAAGATTAGAAGACAAAGCTTCAGTTCCACTCTCATCAAAGAACCCATTAGAAGCATTTTCCTTTCGAGATTTTCGCTCCTCGATTATGGAATCTGTGGTCTCTGTGCAGTAATTTCGTTTCATCTGTTTTACGGGTCTTTCAGCTACAACAAATTTGTTTCCATCACGGGTTCTCTCAGAGAAGCCTGCCCAAACTGAAATAGATTGCATGAGAAAAATGGCCAAGTTGCAATCCCACAAAACGATTCCTCAGTCGTGAAATTAGTAACAGACACTCTCGTTTGGCTAGTACTGATTGTTTACAATTGGCAGAGGGCAATCAAAATCAAAATACAATAGATGTGAAGCAACCAATTGAAAAAATAAACAGAAACCAAGATCTAAAATTCAACAAAGCATATGAACAATCAACCAAAATGACAAAGATGATATATCTTTAAACAGAAAAAACTGAGATACAAAAAGGTAAAACTATTTACACAATGTTACTCTCATACAGAAATCAATTGCAGGAAGTCTACCCAACCAGCATATGTTGGTGAGTGTACCCTACTAAATTTCAAGTAAACATTTCATAGCAAGGAAATTACCTCCAAAATGATGCAAAACAATAGAAGCAGCAACAGTAACATTCAACGAGGCTGTGCCACTGCCATATTGGGGAATGTAGACAAAAAAATCACATATCTCACACTCTTTAGCAGAAAGGCCTGTGCCCTACAGAAAATAACACATAAATGAAGTAACTAATATATTCTGGACACATGTTCTTCTTTTTAAACATTACTCAGATAAAATCATCAAAATACCACCGTGATTTTAATCTTTTACTCAGCTCACAAGTCCAAATCATAATATCTTCATTTGATAATGTTAAAAATTAACTCAAAAGACAAGAAATTATATTAATATATAGTTAAATAGATGATAAATCTACAACTGCAAACATTTTTTACGAACTTATCCACACAAACTGATGTTAGCATATAATTAGGTGATGTAATTATTTACTTTTTCCTTTCGCATCAAAATCACTTACTTACATGCTGGCAGGTTATTTTGTATGGATAAAAAAGTAAGAAATATTGGAACATGCAGTTTTACTCTAGATAGATAATGTATAAAATTATGCATATATTTTACTAACTTATAAGATATGTTTTAACAGGTTCACAAATGATTATAAAAAGTGTTGAAAACAATAAAAATGTATTTTTACTTTGTTTGACAAAAAACCCAACATACAATTTTAATAGTTTTATGAAAACGTTTCACCAAGCAACGTCATTTTCATCATTTTAGCTTTTACATATAAGAAAAACAAACACTTCCAGAAAGAACAGCCACCAAACAGTCTCTTTATCTTTCAGGATCAAAGTTGCCAAGATTTCCAATTCCAAAAAAATAATCATAAAACCTTATAAAATGATTTAAATTGGATTAAAAAAATGAACCAATACCTCATTTCCAAGAAGAAATGCAGTGCTTCTTTTAAAAGGGTGTTGATTGACAGCGACGGCGTCGTGAGTGATTTCGACTCCACAAATATCGCAATCTTTGGACTTGAGGAATTGGCGAGCGTCTGTTAGAGAGTGAAAGTGTCTGATGTTAACGTGAGACGTGGATCCGTGGCTTCCGAAGGCGTTGAAATCTCTGCGTCCAACAAGAATCATTTCCGATACGCCGAAGGCCGTCGCGCTTCGAGCTAATGTCCCCACGTTGTGCCGCTTCGCTATGTTATGCACGACCACGTAGCTCTCTACCATTTGCTTTACTTCACGTATTGTTGTGAGCAGGAAGAGTATAAGATTTAACTTACTTAAGTCGCGAGGGTTTTTCTAGGGTTTCGCCGTTCAACAGAGGAGGAGACTGGCAACGATCTAGTCACTTGGAAAAGCGACACCATTTATAAATCATTTTCCTTAGTCCAGGATTTTAATTATAAAGTTATAAAACTTAATTACTAATATATAACTTAATTACTAATATATAAAACTAGGTGTTTATATTTTTTATATATAATTTAAATGTATAAATATTATATTATTGTATAATTAAATAATTTTAAATTAAAATTTGAATTCAAATTCTAATAGGTTTGGATAGAATCTAACTCTAAATTTCACAATGTGACGATTTTTTTAATAAAATAATGTGTATATGTTTTTTTAATTTAGGTAAATAAATAATGTATCATAATATAATACGATAATTTTAAATAAAAAATAAAGTAATATATAATCATATAATAACATATTATTTATATACTTAAATTATATATAAAAATATATACATATAATATTATTCATATTTTTTATAAGATGGTTTATTGTGTTAAATATTATTATAAAAAAAATTTTAATTTATCTATTTCCTTATAAATAATTAAAAATATATGGATTCAAAAAAAGGAAGAAACCCATCGAATAATTTTTCAAGAGATATCTCAAAAACACTTTTTTTAAGAAAAAAAAGTAATCAAATTTAGAAAAATAATTTATTAATATTTTTAAAGCAAATAATTAAAAATCGTGAGGACAAGATAGTCAATACAGATGCAGGGCTCACTTGGTACCGGTGAGAAAAACACTATGAATAGGGGAGTTAGTTCATGCCATGCGCGGCTCATTCATTGACGGTGACGAGCAAACCAACTACTACCCAAAATAAATAAACCAAAAATCACAAATTTCCGAAAATGGAATTGCCCTGAATTGATTCAAGATTCAACCGCGTAAATAATGTTAAATTACGATTTTACCGTTAGGTTAATATGATTTAACTGTCATAAATTTATTTTAAAAACCCGTATAAATTTAATTTTGTATAAATAATATTGAATCACGATTCAACCATTAGATCAATATGATCTAATTGTCATAACATAAATATGAGCTCTCCAAGACATTGTTAAAACAAAAATGATTCAAGTTTAAATAAAGTCAGAACACAGGAAAAATTGCTTCAACTATTCTGAATTTAAATAACCAAATCATAAAGATAAACTTATTCAGAATGCCTGAAGCCAGGGGGAAAGATGAACTCATCTCAGCTTAATATGAAAATTAAGAAGCAACAAAAAATTTGTACCACAAATAATGCAACTTTCATTCATAACATTAAATATAATGGAGAACACAAACAGGCCAGTAAATTGTGAGCTGCCTCATATTAAGATTGAGACTTAAACAATAGACACCGCCCAAGCTCCCATTACACATATGGGAAAGGAAAACACAGAAGCATCAACCTTGCAATGTACAACAGACTAATTGTCTTGACTTTTGAAAGGGTAATTGTAATTCAGATGCATTATTCCTTATAAAGGAGTCTGACAACCATTATTCAGAACATTCAACTCAACACAAATAAAATTAAGACTGAGCATAACGTACAAGAATGCGCTGCTGGATAGGACTCCTACAAGAAGGACAATCCTTCATTCCCTGTTTCTCATGGAGCTCATTGCATGTTGTGCAAACTACCTGATGGGCACATGGAAGAAAAACTACTGACATCTCCTCTGAAAGGCACATCACACACTCACGTTCACGTTTCACACCGCCTGTCCCAGGGAAGTCACATAGTTTTGTCACTACCTCTGAGGTAAACAAAGTCTGGGACTCCTTGTTTATTGGGTCATTTCTGATGTTGCTAAGTCTGCCAGCATAGCTCCCATCAATGCCCCTCCGAAGTGCAGCAATTTTTGAAGAGTCAGTCTTCAGTCTCAATTGAGAGATTTCTTTCTCGAGCTTTTGGATATCATCCTTATACTTTATCAAATTTGTTTCTGCCTTTGATTTGATCATATCTTCCTTAGATTTAGCTGTTGCCTCAATCTGCTCTCTTTCCTTTCTTATTGAACTGGCCTGCATAAGTAATTCTTCCTTCGCCTTTTGCTCTTGTTGCCATCGAGCCTGAGATAGTTTTCCTTTCAATGAGTAAAGGCCCAGCAGTAAAAGCCATAATTACTAATAGCACATGTTGACAGTGGAAACGGCACTTTGTTGGAACATTCAATCACCATAGCTCCAAAGCATAAGAGCAGTTTCAAATTGACACTTCCTACTGATTCAGTTCGTACAACACATATTCACATCATACTTTCAAGCATCTGATACATGGTTCAAAATTTATCTTCAAATGTGACTTTTGGTTGGCCAAAAAATGAAAACGGTCCTAAAACATTAGAAAGAAAGCGAAAGATACTTGGGAAGAGTTTGAGAATGCAGATATATGATTGGGAAAGCAAGCAAATTATAAATTCAAACAAATAGAAAATTAGCCTCTGACTTCATCAAAACTTGGATGCTGAGACTCTTGAGTCTAAATTGAATGATTAGGCACAAGTTAAACAAAGAAAATGTTCAATATATAAACTTATTAATATCTGCATCACCCATCTATCATATTTGATTTGCATGGGCACTTACCATATCATATTGCCTTTGCATAGGACTAAGCAACTAGTCCAACATTGTTGTATGATGACAAAGTGGCACACTAAATGCACATGATCCCCAGCATGTAGAAGTTAGACAGTGAAGAATAACAAATTCAACTTGAAACTCCTAAATTACTGATGCAGATAAAAACTAATCAGATGCTATTCACTGCCATCATCAAATTCTTTTCTGGGGCACTGCCACAATCTTTATTGACCATCCACAACATGCAACAAATTAAATTTTGCAGAATCCAATCAAGTCAACCTGCAATCTAGCGCCTCAGGTCCTGCAATGGCTGCACACTACATCTAAGAAAATCTACATGCATGCAAGTTTAGAAAGTGGCTGGTACACTTATTACAATATGTTAAGTGGGTCTCTTTTAACATTGAAAAGGAGGATAAAGAGAAAAAAAGGAAAAGAACTTCTAAGAAGCATACCTCAAATTGTTCCTGTAGAGCTTTCTCTCGCTCTAGTTCCTGTAGCAGCTGTGCAACCTTCCTTTTTTCAGTCACAAGCTCCTCTCGGAACAAAGTTTTTTGCTTCTCCCATGATTGAAACTTCTTTTGTGTCTTCTTCTCTCTCATTGATACTTCCTGACAGCTTGCAGCTGACTCCGCTGCACGTAATTTAGCTGCTTCCATCTCTTGTCTCAGGGCAGCATTCTCTACGTCAAGCCTACGCACAGCAGAATTAGCTCGCTCCACCTGCCCGCTGGCCTTACACAAAGCATTCTCCATTTCAGAGAGCTTCTTCATAGTGTTTTCCTCCAAAATCTGCTTCTCTTTCTTGAGTCGTTCAACTTCCTCCTTCTCTTGCCTCAGTGTCTTAAGTTCAGCCTTGTCCTTACTGAGCCGTCGAGCAGCCTGCATAACCTTCTGATTAGCCCACTCAGTCCATTCATGGAGCTGATTCTGCAGTTCCTGCACCCGTGGAACAAGCTTTACAATCAGCTCATCCTTCTTGTCCTGAGGAACCCACTGTTCCAGAGACTTATTATACTGTATACCAGCATAACTACCATTAGGTCCATCTGCATTAGCACTAACAGGAACTTGAGCAGAGTTACCTTTGGTAAGCAATGAAAGAGAAAGCTCTGTATCAGCAGATGATAATGAAGACAGGTTATTGGCTAAAGGAAAAGTAGATGGATTACTAACTGGAGGGAGTGTGGATAGTATACTGGTCTTAGGCAATGCAGAAATGGCATTAGAACTGGCATTAGAACTTTCTGAAGTAAACACTACAGGTGAAGAGGGTCCAGGAGTGGTCGATGGATTGTGGTTCCCATTTTCTTGATGTACTTCAATGGCCTTGCTTATTTTTAAGGAAGTGTTCTTTATGTTGACAGAAGTGCTCTCAGTCACGGATTTTTGTCTCTTATCTAAGATTAAGCCACCCAAACCATTCAGTTTCCCAGCTCTTGAGGATCCTTTAGATCCATATGTTCGGTAGTGTTTCTCCAAATGAAGAGACTTCTGACGAAGCACATATTCTCTCTTGGTACTACTTGAATGTACCTTTCTACTACCCACAAATTTTTCCTCCAATACAGTGGATTGAGATGTTCCTGCAGCACTGAAAGTTTTATCCGCAGCATCAGACATCAAATTGGAGCTCTCTTTCTCTGAAAGTCCACTGAGAACAAGCGAATTTGATTTTGTCATATTTGGAACCCCTGCCATGGCAGGTGCCTCAGATTGAGAACAATGAGAACAAGAGATTGAAGGAACTGGCTTACAGGGATTCGGAAGACTCATTTCAGAATTTTTTGCCTCTGTTTTAACCTGGGGTTGGGTGGAAACATATGAATTCCCAATTGAAGCTCCATCACTTGAGAAACTACTTAAGGGATCACCATCCATTGCACATGCATGAGCGACATTCATGTCACAAATTAATAAGCACCACATTGCATCCCCAGTACTGAAGAAAGGCCTAACTTCTCGAAGAACACAAACCAGTTCTGCCAGTATATACTTCTCCAGCTGTTGTAAATCCTCAAAATAGTGTTCCCTGGAAGAATTTATCTCTTGGCCATTTCTAAGGAATGTTAAGGTGTTATCTACTATATTTGAAACAGTATCTTTACAACCATAACAAAGGCCAGACCTCAAGACAGCCTTTGTAGCTACTTCTGCTGTGTAGCCACAAGCAATAATTTTTCTTATTGCACTCTTGAAAATTGTGTCCAAATTGCTCAAAACAAGTTCTTCTAGCTGACTTTCTGTGAGGTCATTCCAATCAGCATCTTGAAACTCCTCTGCCTCTATTTCTTCTCTAGGTCGGCTTGGACCAACCTCAGATGAACATACAGCAGTAGACAATCCAAGGTCCAGTTTTAACCCATCAGCATGGTCTTGTGTAACACCACAAAAGTCACAGGCACTAGCTTGTCCATGAGCCGGGGTGATTTCAAATTTCTCTGCTGAGAATTCATAAGTTGGGGACTCATTTTGACCTGAAGGTATAACCTTATTCATTTCACCTAAAGGCGGATCAGCTCGAAACTTCCTCTTATTTCTGCTGCCTTTTTCTTGAACCGACATCAGAGGAGACACTTGATAACTACCAATACTACTTCCCTTAGCAACCAATGATGCCATTTAAAACTGCACAAAACAATATCATTCAACACACTTATCAACCTTATTATTCATCCATTCATCAATTCTCAACAACACTCAATACCAATCAACATTCTCTATAAAACAACACAAAAAACAAAATTCAACATCCATATAAGTCAAAAACTCCCTTATTAAAATCATCCACCAAACATATATATGAATCAAATCATAACAAGATTGTTGGATTGAAATGAATTCCTCATTAAAAAAACTGAACGCATCTTTCTACCTCAGTCTCACAATGAACGAACGAGAATCAAAATCCTGCATAGAAAAAACAAAATCAAAAATCAAAACAAAGGCTAACAAACTCAATAAAATATGCGAAAACCACAAACCCAGATAGCAAAAACACAAAAGGTATTATATTAGTCTGTGATATTGAACATAAATCTAAAATCAAAATCAACCCATTAGATCAATAACTTGCACAGACACTGTTGATAATATTAAAGGATCCTTAATTGAGTAAAAGATGACAGCCGATTTATGATCAGTATCGGACGATCGAGATGTACCCGTCTGTGGGCTTATGGTTCCAGCAAGACCAACCTCAAGATATCACAGAAACACAGGAAATTACATAATGTGCTCTCTCTCCTTCAATATATAGGATTGAAAATTTGTCACTCTCACAGGATTTCTCCAGTTGGCTTTTTTTTAATATTTATTATTTTTATTAAAGTCTTAACCAAGCAAAGTAACCATGGTTAGTTAAACTGCATTCTAAAACCAACCATGGTTAATAAAATCTAGGTTTGTGGTTTTTATTATTTCCTGATAAAGAAAAAAAAATATATTTTTTAAGCTAATGTATTATAAATTCATAACGGGCACCTAATCAAAGAAACAATTGAATTGATTAGGGTAATAATATTAGAATAATATAATTAAAATATATCGAATCACCTGTAAAATTTGTGTTTAAATAGATTTTGAAATGAGAATATATAAAAAACCTCAATTTTAAAGATTTTGGTGGGTATAGTATATAACCCTGTATGTAGGAAATCATTAATATTTTTTGAGTCGTTTTTTGTATCATTCATACTCTCTTAAGTAAGAGTATATGATAGGGTCAAACGACTATTTCCTACCCAAGGTATGCTGTAATGACAAGTTTACGTCTTTTAACTATGAAAACATCAAATATCCACCCATAGTCAATTAAAAATAATAGTGATAAGAATAAAATCGTCATTTTCTCTATAATATTAAAAAATAAACTAAAATATAATTTATTTTCACCCCCCTAAACTTTGAAAACTAAAATTTTCTCCCAGTCTAAGTTTTAAAAAATAACAGTTTCATCCTAGGGTTTGGTTTTAAAATCTCCAGCGATATCTCCGGCTCTATTGTCGACGACCTCTCCCTCCCGAAGCATTCTCTCCTTCTGACGATCTCTTTCCTCCCATTTGGAGGATCGATCGACATCATAGACGCCTTAAGAGACGAAGAACTTCGTCGAGGAAGACGAAGTTCTTCGTCTTCCCAGACGAAGACGAAGCCGTCGTCTTCCCAGATCCCCGAGGAAGTTCTTCGTGTCCCAAGGCGTCTCCGACGCCGATCGACCCTCCAAATGGGAGGAAAGAGATCGCTGAAAGGAGAGGATGCTTCGGGAGGGAGAGGTCGTCGGTAATGGAGTCGGAGATTTCAAAACCAAACCCTATGGTGAAACTGCCATTTTTTAAAACTTCGGCTGAGGGAAAATTTTAGTTTTTAAAGTTTAGGGGGGTAAAAAGAGATAAAATTTTTAGACGTTAGAGTTCTGTTAAATTTAACCCGTCATGAGTGGGTATTTGGTGTTTCTATAGTTAAAAGATAGAAACTTATCATTACAACATACCTTGAGTGGGAAATAGTCGTTTGGCCTATATGATAGTGATTAGTCATCTATAAAATCTATGTTTGAGTTAGTCTTAAAATAGAGAAATCTCGAAATCTTAATTTTTGGTATTTATGTTAAATTAAAATCATCAAAATAATATTATTTAGATTTATTTTTATTAAAATAATTTTATTTTAACCTATTTAAATAAAATTTTGTCAAATTCACAAATTTAATAAAATGAGCATACCTCAAACTTAACTTAAGGTTTGAATTTAAATTCGAACTCATTAAAACCAAACTCATATCATATCGGGCTTGACTGGGTTATATTCACATGTTCGTCCGGTCAACTTCACCCTAAATTATTTTGGGAAATTATAAAAAATGGCCAAAATACCCTCCCACTAAGCAAAAATGTTCAAAGTCACTATTTTCAAGCAAAAATACCCAAATTCACTATTTCTAAGCAAAAATACCCATGACTTTTTCTAAAATACCAAAATTACCCTTCTCCTCATTTATATAAACCCTCCTCACTCATTATGAGGGGTTAAATGAAATTTCATTAAAATTAGAGGGGTATTTTGATATTAAACATTATAAGCGCATTATAAATTTCTCAATGAAATTTTAGGATAGATAATTGAGGGGTCAAATTAAATGTTATTAAAATTGGGGGATATTTTGATATTAAACATTGTAGGAGCGTTATAAATGAAATTTTAGGCTTTTTTGAATTTCACCGTTTTATGATATATCAATTCGTATTTTCTAGATTTCTGAAGATTTTTTCGATTGTTGCCATTCTAGGGTATTTCAACTTTTAGAATTCAAATTTCAGTTCTGTTTTTAAAAATCTCACCGTCTTACGATATATCGACTCGTATTTTTCAGATTTCTGAAAAATTTTTCGATTGTTACCATTCTAGGGTATTTTAACTTTTAAAATTCGAATTTCAGTTTCGTTTTTTCGAATTTCACCGTTTTACGATATATCGACTCGTATTTTCCAGATTTCTGAAAAAATTTTCCATTGTTGCCATTCTAGGGTATTTCAACTTTTAGAATTCGAATTTCAGTTCCGTTTTTTCTAATTTCGCAGTTTTATGATATGTTGATTGATTTTAAGATTTTTGAAATAAATAAAATACGAAAATTCTCTGAAAACGATTTGTATTTTTTGATTTTTGACTGATTTTTCGTAATTACATCGTAAAACGTGTCTAAAAAAGCACATCATAATTACAAATATTAAATTTGAAAATGTCATATGAAAAAAGTCTATTCCGGTCACAAACAAACTCAAAATCATAAAAACTGAAAATCCTAAATTTGATAAAATAATAAAACTGCATAATACATATTGAAACAGTTTTATTTTGGCCTCCAAATTCGGTGCAACCAGCAAAGTAGGTTTTTGTTATAGAGCTCAAAACGAGCTTCGCGTTGATATATTACTGGCCCCATAACTCCTCCCGGATCAAAAGTTATGGCCGTTCAAAATCTGTCTCATATAAACCCTATGGTTTTAAAAAAGTTAATTTCCACCCAACCCACGATTTTCAAGGCCTGCCACTGTTCAATGTAAAATTTCACATGGACCCTTGTAGGGTTACTGTCAAGTGGCAAATTTCAAAAATGTCCATAGTGAAATGAGGACTCTCACACAACTCCTTAATATTTTCAAAACACTAATTAAGCCCCCTAATCCACTGTCAATAGTAGGAGAAATCGTCCGACAGTGGGAAACACTGTTCCCACTGTCGGACTGTCGAATGTTTCGGAAGGAATTTTTGGCCAAAATTCATCGTTTCGACCTCCTTTTCAACAAAAATCAAATCTACATAGGTTATAATACAAAAACCCTCAACCAATTCAACCAAGAATCAAAACATTTTAAACATTGTTTAAAATCGAAACCCTAAAGTTTTAAACTGTAAAATCTCACTCAAATCTCAATAATATGAATAATAACTTGATTCAAACAAGATGACAGAAAATATGCTAACGTTTTGTGCCATTTTTGGTCATCGAAAACCACAAAAATGGCCAGAAATCTGGCCAATAGTGGGATGACAGTGGGACAGGGGAAAATTTCGAATTTTCCCCTGTTTTGAACAGTAAAATTACTGTGGAGACAGGGGAAATTTGTTGTATTTATATATGGACAATTTTGACATTTCATAAAAGTTAAACATTTTTACTTTAGTCTGAATTTTTTATACAATTTTGCTTAAATCCCTTTACTTTTGCTTGTTTTTTATAATTTCCCAATTATTTTAGCTGCCTAAGTTTTAAAAAAATAAATTGAAGAATGCCGTTATAATTAGAAAGCTCGTCCAGGCTCGCGCACACCGGCGAAAAAGCATAAATAAGAAAAAAATTACAGTCCTTTCCGTCTCCCTCTCTCTTCCAATCCAAAGGAACCAAGAAGCTGTAGGCTTTTCCACTTGGAATGTCAGAAATGCTGTAGAATAAATACATTAATGGCGTCTAATTGTTCAGGGTTTGGAAAGCAGTCAGGCCCCTCTGTCCCCGCAAAACCCCTTCCCATTTTCGGAAACTTAACTCCTCCACCTCCATCCTCTTCTTCTCCTTTTCCCAATCTTACCCCAACTCCATTGCCCAGGTAACCCATATTTCTTATTCTTCTTCTCTTTTCTTTCTCTTACGATTTTCAAACTTTTATCTTTTTGGGTTTCTTTTTAATTCAGGATTTGATTGTTTTCCGTTTCCGGAATAGAAAATTTTAATATTTTTCATCCAAGAAACTTGGGGTTTTGTTTGATTATTATGATGTTTTGATGACAGGCAACCTGAAGTTGCAGAGAGAACAACTTCACGTTCTGTGCCTTTTGGGAGCTCCGGTCCTGCTGTCAAACCTTACCTAAGTTCCAGAGTAAGGTGAGGAATAATTTAAAATTTTCTAGGGTTTTATTTTTACTTTTAATTAAATTAGCATCTTATTCTAATTATGACTATCATTTAACATTTGCGTACCAGGGGATTTCCTGTCTCAGAAAGTAGACAAGATAGATATGTTAGTTGTTTAGAAAGCTACCTACTTGAAGTCATATGGGCTTTTGAATTTTTCCTAGGTTCTTGACAAAACATAAAAAGAGAACCAAACTTGAAATTTATATTTCACTGTTGTGCGGATACCCAAGTAACCATTCAAGTTTCAAGACTTGATATACAAATATTGCCCTTAGATATCAGAAAACATAGTAAGATGCTTCAATGACTTAGTTGACATAATTTTCTCTCATGAGTGGCAGTTGTGACCTTTTCAAAATGACAACTAGATTTCCTCTTCTCATTTGGTGCTTGGTGATTTCATGTAATATACACTTATCTATTTTTTTTTTAAGCTGATTCTTTTTTCTGCTGATGAATGGATATTTATGCATATTATCATTGTAACATAAGAACCGAGGCTCCACAGAAAGTGCTATCACCTCCTTCAGCATTTGAAAACCCTCACCCTGTTGCAGGTCCTTCCTACTCATCTGCAGGAGTCCTTAGGTATAAGCTGCTCAAAAAGTTTAGTATTGATCGTGATAAACCCAAGAAAATTTTGCCAGATGTTTAGTGTGAGCCAGAAATGACATTCTTTTTGTTTCCTTTTTAAAAGATCCCAGGACAGATAAGAAAAAGGCAATCTCTGCTTAAATATAACCATGTCAACACATGTCAAGTTCTAGGGTTGTATGCTTGCGGCACCAACTTGTATGATCAAATACTGCTCTTCAGACACCTGTTGAAGAATGTTAGTTTGTTCCCCAAGTGTCCTAGGCCAATGATTATATATCTCTTGGCTTCCATTGGAGTTCTAGATGAAACTTTGCTTTCCTTGCAGCTTTCTTATTTTTTTATTTTATGGTATGAGTTATTATGATGTGAATATGCCAAATTATAGTTTTTGAACTTCAGCACATACAATCAGTGGATATTTGGCTAGACCATAAAAGAGTTGTTTTTTGTTCTGATCAAAAGTTTGCTACACCACATATGTCGTACTGATACGTCATTTTCTCAAGTCCATTGAGCCTCCTCGTCGATTGGATGATGGGCAAAGATCTTTCTTCAAATATTATAATGCTCCATCTCATCCTAGGCCTTCTGCGGTGACATCTGTTGTTGCTTCCCGAAATTTTGGAACTAGTGCCACAGCTAAGATTGCTTGATTCCAAGATCTGAAAAGGACTAGGTCACCTCCTCTACTATCTCGAGATGAAGATTTTTCGAGAACTTCTAGGAAACCTATGGTTCCTAGGTATATTTCATCCCAACCTATTATTTTTCTAGCTAGTAGCACAAGTTATTTCTTGATATAATGATGGTAACTTCTTTAATATGTTATAACGCTTAAATACTTTTTTGGGTCATTAGATATCAACTTATGCTTTTGGGTCGAGTCATAAGTGGGTATTTAATATTGTATGTCAAGTTGACCAAGTAGTCTTGTGTCTGTTCCTCTATTGTATTTAATAAAATAATAAAAAGTTTTGTTTGCCGTTATAGTTGTTTGTATGGACTTGTGGTTGTAGTTATGTTTATTCCATGTGAAAGTGCATGTTAGGGGAAGCTTAAGTACTCCTATTGGACCTTACTAATCAGCTGAAGCTTTTGGGTTGAGTGATCTTCTTACGTTCTATAACTTTTATATATTTCACTTGAGAACTCTGCATTTTGTCCCCTAGTTTCCGTTGTTGTAGATGGCTACTATTATTGGAATTAGTTGCATTTGTCTGTTCTCAAAGTAATGCATGTTGTGCATGTCTGTGGTATGAATTCAGGACAATATCATATTACCTGAAATTTTGTGTTCTGAAATCAACTTCAACTTTCATGTTGTTTTGGGAGATCAATTGCATGAATGAAATTCATCTGTATTCTTCATCTCTCGCTCTCACCTAACCTTTAACCCATGGCATTTTCAATTTTTTGTCAAAGCCTTTTCTGTTATTTTGATACTACATTTACTTTTTAGGAAACGAGTATTGCTTTTTGGATATTACAGCACCAATTTTTTTTAGCCTTTTAACTGTTGCTTTCTTTTGCTTGCTCTTGTAGCCGTTCGGATTCGCTTGTTGATAATCACAGTCCCCTAGCTCCACTGAGAATGGTGTCACCTTCTGCTTTTCAAAGCAATCATTCTGTGCATGCTTTTCACCCTTCTTTTGATGAAGGTCAACAGTAAGTTTTCGGTTTCAACTTTATATGTTTCATTGTGTGCATGCATGTATATGTGTAGGTGACAATTTTATGTTAACGTTCTCATACTGATTCTTAGCCAAAAAAATATAATAATAATAATAAAAAGGAAGTTTCTCATACCAGCTAGTTATACCTTGGGGAACTAGAGCTCAAGCTTGGCTCTGTTCAGTAGGACTGTGACCACATTCATGCTTCACTAGCTAAACTTGAGCTTGGCCCTCTTTTTCTAGCATCAGGTTGGTTTGTGACATTTATTACGAGAAATGACAAGATTCAGATTTCAAAAACACTTGTAACATCTTTCTAGTATGTTTAGGTCCTATGTTGAAGTCCTTTTTTTATTGGCATGGTTGGTTCAGAATTTATTGAATATTCATATAGAAAATGGCAGATCTGTCAAGCTCTAGTATCACATAAAGCAAACAAAAAGCAATGAAAGAAATAATAGATTCTGTGTGTTTAGACATCTATCCAAGTGGACCCAAGGGTTACAAGGCTTGATTTGTTCGTAAAATGTGTCTCAAAAGAAGGTTTGACCTTTCTATACTCATAATGAACAAGTCTGCAATAACTTTTCCATAAGCCAAAACCTACTTATTCTCAAACAGTTTGGTTTCTCTTAAGCTGTGCTGCTGTATCAAGTTTCCACTTATGATGGAGGAAAATCATCTTTTCAAGCAGTGGCCTCTTTATCTATGTGTGATATGTTGTACCTTTGAAATTATAATGAGGAAGTGCATCCCTTCTTATGCTGGAGATCATGTACTTCATGTTGTCAGGAATGTTAATGGATTTTGTGCTGTCACTTTAATTTTATGGCTTCATGGTAGATGTCTGTGTTCTATTCCTTGTTTTTTATTCCATGGTGATATTCCTTGATAGTTGTATTGTTTGTTGACAGACCTTTTTTGTCCTCTCCAGCTGGGGATGATCATGCCAAGCTTCTTGGCAATTATCCCAATTTACTTGCTCATCAAGGTCAGTCCAGAGTCTCACCTAATCTTGGTTCTTATGATTCTGGAAGAAGTTATTTCGAGCAGGTGCCTAACATGCAAGGTTCAAAACAAACCAACTCCCCACATGTGCAGTCAGCAAATGGACTTACCTGGGAAAACCCACAGTTTACTCCTAATGACTCTAAAAGGTTAATTACAGTAATGTTGGCATCTATTGGAGATTTTAGAATTCTTATACCTTCCTTTTTTCCAATTCTTTTATTTACACGGTTTTGAGCTTATTTTTTTGTCTGATGTTTTGTATCTTCTCTTGGGCTGTTACCAGATTCAATGGTTTTCACAGTTCCGCTGATTCTCAAGCTCCTCAGAGGTCTGTGCCATCTGCCAACAGTACTGGTGTTGCTGCTACCAGGTTCACCAGCTCACCTGTTTCAAAAAGAACTAGGTCTCCTCCACATTCTTCTGGTGAGGGCATATCAGGAGACTTGAATTCCACTCAATATGATAGTGAACGGTAAAATGTTGGATCTTGGTTCCGTATTGTTGTGTAATGATTCCAATGTACTTCATTTTCCTAATTCCATGCAATTTTTAGAGAAATGCAAGCCAAGGCAAAGCGACTGGCTCGTTTCAAGTTTGAATTGAGTGAAGATGTGCAAACCAGTCCTGATGTTGCCGATCAAATAATTTCTACTAATAGACATGGACAGTCTGCTGGGGAGAGGCAAAAAATTGTTGGTGCACCTTCTTTAGAATCAGAAAAGGATTATCCTAATGATAATTCTCCATCTGATTATGAAAGCTTGGAAACATCCAGTATAATTATTGGTTTATGTCCAGATATGTGTCCTGGTATGTGAATTCCTTGTCTTAAGAGATAACATATAATAGAATATTTCCAGCTGCAACATTTATGGTTGTGAATCCATATTTATTTTATCTTTTGCCGTCATTTTAAAATCTGAATGCAGAGAAGGTTTCTGTAAATTCTTGGTCATAAATAATACCAACACTGAAAAAGAGAAAACACAATATTTCTTACTCTTAAAACTTGAATCCCCTCCCATAGCATCCCCAAAAAAGTAGCTGCCTTCTTTTATTAATTATCCTAACAATGATATCATTATATTGTTTTGCTCATATTTCAGAGTCAGAAAGGGCAGAACGAGAAAGAAAAGGGGATCTTGACCAGTTTGAACGCTTGGATGGGGATAGAAATCAAACTAGCAAATACCTTGCTGTTAAGAAGGTAATTCTGTAATCAATTTTCTTAATGATCCGGTATTTGAACTAAACTCATTGTAATTAAACCTTTTTCCTCTTTCAAGAAATTACTTTCACCTGTATTTCATTTATGAGAAGAAACGTGATGGATTTTTTTGCTTTGTGCTCACACAGTATAATAGGACAGCAGAGAGGGAAGCCAATTTAATACGACCCATGCCGATCCTGCAGAAGACGGTTGGTTATCTGCTTGATTTGCTAGATCAGCCTTATGATGAAAGGTTTCTTGGCTTGTACAATTTTCTATGGGATAGGATGCGAGCTATTCGGATGGACCTGAGGATGCAGCATATTTTTAACCAAGAAGCTATTACCATGCTGGAACAGATGGTGCGAACTTTTTACACTGTCTTCAGTTTCTTTTTGTATAATATATAGGTTTTGTCATGTTGTACCTGCTGTAAAATCTCTTGTTAGTATAAGAGGTCTTGCACTATTGTTTAGAGGGGTTTGGTTTAAACTTATTAAGTGGATTTTAAAATAATAATTATTATTATTTTAAAGAAAGGTGGATGCAGCTTGAAGAAAGTCGATTATACCTTGACACCAGACAAGGAAATTCCTTACATCCCTATGATTGGACTCAAAGTTAGAGAGAACTTTGTTATTGTAGGCACATGTCACTTTCTTTAAGCATGTTGAGCTGATCTTTCTAGTGGTTACTCTAAGTGATGTCAATAACACATTCTGGATGGATGTAAAGTTAAATAATGCTCTTTTGATGGCTTAATTATGGAGCATTTTTGGTTGGAGTCATGGTATTGTTTGTTTGTTGGTGTGGTCAAGTTTATTCTTAAAACAACTTTTATGAGCAATAATGCACTGCCAAAATTAAATTACCTCCTTGTGTATGATGTTTGCTGAAGCATGTTCCTCTAGATTCGGTTCTGATTGGTACCAACTTAAGTTGGGTCCATGTCATATTACTCAAATGCATCTTTTTTAACCCTCACATTCATTGTTTTCTTTTTCCTCTTTCTATGTCATGTCTATCTGATCAACTGAAGCGCAAGTTGTTTGTTTTCCTGGAGTTTTGCATTAATCGTCGAATATATATGCAATAGCATGTTTTGATTATTATTTATGGACTAAATGGTATTACCAATTGCTCTGGGTGTCAGATAAGGCTTCACATAATGGCCATGCATGAGCTATGTGAATACACTAAAGGAGAGGGCTTTTCCGAGGGATTTGATGCACACCTCAATATTGAACAGATGAATAAAGCATCAGTTGAATTGTTTCAGATGTATGATGATCATAGGAAAAAGGGGATAAGCGTGCCAACAGAAAAAGAATTTCGAGGTTATTATGCACTTCTTAAATTGGACAAACATCCTGGGTACAAAGTAAGTCATCTGCAGCAGCAACTCAATTATGCATATTTCATCTTAATTTGTTTGTGAAAATATGCAAATCCTGCTAGGTTGAACCAACAGAACTATCATTGGATCTAGCAAAGATGACTCCGGAAATAAGACAAACTCCAGAGGTATTATTTGCCCGTGAAGTTGCAAGGTTGTTTCTTCTCCTTAATTTTATAAATAATGCTACATATTTTAGGTCTATATTTCAAGTTTTGCATCTTAAGTGATATCAATATTGTTTTAGTGGTAAATGTAGATTATGTGATTATGTTGTCTATGATTTGTACCTACAAAACAATGTCCCATCACTTGAAGTCATAACTCGTGAATCAGATTGGGATGTGTAGGATTTCTATAATTATATTTGGTAGATAATGTGTTAAACTTAATCTAATGATAGAACTTTTTGGTTTCTTCAGAGCTTGTAGAATGGGTAATTTTCTTGCCTTCTTTCGACTTGCAAGGAAAGCTAGTTATCTTCAAGCATGCCTAATGCATGCTCATTTCGCCAAGGTACAAGGAGATATGCTTTTGGTCAGATTCAATTAAGGCTTCAAGGTTCCAAAATTCACAAAGTTTCTTTATGTTCCATGTATTTAGTTCTCCTAGTAATTAGCCAATATGGTAATCTAAAAACAATTTCTTGTGTGGTATTAGGATTTTGTTTCCTCTACTTAATCATTTATGCTTTGAACATTTGCTTATTGCTTACATAACATTTATGTGTTCACGATGGCTATGATGATTAAGCATATCACTTAATCTTATCAGTGCTCTTGTCCATGTTGCATGTATTATTTTGATTTGACTGTTTAAACTTTATTTTATGTTATCATTATTTTTGGTGCTGTACATTGGAGTTCATATATATGAAGTTTTAAGAGTGCACTTGAATATTATTATGGAAAGTTGAGCATTCTTTATGCTAACAGACATAATTTTGGAGGGAAGGCATAAATGTTATATGATTTGTTTGATGCTTGGTGCAACCAAAAGTTCTTGGATTTCGATGCCTACAAAGGCAAGGACTTCTTATGAAATGTTAACACAAGCAACTTTATTTTTAAAAAGGGAAATTGGAATAAAAGTTGCATGAACACAGGCAGAAACTACAGATATGCTAGTAATTTTGTCTCGTGTTATGCTGTTTTGATCAGTTACGAACCCAGGCACTTGCCGCCTTACACTCCGGTCTACTGAATAGCCAAGGTCTGCCTGTTGCCCATGTAGGCAGGTGGCTTGGTATGGAGGTACCATTCCTTAGCATGAGAAAATCCTATATTTATTCATTTTGTGTATAATGGTCTTATATCTTTGCTTTGGTGTTGATGTTAGGATGAGGACATAGAAAGCCTTTTAGAGTACCATGGGTTTCTGATAAAGGAATATGAGGAGCCATATATGGTAAAGGAAGGCCAATTTCTTAATAGTGATAGTGATTATCCTACCAAGTGTTCAAAACTTGTCCACATGAAAAGGTCAAAATCGATGGTTGAGGATATTTTGGCTTCTACTCAAGCTATATCCTTGCCTACTGAAGCTAAAAAAGAAATTCAGTTGGATAAGATCTTGAAGCATGACACAACAGCTATTTCTTCTGTTGGAAGGAAAATTTCAGTCTCTGCAGTTGATGAAGAAATGCCTGATTCTGCAATCATTTCATCCCCCAAAATTACCAGACCAGTGCCGCCCTTAATTGAGACATTGATGGTTGATCGACAAGGTCAAGATGGCCACAAGGTGACTACCACCTGTACTTCACCTCGGAGTTTGTCTGTAGCTCATACTTCCCCTAAACCCCAGCCAGCTAGAAATGTATCTGAGGGGAAACGAGGCAATGATTCTCTTTTCAGAATGTCTCCAGAGAATAAGATTGCTTTTGGCACAGAAGTTTTTCCTATCCAAATTGTGTCAAGAACGTCTCAGCGATATAGATCCCCCAGTTTTAGGAGATATGATTGTTCTGTAGAGAATACATTGCCTCAAATTGTAGCTGTTAATAACTTAGAAGGTGAAGAACCTTCCGTTGCTCATCAAGAAAAGGAGAAGGATGAAGATATGATAAGTGAAAATGATGAAGCTATGGAAAATGAAAAATATGAAGTTATGGCTAGTCATTTAGAGGAAGCTGCTGCAGCTAAACTCAAGCTAATCTTAAGGTTTGATAACTTGTTCAAAATTTGAAACTGTCAGTTTAGAATTGCATGCGGTTGCCATATATCTTAATCATCTTGAATTTCTCTCCTTGAAGGTTGTGGAGGCGTCGTTGTTCAAAGCAAAAGGAGTTGCATAAGCAAAGGAAGCTAGCTGTGAATGCTGCACTAAATTCATTGTCACTGGGACCACCAATTCAAAATAACAAAGTTGTAAGTGATTTCACTACCTTTTAATATTGATCCTCTTGGTTCTGTGTTACAGTTTATTTATTTAAACAAAATAGCTGGACCAGAAAATTCCTTTAATTCTTTGTTTCTTGCAAGGCATTTTTTCCTTTCTCCCTCTGGCATTTATAGTTTTCTTTAAGAAAATGTGTCCTCTCCTTTTGTGTCTCAGTGTTTTGTTCTTCATGCTTCAGTTAAACAAAATGGAATGAAGTGGCTTATCTCCCTCTCAACAATATGTTTAGTGAACTTTGTTCAAAGCTTCTGCAAATAGCTACTGTGTATCGTCCCATGATATGTGCTCTACTAAATTAATCCGCTAATTATCAATTATTAAATATTTTCATCTCACCTTATGAAGAAGAAAAATATTGTCTTTGACATTTTTCTCCTCTGCATTTCTTTAGTACAAGATGATGACCATTTGAGTTTTGTTGCTGTCTTGATATTTATGAGCATCTGATTGGATACTTGCAATTGTTTAATCATCATCCTTTATTCATATGAGAATGGGCTAATGATCTGTTTAAGATTGAATGTGGGGAGTCCACAAGGGAATGGTCAAACCAAAATATGCTTGTGTCTGTTCTACTATTAAGAGTCTTATTTTTGTTGAGAAACGTGCTTGTTTTAGCTAGAAAGTGAAGTTCTCACTGGTTATTTTTCTCAACCTTGAGCTATTTTGTTTGATCTTTGCCTTTTCTTTTCTATATAGCAACCATTCACTCGTGGTGAGTTTGATATTGATCATGTCATGGAGGAGAGATGTGAGAAACATGAACGGTCGTGGTCAAAGCTGAATGTTTCAGATGTGATAGCAGGTATACTTGGCAGAAGAAACCGAGATGCTAAGTTTCTGTGTTGGAAAATTATTGTATGCTCTCAGGACAGTCAAGGGGAGGAACACACACTGAGAAGCCATGTTTCCCATTTTGCAGCAGTGTCATGGTTGTTTTCGAAGCTTATGCCTCCAAGAAATGACAATGATGATGATCTGGTAGTTTCATCTCCTGGCCTTTCAATATGGAAGAAGTGGCTTCCTAGCCAATCTGTTTCTGATTTGACCTGCTGCTTTTCAGTTGTTAAAGAGGCAAAAATTAACCATCCAAATGATGCTGTATGTGGTGCAAGTGCAGTTCTGTTTCTTGTATCTGAAAGCATCCCGTGGAAGCTTCAAAAAATTCAACTTAATAATCTTCTGACGTCAATACCTTCCAGTTCCTGCCTTCCTCTTCTGATCCTTAGTAGCTCATATAATGATGAGGTTTTAGATCCTTCTGCTGTTATAGTCAATGGATTGGGCCTCCATGACATTGACAAGTCAAGGGTGAAGAGTTTTACGGTTAAATTCCTTGTTGGCAACCATCAAATGGGTTACTTGGATGGATTTTTCAGTGACAAGCAACTAAGGGAAGGACTAGAGTGGCTGGCAAATGAGTCACCTGTACAACCTGTTGTTCATTGTGTTAAAACACGTGAACTCATCCTGACTCACTTGGGTTCTGCACTGGAGATGCTTAACAAGTTAAGTGATTATCAAGTGAGTCCAAACCACTGTGTATCAGCTTTCAATGAAGCCTTGGATCAGTCGTGGGAGGAAATTGTGGCTGCTGCCAAAGCAAATCCTTCCAATTGGCCCTGTCCCGAGATTGCAATGGTGGTGAATTCTGATGATGAATATTTCATGCAGAATTGTTGTGTGCCACCCTTAGGATGGAGCTCTGCTGCAAGAATAGAATCACTTAAGTGTTCATTACAGAACTTAAAACTTCCAGCTTTTCCTGATGATATATACTGGTTGAGCAGAGGTTCTAACATGGGCAAGGAGATTGAGATTCAGAGATCACAACTTGAAAATTGTTTGATTAGATATTTGACGCAATCATGCGACTTGATGGGCATTCGACTTGCAACAAAAGAGGCATTCGTAATGCTACAAAGAAGCACAAGGCTTGAGCTGCAAAACCTGACCTACTACATGGTTCCAAACTGGGTTGTGATTTTCCGGCGGATTTTTAATTGGAGATTAATGAGTTTAACCAATGGGGTCTTATCTCCAGTTTATGTTCTGGAGGAGCATTTTGCTGCTTCAGCTTCATATAATCTTGATAAGTTAGGACTCAAAGGTACTCTATCTTTGTCCCCGTATAGCTTAAGTAATCTATCTTTAGATGAAGTACTGGATGTTGGCTTCAGCTCACTTTTGACCCAGAGGACTCACTTTCAGCCAGAAGCTCACCGACATCTACCAGCGATAGCGTCAAATGGTGAAGTACAAGAACCTCACTCTCAGCTAGAAGTTCACCGGCATCTATTAGCAATAGCGGCAAATGGTGAAGTTCAAGAACCTCACTCTCAGCCAGAAGTTCATCGGCATCTATTAGCAGTAGCGTCAAATGGTGAAGTACAAGAACCTCTGTCACAGCCAGAAGTTCATCGGCATCTACTAGCAATACCATCAAACGGTGAAGTTCAAGAACCTGCTGAAATAATTAACTTAGAAGAGGATGAAAAAAATTCCTCACTGAACGATAAATTTGTCGTGGCAGATAATGTTTTCAACACTAACAGAAAATCAGACCAGACAGCCAGTGAAATAACGTTGCCCAGAAATGTGATGAGGGAAGCCGAAAATTTAAGCAATTTGCTTGAGCGATGCTACTTTGTGCAGAACACAAATGAGAAGAAGCTGTCTGTTTTTTTCTGATATGGTAATTGTTCTGTGCAAGAATTTTGTATAGTTGAGATATAAATTTTACAAGAAAAGAGAGTGTATTTATTTGTAACATTATTCCTAGGGTGGATTCGAATGGAGCCCAGCCTAAATAAGTGTATGTTGGAGCTCGATTTAAATCCAAAATGATTAGCGCAAAGTTGAGTTAGGTTTGTTTGAATGGGGGCATATCTTGTGACAGGACAGAATAGTAGGCAAAAATATTTATAAATTTTTCATGTTTAGTTCAATTGTGCATCCATAGTACACCTCAAACTCTCACAAGAGTACGGTTATATTTGAACTAAGTTAGCTCAATATGTCTTGGTGTTTAGTTTGATTCTAGTTGAATTTAAATTAGAGTTTTAGTTTGATAATCCGACGCAATTTGATTTAAATCATTTGTTGATAGTATTATTTATCTTGTTGATGATATTAATTATTTAATTCGTTATTTTATTGACAATATTATTTATTTAATCAATGATCTTTCATAACTTTAACTAATTCAAATGAATTCGAATTTAAACTTGAATTAGTTGTTATAAAGTTAAATTGAGTTCAAATTAATTTATGTTCGGACTTGGTTTAGGTCTATTTTAACATTAAAAAAGAGAAAACCAAACATGTATTTGGTTGGGGAGAAGATTCATTTGTTTTTGTAACTTTATATTAAACCTAACATAAATGAGGTTGAGGGTTCACAACTCAAACCAATTCATGTGAGCAATCTAATTTCAAGCATGATTTAGCTCAAAAGGTATCAGCTTACAAGTTCAATAAACTTGCATTCAATCTAAAATATAAGCCAAACTTAAACAACTCATATTATATTCTCGATGAAGCAATACAAAATGATGACACTATTTTGATTGCACTCTCAAAGAAAACTTAGAGATGACAATGAGGTGGATAGGAACCAAATACTGTAATCCTCTTTCACGTCTTCATTAGGGAACTTTTCGCCATCTCTACCTTGTCCTTGATATGGGGTTGATGGAGAATCCATGTCTCCTTTTTGTAGAAAAATTTATCTCCCCTTCCTATCTCCATTCAAGTAGAGAAAATTTTCCACACTTTTCTCTCTCTTATTCGCTATAAGTATAATGAAATATTTAATTTAAAATTTTTAAAAATAATTCAATTTATAATAGTTTAAAGAATATGTAGAATTGGGAAAGGCAAGGAAATGATAGGTTAAGGATGTATATATTTATCCCATCCCTGCCAATTTCCTTGATTGCTAGGATTTCTCCATCCTCATCTTTGTGTTTTTCAGAAAATCCTCTCTATTCAAAGAGGGAGGGGCCGAAGATCCAATTTTGTGGGTGAAATTGTAATCTTAAATAAAACTTAGGGGGCGTTTAGTTTGGGTAATATTTTATCACCAAAATAGAAAGATTATGTTGAAGATAGATTTCTAAGAGGATTAGTAAGTATAAATGATTAATACGTTTGATAAAATTTGATAAAAATATATAATATAAATAATTAATGTGTTTGATTAATGATAATAAAAGAATATTAATAAATTATTTTACTTAAATACCCTTGAATATAATTATTTTTAAATATTTTTATATTATTTATTATATTAATTAAAAATAAATTTATTTTTGTATTAATAAATTAATAAATAATAATATAATTAAAATAAAATCAAGATTATCTTGATAATCTTTTAATACTTAAGGTAAATATAATAATTAGATTACTACCTATATTACATATCACATTAATATTAATAATAAAATATTCCTGATAAATTAAATAAAAATAAATTACTAAGATAACTTTTAAAATACTCCAATCAAACCACCCTTGTATTCATCTCCGTCCTTACACCGTTAGGAGGCTTGTTAATTGGGCCAAGCAAGCCCGCAAACCTTAGGATCTCCTTCGTTCTCGTCGGCGCTCGCCTTCAAAAAGCTATCACTCTCCCTATCTCTCTCATCGCCGTCAAAACCCACGATCTCCTTTCAGATGTGTAAAGTTTCTATCCACAAGACAGGTATTTCTTTCTCACTTCCTTCAACCATTATGTCAAACACTTGTTTGCGTGGTTACTGTGACGAGAAACTACCGATTTGGGTCAAGTCTTTACATAAGTTACTAACAATAGATGATATTGAGTATAGTTTTAGAACTGATGGTACTATGTGATTGTTGTAGGGGATAATTACCCAGTTTGAGATTGGTACTTATGAATAAATTTTGATAGAGTCAGCTTAAAAGCTAATTGGGTGCCCCAAATTGAATGCTATTTGAGTAGCTCATTTTGTGTTCTGCTGGATTTTTTTTATGTAGGGGAAAATTACATTGAGAATGTTTGTGATGTATACTTTGTGTTTACTGTTATATGAAATTATATATATTTTGAATAATGAAGTAATTTGGTTTTGTGAAAATAATTTTATATTTTATTTTGGATATACATTCCTTTATGAAAGAAAATTTTCCATTTGACAAAGATATTACTAGAGTAAGCAAAACCTACGTGCAAAACAACAAGAAAATGGAGAAAGCACCAGATAACCTTAAAATGCCGGATCCAATCCTGGTTTCTCCGGCACCACCTTTGCATCAGAGCGATGCAGATGAAGATGATGAAAACGTGAAGCAGCTTCAAGAATGCTCGTCTATTTACTTGTCTTTACAGGTAAATCTTTAAAAAAAAGTGTTTGTTTTGTAAGATCTAAAACTCTAAACCCTGAGAGTGTATTGGTATAATTTGCAGACTTGTCTTATTAATAACAACAGGAACTGGAAATCTTGCCAGATGGGTATGTCTTTTTTCAGTTGTATTTTGATAATTTTATTAAAAGTATATGCTTGGTATTTGGTACTGTCAAATTAGTGAAATTATAGGGTAATACATTGAAAATGTTTTAGTGTTGACATTATTATTTACGGGTTTTAAGGCGGTTTCTATATGATGTCATATGATGAAATTTTTAACAGAGGTTCAAGCTTTGAAGGCATGCAATCAGAAGAGAATGAAGGATGACAAAAGGAAGTGAAATTTCTGCAAATTAGAGGTCTAACTCTATTTATTACCTCACAATTTATTGTTAGAATATGATTCTTGATATTTAGCCGAAATTGTTACCTCACAATTTCTGCATTTGAAATGGCTTTTCTATGTAACACAACACAGGGAGAAACACTTATAGTGTAGATTCAGCAACATTTATTGAATAACAAGTTTACGTGAATGAGGAGAAAATCTTGTTATTGCTTTCATGGTAAAATCCTCATGATGTTTTGCTTGGCTGAGTTTTTCTTATAGGCAAGATCACCATTTCATGATAATAATAATGGAAAGAAGAAATTCGAACCAGCAGATTGTTCAGAATTAGAATGATAAAAAGGCTGTCTATAACTCCGAAGAGCTTGTTAGTTTCATTCTCTATGAAAAATACCCATCTCCATCACAATGGATGGCTTAGGGAGGATTAGTTTTGTGCCTTGCAATATGAAAACTTTTGGATCCTGCATAGAAGAGGACTATAAGAATATTATTACCACATAGTAGGTTTTTGTTGGACAATAATATTTCATGTACTAACAAAATTGGTATTAATGTTGATGAGTCATCGTGTAATTGAGTGATTTTGAATTAAAAATAAAATAAACAATTAAATCATTCAATTACATAATAATACATCAGCATTAGTACCCATTTGGTTAGTTTTGAGAGGACAACGTGGAATCCTCAAATTGGTAGAATATACTTTTTATGTTGACTAGACAACAAGGAAAAATAGAAATAAAAGTACCCTGGTTCCTCTTGATTAGGGTTTACTAGTAAACTTTATTGTTAATGAATCATATTCTTGACTGGTGTTTTGGGTTTCTGCTTAGATCAAGATGTTTATTAGTTAAGCAATTTTATGTATATACAGTTTTAGTACATAATTTGTATATACAGATGTTGTATTATCATGTTTTGTAATGTTGACATGAGACATGGTAGGGCTATATATGAGGAATTTTGAAATTTTATTTGATATTTTGTGATATTTTTTACAATGATAATGTGATATTTATAATTTTTATTATTTAATAATTAAAAAAAAAAATTATCCTTTAATTAGATACACAATATAAAAAATTAAATTATCGATCAATAATAAAATACATAATTCGACTATTATGGTAAAAACTGGGGAAGCTAAATCGCATGTAGAGTTATGAAGCATTGTACCTGGTCAAGGCTTTTCAAGAATTCCAGCTATCATCATTATCTCTGTTGTCCTAATTTTGTTTCATAATTCCCTCCAGTAAATTTTTTCTTCCCATTAACAATCAGTTACTTTTGTGAGGTAACTCGTTTAATTAATCACAATCAAATTTGTTCTAAACTGTTTAAACTGGTTAAACTTTGTACAGTTTTGAGCTACAAGTTCAAGCAATGCACATTCTGAGTTGAGTTGAGTTGAATTCGATTAAAGTTAGACTCGAATCAAATGCCTAAATGATTTTGCACTAAGCTTGGGCTTCAATCTTTTATGAGCCAAACTTGAGCTACTTACAAATTCAATTTTTCAAACTTGAGTTAAGCTTAAATCGGTTGATCTTTCACCCAAGATCAAATCAAATCCATATGCGCCATTATGAAGCACAAACTCAAGGGATTGGATGGACAATTTGTAGCGAGGAAACACTTAAGAACCAAACATGAACAAAACTCAATTCCAAATTGATTCAAATCTTAAAACAACAAACTCAAGATTAACTAGCTCAGGTTTAAACTCAATTGAAAAACAATTGATTTTATATTTGATGTGGACTGATTTAAACTCGAATGTTTGAATTAATTCAAACTCAATTCATTTTACGAAAAGGAACCAAACCTAGGTTTGAACTTGACTCGTTCGATTCAAACCCAACTTTGAGCTCGCGTAACTTTGATTGAATCCATCACTAGGAAACATCATGAACAAGACTCACAGTTACAGCATTAGAATGCCGTATACCATTCCCAACCCAGTCTCAAAGCCTGTACACCTTAAACATTACTGAATAAGTAAAATGAATCATCATTCAAACTCTGAAAGATAGATCATCAAATGAATATTATATACGCCATTGCCAGGCAGGAAAAGCCGTTAACAATCATATATACCTCTGGATGTTTCTATTGGTGAGATGATGATGTTTACATATAATTGAACTTCAAAGCTATCATCCCAAACAACTTCACACCCATAATGAAACATAACTTCAATTTCACATCTCCTCACATCATGATCATCAACTACCAACAGTTTAATCTGCCTGAAACCTCTTTGAATTTTCCATTCCATTCATCTTCATCTCTTAGTCAGCAAGTTACAGCTAGGAGAGCATTATGTTCTCCTAGTAGCATGCTGTGTGGTTACTGGTTAGTAACAGTTTTTCTGTAACATCAGTAAGACATCCTAAGCAAGGAATCAGTGAAGACGATTTGCAGACGAAATGGCTTCTGCTGCCTGAAGCTGATATCCTGATAGCAGCCAAAATAAATTTTTACCAAATAAGAAATTTGGTGGTGATTCAAAAAGATAGGCATGAATCGCTTCTCCAGCTGGTTCCAACATTGTATTTTAGAAACCATATCAATAAAAAAGATAGATAAATACCACTTAATAAAATAAAACACAGCACCCAAGCCAGCTTCTGAAAGGCTTTAATCCAGGTCACTGCAATGAATTGGAAGAAGAAAAAATTGCTAAGCTACTTCAATTAGGATAGATATATGGTTAAATAAGCATAAGATAAATACCAAATATGCATGTTTCCAATAGTCAGAGATGAAACAGTAATTACTTGATTTCAAGTAATTGAAACAGTCTGCTGAAGGTCTGAGAAATCACTTCTTACCGATCGAGAAAATTCTACCGTGAAGGAGTCAACATGTCAGAACCGCCCTTCCCATTTTCCAAAAGTGAAGGCCTAAGATTGTCTCCACTTGTGTCAGCCAAACCATCACCTGACTGTAGCAATTTAAAGAAATTTTAAAAATTGCAAGCCAGTCAAGGGAGTGAAAATAAATATTATTGAGTCACACATCAAATTCACAGCTTGCAAAGTTGCACAAGCAAAGAAAAACCAAAAACACTTAAAATTAATTCTCGTTTCGTATGATTATTGTAATTATAATTTTTCATAATTTTCCTGATAAGTTTCCTAGCTGAAGGACAGCAAGCATTTACATTCATAGCTTATACATGGCTCTAAACTAGGTATTAAAACGAGTACAATTTGTAAAATAGTTCTCCAAAGTAGATTCTGACAAACTGTACAACCTAGGAAACACCACATATTTCATTACTAATGAATCAGTACAATAGATTTAGCCTATGGCAAGATCTCAAAAACATGGCAGGCAAAGGAAATTTTTTATCATGCGTACATTAGAAAAGTCTTTAATGTTGACAATTATAATTGTGATATCATCTGTCCGACTTTCTTGCTCCAACCACAGTTTATATGATTCTCCAGCAATTGCATAACAAGCATCCCAAGGATCTGTATACTTTGCCGCCTACACAATGAAAAGAAAAATGTTAAGGGAAAAGAATAATGACAATTCAGAGATTGAGAAATAAAATAAACTGAGATTTAGATAGAGAGGACACAACAATTCAAGAATTCATTAAGGAAAAAAGTGTAAGAGACAGAGAGTCAGAGACAGCGAAAATATTATCCATAAAGTTGACAAAAAGGAAGAACCTAGCGGAACAAAGTATATTGCATATCTGATGACAGAAATTATGAAGATGCTCATTCCACTCGACTATTTCAAGGAAATTCCAAATAAGAATAGAACTGAAAACGAATAGGCTAGCCTATGGAACCCTTGTCTACTTAAATGGAAGAGGCTAATGAATCCTGAAAACAGCAGCAGGAGTAGACATTGCTGTAGTTAAAGTGAGACCTGAAACACTCAAGATTGAAAATGCATTAATAGAAAATAAACAGAAACACCTAAGGTAAATACTCTGTTCCCACCTACTTTGATTCCTTATCAAGAAGGGTACGTGCAGAATGTTTTTGAGTGTTGAAATAAGCTTGAATGAAAAGAATCAACTAGAGTCTAGAACAACTTGGAACGCTTGTGCACCTATTCTCTCATCTTGAGAGGTATACCATATTCCTCAGAAATTCATTACTTTAGGAACTATTAAAAAAAAAAAACAAATGCATTGATTTTGAACTTCACAACAAGTCAGTTCAACAGTAACCAAATTTAAAAAAAAAGAAAGAATAAAGATAAAACAAAATTATATAGAGTTATCGATTTCTGCTAATATCTCCAATCTCACAAATGCCTTTCAAAGTAAGCCAGTGCGATGCTACGTATGGAATTGGGCTATAACAGTAACCAAAAATGAAAAAGAAAAAAACTTTGAATAGATCTATCCATTTTCTGCTTATATATTTAATCTCTCAAATGCTATTTAATGTTTCCACCTATCATGAACATCTAATGCCCCTAACATGCACATGTGCATATAAAACATAATTAGCAGTCAATGAACAAAATTGTATGCATAGTTTTAATATGGCATGATTTCTGTTACTGGAATTATGGCTATCACAATATGAGCAACATAAGATGCAAAACAATTCATTGGCAGAAAAGACTCATGACAGCAAGGAAAAAGGGTCAATATACCAACAACAAAGGCATGAACAACTCTAAAGTTTAAAAAAAAAAAAACACACACACTTGAGCTTCTGCACATACCAAATAGATCAATCAGAATCTCATCATATATATTTTTTTCTCTCTTGTTTGCATGATTTTGAAATTTTATTTCACACAATCTGTCAGCAAGTATGCATTCATATTGTCTGAGTGCTGACAGTGACATTAAAGCCGAATATGGCTTAATAAAACATGACCAACAAAAACACATGCCAAACCATGCATTGAGTGCAATGAAGTCAATTATAGAGTTCAACAATTACATACATTCACCTGACAAGATTTCATTAGAATATTGCGTTTCATAGCAGACAATACAATCCTCAATAAATTGAAAGTTTCACTATAACAAAAATCATTCAATCATGCAGAATTCAATAGCAAAAAGTTAAACCAAAAAACACAAGACATAAATGAGTATGATCAGGCTCCTAGATATTATGTATCATACCATATCGACAACAGCTTGGCTTGAAAGGAACTCAAAAATTCCATCACTAGCAACAACAAAGAATGAATGATTGGAAGAAAGTTGAACCACTGCAACCTCAGGAACTGCAACCACACCAATCATCTCAGCAGCACTATCTCCAACACTTCGTGTAAATGCTGTTCCTGGATACATCGCGTTCTGAACCCACAACCTAGGAGGATCACTCCCTTGGCTCTCTTCATCACCCCACGTCTGAATATTTGGATCCTTAAGCCCTTCCACCTGATCAACACTCAGAACCCTTGCCCCACAAAGCTTCACTCTCTCACATTCATCTTTCCTAAATGGCGTTTGATCATCAGACAAGCTTTCAGCAACAATTCTATTTCCATCTTTGATGGCAATCACTGCCCTCGAATCACCCACATTAGCAACATATATTTTATCCCCAATAAGAAGAACTGTAATTGCGGTAGTACCACTCATTGTATCATCAATTTCACTCATATGTAACTCGTTATTTACTGTTTGAAATGCTGCATTATAAGCTTTAATAGGATCATCCAACAACAAGGGTTCATTTTCCAGGACCTCAATCATTTTTTGCTGAACAAAATTTGCACATTGAGTGCCATATTGACCATGCCCATCAAATACACCAAAGAAATGAACGTTTGGGTTACCCTGAACTTGCGTTTTGATGCAGAAACTGTCTTGGTTTTGCTTCCCAGGCGAGTCCGGATAGTACCCACGTTTTGTCAAAGAAGAGTACTGTAATTTGTAGTTATGTGAAGGAACAAGAACAGACTCTAGTGTTCTTTGTGCAATCAAACGCTTGCTATGGAAACCGTTTGGACTCACCTCAGGACAAGAATTACCATTAGAAGATGATGGGCTGCGACAGCAACACTTTCCATGAACACAACCCATCTTTTTGGCAAAAGAAATCGGAAGATATAACAGAGAAATAAATGAGCTGAAAAGAAGTTTGAAAAAATTCTTAATAGAAACTAAAAATGATCGGAACCTCATGGCTGATGAAGAAGACGAGCAATTCTGGGTGAATATGGCCAAAAAGGAATTCTTTGATATCAAATTTGTAGCTGTTAACACGGCAATGACATGAATAACCCATATTAAACAACGAACGAAATCAAAACCCTAGAACATGGAAAGAGCAATTTTGTGCTTCTAGAGAATTTGGTTTCTTGAACGATTAAACTAAAACTCCATCGGGTTCCAGATTAGAAGAGAATGCAAGGTCCCAAATCCAGCCTCAGATCGAAGCAAAAGTTTGGGACATTTTCGTCTGATTATGAAACAATTACACAAAGAACAAAAGAAACCCAATTAAGAACCAAAGATTATATGAGCATCCAAGGTCCCAAATCAAGCCTCAAATTGAAGCACAAGTTTGGGACATTTTTGGTCTGATTACGAAACAGCTTCTTCTCGATTTGTATTCTTCTGTTGTTCTTGTTCACAAACAAAGAGATAAAAAGAAAACCTGTCGTGGAATTTTCAAAGAAAAACTGTACCCTTTCAGTGCATAAACAAGATCTTCATTCAAGGCTCAAAAAAGAACACACCACTGGGAAAAGATTCGATAAAAAAATAGAAAGAAAGAAAGAAAGTCCTATAAACAAAAAGAGACAGAAGACACTGAGAATCGATATGGGTTATTTGTCTCTGCACAAAAACACAGAAAAATTGCAGCCTTTCAGGGCACAAAACAAGATCTTCATGGGTCAATAAAAAGGAAGCAAAGATTTGAAGAAAAAGAAAGAAAACCCTATAAACGAAAATGGGAATTGGTTTCTTCCAGAGACAAAGAGAGACAACATATTGAGAATCGATGTATGTGGATGGCTGTCTGGGTTATTTGTCCCAAGAAAACGCGCACAATGAGACACAGTCAAGTGAGAACGTGTGAGGAGATTCGTCAAAAACATTCATCATAATCAATCATTCATAACAAACGGAAAAACACAGACCCCAATTTCTTCATTTATTCACCTATATAAAAGAAGACATTATCACGAAGATAGAAGAGAGAAGGTGATCTTCATTGTCTTGGAAATTTGATACGACTGGAGGGTTCTTTTACAATTTTCTCTCTCTTTCTTTTCCCCTTTTTCCCTGGAGAAGAAGACCCTCAAAATCAAAACCAGAATGAATGTTTCTCTCTTAAACAAACACCATTATCCCATTTCATCGGTTGTTTGTTTTTTCCCTGGCTAAATTACTATTTCCCACCCAAGGTTGGATGAATAGACCCTTTAACCCTAAGTTTTGAAAAACCAAATTTTTTATATATATATATTCGTTTAAATTATAACCCTACACTAAAAAATAATAATTTAAAATTTTTTTAACCCAAATTAAACTATTTTATAAACCGAATTAAACTATACTATAATTTTTAAATAATTATTTTGATTGCACCAAATTATATGCATGTCTACTCTTTATTGATACCAATTATTGCACTAGCCTAAATTCAAGACCCAGGTTTGTACATATTATTTATTGAAATTATAATTCTATGCCTATATTATGTTCAACAAGATTGAACTCGATTTTATCAAGATTCGAGTTTAAATAAGATTCAATTCGAGATTAGTTAGAATCCAAAAGAGCCAGCCAGTGATGAAGGGGGATGAAAATGAACCCCTTGACTTTAAAATTTTTTTTACTGTATTATTATAAAATATCAATAAAACACTTAAAAATTTTTTTAACCCTTCAAAATTTCTTTAGTGAAGCTCAAATTCATCTTGGAAAAATTTTAACTCTAAATTCAATTTAAGTTAACTCAAATTCGAATGTTTAGATTAACTTAAAGTTGGTTTGTTTATGAAATGAGTGCAGTTTTTATCTCAAACTTGACTTGCTCGATCCGATTTGTCTAACCCTAAATGTAACAACGCAGCAAACAAACAAAAAAGAGTAGTTTAGTAATATAGATGGCTTGATGACTCTCAGATCAGATCAAACTAAATTCAAATAAAAATTTTAGTTTGATAACTGAGTTTGAGTTCAATTTTAATCTATCTCTAACAATACTATTCATCCCAAGGTAATATTATTTATTTGGTTAGTAACATTTATCATGTGAGTGACCTCTAACAAGATCTTTTGCCAGTTTGAATGAGTTTGAACTTAAACTTAAATTGACAATTTAAGATTCTAATCGAACTCAAGTTAACATATGTTCAAGCTTAACTCAACTCAAATCTAGGTCTAGCTTCAACTCGACTAAAATCTTTGCAACAATATTATTTATCTCTCCAATAATCCTTTAGTGATGTTGTGTATTAACTTAAAAGAATTCGAATTGAATATTATAGATTTGTGTCAAACTTAAGCCGACACTTGCTTGAGGTCAACTCTACTCAAAGGGACAAATCAAACCCTAATAATTAATTAATGGGGAAAATTAAAAAAAGAAATTAATTAAAAAAAAATTGATATATAAACTTCAAAACACTTTGATTCCAATAATCTCTGAACCATTACACAATAAGTTAAAAAATATCAAACTCTTTGATTTTTCTATTAAAGAAACCAAATTTTCATATTTTTTTATAAAATAAACAAAATTTTTTTATTGAAGTTACCGAATAAATACAATTAAAATTGCTCATTTTATAAATAAAGTATTTAATCAGGTAACTTCAATAGAAATTTAATCTTTTTAATAAGGAAATTTAAAAGTTTAGCACATTTAAGTATTGTTGTCAAATTAAACCCTAGTCGCGCTCTGCCCCGCCCCCGGGCACTAAATATTTATTTTTTCATCTTCAACTTCCGGCGACCCACCGTGAACGTCTGAAACACGACACTTCCGGCCGCTGGAAACTTGTCCATTACACAACTCCGGCATTTCCAACCTAGTGGCTCTACTGCATGAGCTACGTGGGTCCACACATCATGGTCGATACTGCATGTTGTGGACACAGAGAAAGTTGCAGGCTTGAAAACTTGTACCACTTTCTTCAACATCTTGTCTATATTGTCATGGTGATCGTCGTAAATCGCCCCCACGCATTCGAAGCTAGCGTAGCTGTAACCGTCTTCCGGGGTGACGTGGACGGTGGAGTAACGATCACCATCAACGCCGTTCATTGAGTAGCCACATGGGTCGAAAGCGAAATCGCAAATAATGGCGCTTGGATTGATGTCGTTGATGCCTGTAAGTTGGGTCATTTCTCCGCCGGCCATGTCGCCGTTTTTTCCGTCATTGGCTCGCCTGAAGAATTTCCGAGCCTGGACACGGTCGAGCTCCGTCATGCAAATCTCCATGGTGAATGTAACTGGAAAATTGTGAATTGAGTTGTGAGCCGTGTCAATTTTATCGAAGAAATGTTGTAAAGCATATAATATTATAATGTAATATGAAATAAAATCAATATCCTGAAAATAATATACAATAATTCAGAACGATCAAACCAAAATAAGATCGAATAAGACCAAAATTTACTTTATTTAACAGTAACTTCACCTGGAACGAGCTCATAAGTCCGGTCAGTAGTGGCGGCGAAGACATGCCAAGAATGGGCGGCCATTTTGGAGGGCAAAACGGAGGCTTTTCTGTAACAAAGATTGACGGGGAGATTTTGTTCCAAGTAAAAGACTTCTTCTTTGAAGCTCGTGTGAGGAAAAGGCTGAGCTTTGGGGAAGATGAAGCTACCTCTGGTGTACCTACAGGCGCATAAACTGAGGCCTAAATCACGAGCAAAGCTCATCAATGGCGGCACAGATTTCAGAAGCTGGGTTGTGCCACAGGTCTTTATAATGAGCTTTGTAGGGTAGACAAAAAGGCTTGATTCTGATAACACATAGGCGTCAAAATACTGGTTTCCAATTGCAGAAATTACATTGCATTGCACAGCATCAAGAACTTGTTGAATAGACTGAAAATCAAGCAGCCGAAGGCCCATGTGAAGCACCAAAGGGTCATCATCACCGGAGAAATGAAGCTCCAGGCGCTTCTCAAAACCCTCAAAACCAGAAACAGCCATAGAAAACTTGAAGGAAAATGTAAGATGGGCTGGGAAGGTGGAAGGTGGAAGTTGAGAGAGAGAATGGAAGGTTCAATGGAATTTATAGGTGGGTGTTGAGAGAGAGAGATGGAGGCCAGGGGGGGCATGCGGGTGGGGCAACCAAGAAGCATGATTGCAGGCAAAATGAAGTGAAGAAGATGATGATATATGTTTAGGTTTGAGATTGAGAAATCTCAGAATATGTGTTTCATCAGACAGGAACAGGCACTATAATCCGATTTTATGCCCACGCGCATGCTTCCATTTAATCTTCTTCTGTCCATGGCTGACCGAAGACGGCTTTGAATCAAAACCTCAACTTGAATCTGAAATAACTAGTTCAAGTCAGTGTGAATGGTAAATACCCGATGTTAGAGAAGGTGAAAAGTCATTAGAAAAAACAGTAGAATAATTGTCGAAGAAGAAGAGCGTGGGTGATGAAGCCTCAAACTCATTTTTCAATTTGAGTTTAACTTATTTTAACTTGACTTAAATTCACCCATAAAATTAGAGTTAAACCTAAATTGAGTTAGTTTAGTCTTAAAAATCTATTCGATTTTATTTAATTTAACTTGAATTTGCTTAGGTTAAACTTAAGTTGAGCTCATATCGAGAGAGTCGACTCATTTATTGAAACCAAACCAAACTCGAGTTATAGAGATTTCGACTCAATCCATCTTTTAGAGCCAAAAAGATAACTCAATTTAATTCAATTCAAGCTTAATTCGATATTTAATTTAAATCATATCAAATAATTATCAAAATGATATCGTTTTGTTAATAAATCATGAATTTGAGTCACAAATCTACGCTATAAATTTAAACTATAAATTCAAACTAAATTTCAAACTTCATTGAGCCAAAATCAAACTTCTTTTAACTTAAATTCAACAAATTCAAATTAATTTATTTTTTATTAGAATAAAACTTAAATTAAAAAATATTTAAATTTGGTTTGTTTCGTATCTATCACCACAAGTAACGCTGCCAAACTCAACTGCCATCTTTCTCCCCTCCAATTACCAATTTTTTCTGTTACCCATCACTATTGGCTTTGAAAATATAATAGAATATGCAGCCCCTTTTACCAACAGGGTTAATGAATAAAAAGTTTTAACCAGTCAAATAAATAATGGGATTAGCCAACAAACTGTGAATTAGTGAGGAATCATCAAATCATTGAGAAACTTTTAGGGTTATTTTTAACAAATTAGTGGAATTGAGTTGACCTTTTCAATACGATCACGTAATTTTACACAACATAACACATAAAAAATTAGGTTTTTAATGATTTTTTTATATGAATTTTAATTTAAGTTGTGTTCGTATTGACCTCTAAAATTACTTTACATGAAAATTTAGTGAAGTTGTAATAAAACAATTTTGTTTTAATAAAATATGCTTTTTTATAACAAAATAAGTCAAACGAGTTAAATATGGTCGTGTTTTAAAATGACATTATCCGTTTTTTGGATGGGTTAATTTGGATCATGTTTTGACACAACAAGATTTATTTTTTAAATGGGTTGATTTATCTTGTGTTTTATTAACCCATTTATGTAATAAATTATTTTAAAATTAAGGTTTTTTATATGATTTTAATTCAATTAAAATTTATATTAAATGAAGCAGAGAAAAATACAATAGGAACATGGCCCATTAATTGGAACTAAGAACATCTCATCATTGTTTCAAAATAATATTGGACCAAGACAATGGGTCAAAGTCATTTCCATGGCATGAGAGTTAAATTTTAAACAAACATAATCATAAACTGAAGAATAATTGTCTGTGGATGCATGAAACAATGTATCATTAGCTTGGGTATGAGAAATCAGAACTCAAAGATTATGATACAAGTGTAAAGCCCGGGCTTCGACTTAACTCGGAAGTCTAGTTTGAGCTCAAACTATTTGAGTTCGACTTTTTAGTTGAGTTTGAGTTTAATGATGGTTGATTCTGTGAATTTGTAAGTTATAGTTTGACTTAAATAAAATATCTAAACGACGCTAAACAATTTAAATCCTACACTTAATAGGTTTTGACTTTGGATATATAAAATAATTGATAAATATAATATTAATGGTGTTTAAATGTAATTTTTTCAGTTAAACTCGAGTCAATCAATCATGTCTTGAGCTCGAATTGAGATCTCACCAGCTTGGTGAGCTTAGCCTTTGCCTTAAGGTAATTGAGCCGAACTTTAATCAAACATTACAAAAACTAGCTACGGTCGATTACACCCCTAATTATGAAGAAATGGTGAATGAAATAGAAAGTGTGTGGAATCAATAAAACAAACAATTACATTCAAACCAATATAAACACAAAGAGAAAACATATGTGATTTATACAGGTTCATCCAAAAACAAGATTACATTCATTATCATTTCAATATCTTATCATTTACAGACATATCAAAAAAGATGCGTTGATATGTGACATAACTCATGTCCCATAAAAAGGCATGGCCTACAAGGCATGACCCACAATATTACGAGTTGTGCAAGGTTCATAGGCCATGCTGGATGCCTTAAGGATAGGCTCATGAGTTGATCTGACACGGACTACAAAAATAATTAAAAACAATTAAAAATAAATAAATATGTAATATGATGAGTCGATACATTAAAAAGCCTAAATAAATACTACTGGGAGCCTTGGGCCTATCATGTCATGGGTTGACACAACTTATAAGACCAACCATTTAAGAGGCTATGATATGACATTGTTTATATGCACAATGAGTTACATCGAATTAGGTTTAGTATGACTTACGATTCTGTTTATTCACCTTTCTTGTTACAATAAACAATACTATTGATAAATTATTATATCACTGGAACCGTACGCATTACGCCTTGTAAACAAAGTGGTCAAGATAAGAAGAAATTGGAGAAGTGAACAGGGACAGGTGTGTCCATGGATGGCAAAGAGGGCATGTGTTAATGAGGAAAATGGTAGACGTGCCCAAATACCATCAATATTATAGGGTAAAAATAATGATAATTATTATGCAAGTTTGCAAGCAAAATACAAAAGGGATCAAGCGTGGCAGATAAACAAAAGCATTCTGCATCATTCTTATTCTCTATGCAATTTCACGTAATGTAGAGGGCATTATATCGATTTCATTTTTTTTTTCAAAGTGAGCCTCGGATTTGTGCCAAACCAAGTCCAAACAAGGGGCAGACTCTAACTCAATTCGAATTCAAAATAATCAGTTTAACTTGATATCAACAAGATGGTTTGACCAAATTAACTTGATATAATTTGTTCAATTTAATTATAGATTGATCTTATCTAATGACTAATTACATTGTAGATATCGACCCAAATTGATCGATCAAATCCGATTCAATTTTAAAATGGTTATATCTTTCTTAAAAAGTCTCAAAACGAAATGTCTTGTATCTAAAATTTTAATTATTATTATTTATATAACTTGGATAATTTGAATGGCCAAAAAGAAAGATTTTAATTTTTTTTTTTAACGAGTAACCATTACTTAAGTTGGACCAAACTTTTCGTGTCTAATTAGAAGTTATTTTTTTAATCGAATCAAGCTTAAACTAATAATACTAAGTAAAATTCCGAGTTTAATAAATACATTTATAACTGCACTAAGTAAGTTTAAAATTTAATTTTAAATTCATATCTATCATATTATTTGAGTGTTTTTATTTTTATCACTCAAACTATTATTACGAGTAAATGGATTTTAATTTCTTCGTTCTTCAGCCTTCCTCTTCTTCCCCAACTGTAAATCTAATAATAACAATAATTAATCATGGAAGCCTAGTTTAAAGCCCCCATGATTGGCCCCACTGATCATTTGAATGTGCCCTGTCCCCGACAACCGCTGTGGCTGGCCCTACGCAACCACACATCATCCAAGATGTGCCCTAACTTGATGGCACAAAATGCTCCTTTTTTATCTTCTGTGAAGCATAAAGTTCGCACCGTGTCCTTTGTTGGGCGACATTTGCATTTGCCCAAGTGGCTCTAGCCGCCATCCATTCTTGCACGCGCACATATTTATTTTCTTCGCATACATACGCGCATTCTTATTTTGCCTTGCAAATTACTGGACAGTGGACACTAATGAGTCTCTTGTACCATGGCTACATAAGGGTCAAATTAAATTTGAATAAAAATTAATTTAAATTCAGTTAAAATTTAAAATAATTAATTTAAATTTAAATTCGATTTATTTATATTAAATATTCATTAATACTGAAAAAGAAAAATAATTATCCTAAAATAAGAGAAAAATCACTAGAAAAAAAGAAAAATAACAAACAAAATGAGAACTAATGTATCGACGTTGATGAGACATTACTCTCGAGTTAAACTAGAGATTAATTATATGAAACTTCAATTCGCCCTAAACCCTAAACTCACCAGAAATTTTGTACGAAGCCCCTCCACTCTTACATTTATTTAAGTAATTCTATCAACATTTATAATTAAGGATAAATTCAATCTAAATTAAAATTAAAAAAAAAAAAGTCTAACTCAAAATCAATTAAAATAAAAAAAATTGATTCAAAATCGACTGATGAACGACGTATTGAGGCTAAAACTTGGATTAATAAACAAAAAACTACATAGAATATCTCATTTAAGATTGGATCTGCAACGGCAAAGATTAAAGATTGTCAAGTTGATTATAATCATAGTTTGGTGAGCTATGTAATGCATTAGTTATGTGTTCATAAACTCATACAACGAAAAATAAAACGAGCTCTAAACCTATTTTAAAATATTAACGTATAAATCCAACTGACCAATCAAGACCTGGATTGACACTTTAATCAGGTCAATGCTCGAGTCTGAAAACACTGTTGGAGACTGAAATTTATTCATGGAAACTGTCCACAGAGGTACACGATAACTGAACTGGCCCTCCTTTGGGTCCTCTGGCTTACCTTCCATTCATCAACCATCACCTCTTTTATGTTGATGCAACTGCGGACCACAGTGGCAACTCCAACTGCGGTAATCCCCGGGCAATTAAAGATGTGACATGATTCAAGCATTGTACAGTTTTTAACAAGATGGGCCAAACCTAAGTCTGTGATTTGATGGCAGCGCGATAACACTGTGTCCTTGAGTAATGGACAACCTTCTCTTAACTCTGCCACTGCCATATCTCCCAAATTCTGTCAAATATGAACAAAATTAAGGGCGGGCCAGCTTGAATACATAATGACCAGTTCAAGTTTGAGCTACTCGATGTGTCGTCACAAGATCATCAACGGATGAAAAGTGTCACCAATAAGATGAATAGAATGAGCAACTGGATAAACAATCTCGCTAGAGAGGGATTTGAGCCAAACTCGAACCAAGTTGCTGTTTGACAGAATTTGGATTAATCATGCCAAATACCAAACTGAATTGGCTTGTTTCAGATCCAAACCTAAAAGGGTGTAAAAAAAATAATATGTAAGGAGCAATAGAGAGGACTTACCTGGAGAAGGCTTACATTTAGGTAATTGAGTTGAAGGCACCATCTTGCAATGGCTATAATTCCTGCATTACCAATTTGGTGGCAACCACGGACATTTAGATGTTTCAAGGAGCAGGCCTGACCTATGGCAATGGGGATAGCAAAAAAAATAAGATGGAGAACCAGATAGGCTTAAATGTTTGCCATTGTATGAAGAAATTTGTTTTTTTACCATTATACAATTTAATTCACAAAACGAACCTTAATATATAAATACTATAAGTAATACTACACGCACTAACAATAGAAAAACAAGTACAAACACGAATGAATGTTGACGTGTTATTATATGATTGAGCGTTATTTCATCTTTAATTTAAAATTATTTAATCATATAATAACATGTCAACGTTTGTAGCTGTTGTTAGTGTATGAAATATTACTAAAATATTATCTAATGTCAACTTCTATGAAAAATCAAACATGCAAACATAAATAGTTTAGCATTTCCCCAAATCATGAACAAGAAAATGAATAAAGAATGGAGTAGTTAGCTGCCTGGTGATTATTAATTTAATTAACAGAAATATTGTTATTACATATAAGAAAAACAACTGAGGCAAATCTACATGAAAATTTGAAGCAACATAAAGCTTGAAGAAGATTTTACCTGGCCATAGCATGTTTCAGCCTTCCCTATATGTTGTGGATGTGATTAATTTAGAGCCTTTATGTGAACCCTGCAAGTGGGCTATTTAAAATATTTGACATCTTACATTTGCTTACGAATGTTGCTTTGTTTTCTTTTGGAAATGGTTCATTTGTTCATTGACTTACTGTTTATTGAATATGTTGTATTCATCAAAACTTGCTTTTATATATATATATATATGCATATAAGTCAATATATAAATTAATAGGGTAATATTGTGCATGACACTTTGTTTTATTCAAATTTTTTTCCCCAAGCAGCTATGACAACAAGGAAGTTGCCATGACTTCTGGAGTTATGTTGAAGGAGTGCATCAAATTTCCCAGCCTCGCAAAGTTCCCAGCTTGGGCCGTAATACTAAATGTGAGAGAAACAGGCTAGGTTCCTCCTGTTGCCGTCTTGTCTTGGGTGCAGTCATGATATATTTGAGTGTAGGGCATCAACAAAACTATGTATACACACTGTGGTCTGCTGACTAGGCATGGCTCTGTGGTCTCTGAATATATTACTGCCCATTACGGTGAGGTATGCCTTTATTTTAGTTTCAATGTACTACAATTCTGAACAGATCTAGACATGACCGAGATGACAATTATTTCTTCAAAACTCTTCGCTATGTTTTTATTATTTTCCTTGAAATTTCTTTGACGACAGATGTAAAACATTTGAAACTATTCGATTCACCTGCATGGTCAAGGCAGTACACATAGGTTTATGAAAGAAGATATTGTTGTTGTTCTAGTTCTTTGATCTATATGAAAAACTCTTGACATCTTCTAATTATGTTACAAGGAGGCAATCTTTGAAGGTTGGTTAGTTCTGGCTATAACTCCTAGTTTTGCTCTTCTATTTGTTATCATCTAGAAGACTTTTTAATTTTAAATGTTTATGGATTTAGCTTCTCTCGGAATTTCTTTTGGAGCCTCTAAATTCCCATATAATGAAGCGCTACATTTTAGTAGTTCGGTTTCTGAAAGTGATGATGACATTGCTGAAGGTATGTAGTTCTTCCTTTGGTATTTAATTGCTGTAAGATGGGTTAATGAATGCTGGGTGTGACTTTTGTTTGTCTATGCTGGAGGTTATTGAATTTTCTTTTTTATTTTTGACTTTGTTCATCAAAAGTCTTTGCTTTCCCTTCTCTCTTTGATAAGATCAGTCCCTTGTTTGGAATGTTTAAAACTGTACTGTGAACTAATGATATTAATGATATACTCTTCTACCATCTTATGGTTGGTAGAAATTTTGTAGCATTTGTAACCTTATTTATAACGGTTTCTCCTGTTCAAATTTATTATCCATCTGAGCAGGATTCAAGCAAAAACATTCAAATTTCTGCTTTCCACATATTCAAGGTGATAATAGCTCCCTTATTAATTTTGCTTTCTAATTTTTATTCTTCCTGGCTGTTTTTATGGTAATTATACTCTAGGCTCATTTGCAGTGGCCTAGGAATGGATCCTAAAACATGCATGTGACTGCAATATGTTAGGACTTGGGTTTTTGGGGGACATATATCCAAATTTTAGAGGGTAAGGTTTGGTATATAAAGGGTAGTCAGGGTTGTAAAAAGGAGAGTAAGAAATTCAGGGTACTTGGGCAACCTTTGGTTTATGGCAGCCTTAGGGATGATTTAGGAGGTTTTTGGCACCTCAATTGACCGGAATTGGGAGGTTTCGGCCCTTCGAATTGCCGGCTTATCCTTGTAAATACCCTTTTAACAACAGAATCAGACCTAATTTACTCATTCTCTTCAATTTCTTGCTGTGTTTGAGTGAGAGTGGCTGGATTCCTAACACAATATTGTGTAGCTGCTTTAACTAAAGGCCTAAATTGATTGCAAGACTACTGAGGAATCACTTGTTTAGGATATGTATTGCAGGTCATCAATTGCACTTGCATACTGCAGTTTGATACATTCTAAGATGAATTTTATTCAATGAAGGAAAAAAATCATATTTATATGGGAGCAATGTTGTGTGCACACAATTTTAAATACACAATTGAATGTCCAGATGATTTATCATTATGTGATTAGATATTACTTTACCTTTAATTCAAAATCACTCAATTACATGATGACATATTATCTGGATACTAAATTATGTATTCAAAATTGTGTGCATATAATTTAATTGTTCTATGAGTTTTGAGAGATGTCTTGTGCTTTGAGTTTGTGGGCAACATGTTATGTGCCACTGACACTCCCCTCTTGCCTCTTGCTTTCCATCTAAGTAGGAGCACTTGTGGCCAATTCATGACTAATATTCTCCATTTAGACTTTTCTAGCTAATCCTAAAAAGCCACACGAGGTAAAGGTTATTCTGGCAAAAAACCATGAAAAATTATTGGAACTTCTTCTCAAATCTCTCTGCTGGAAAAGGCACTTACATTGTTGCTGTGAGCCAACGCTTCACACATAATGAAAATTTTTATTTCATCTCATAGCATAGCATATGAATATTTACTGGTGAAGACAGTGATCAATTCGAAGAGGAAAAGGAAATGATCATCAAGGAAATTGTAAGAGTATCCCGTCTTCCAAATCTCGACCAATAGGGTTCATTTTTCCTCTAGGAAGAGACTTGAATATTTACTACTGAATGCTCACATGTTTGGCCAGGCAACAGAGGATTGTGTAATGATATGGGAAGCAAGAGTAGGCGTGAGATGTATAAATAACAGGGTGGCTTTGTAATTGTTATTATTTTTTTCTTCCTTTAATATAACCAAAGTGTGTTCCTCAAAGTGTATTTGTGATATATAAGATCCCACAAAGAACGGCCAGAACCAATTTTGAATGATCAAACCTTTTTTTTCCCCATTTCAAATACATTTGCTTTGAGACTTGCTTTTTTTTTCCCATTGTTTGAATTGATGAATAGTGATATTGGGAAGGTAAACAGTAACATAAAAAAAAAAAAAGAATTGTTAGAGAAGATGAAGAATCATTGAAACAAGAGAAAAAGAAGAATCATTGTAAAAGAATCTTTGATATCCATCATAAGTTTGATGAGCTAGAATTGTTTTAGTATGAGTTTAACTTATTTGATTTGAGCAACAAGTTAAGCCTAGAACCAGAGCTCTCTAATTCAGAATTCTCAACCTTCAAAAACCCTAATCCCAACTTCCTATGGACTTCCATTGGTGGCTTATTCATGTCGATAATAAACAACTATCATAAAGATTTTGAAGAGTTCTAATATGGTTTGAACAAAAAGATTGTTGTAATCTATAAAATGATCTCACGCCCAATCAAGGATCTCCTCACTTCATTGGAAATTGGTGCCTCGGTTGCGCAAGAGTCCCCCGAGTTTGTTGGCCAAGCCATCGACAACATCACAACCACAGTTAGGAAATGGACAACCGATATCTTTTCTCAAGTGTAATCTCTCAACACAACCACCTGATAATTTATATCCATATTCTGATTTTGATAACAATAATAATAGTAATAATAGATGTTTCAGCGATGTTAAACTGTATAGTTGTTTTAAAAAGCAGTTGCTTGCAATAGGTCATGATCATGACACATATTGCAGGGACCTGAGGATGTTGAGGATTATGAGACTTGGAAACTAGGGCTTTAGCTGGATGAGAGGAACAAAGAGATTGATAATCCGGTTAAGGAGAATGAGGCTATTGGTGAGACTTATGGTGAGATTGTGTTGAATAATATTGTTGATAAGACTAGACTCGAACCGAACTAATGTGGCCTCAAAATCTAGCTCAACTCAAACCTAGTTATTGATAGTTTGATACATATTTGCCTCTGCATTTTATAAGATATTATTCACTTGATAAAACAATGAAATCGTTTTATCCTATAAAAGATAAGTTCTTGAAGAAAAAATTACAGCAAAGTGGTGATGTCGGTGAATTCCAAGTTAATCATGGTTATGGTAAATTGTATTAATGGAATGGGTGGATTTGATCAAGCCGAGCAAAACCAAACAAGGGATAAATTAAGCTTGTCTTGAATTCAAAACAGTTAGTTCGCTTTGAACTAATAAACAATATACCAAAAAAAGTGAACAATGATATCGGAAAAAAATATGAATCGTCAAAAAAGAAGAAAGATTGTCATAGTAAGAAAAAAAAAATTACCTACAAGACAAACTCCAATGTTAGCCTCGTTTGCAAGCCGAGCTTTGTCAAACTGAAATTATTTTAGCTTGATTTTAACTCATTCAAGCTAGACAACAAACTGGCTTGGTTTGGATCGATACCACACCTGGCTCCAACTATTTTCAGAAAACATTAAAAATCTCACATTCTGGTTTACAACTATTTTGTGTTTTAGCAACTTTTAAGTTCTGCTATCAAAATGTTCAAAATGAATTGATAATACGAGTTGATTTACATTGAAAAGAAAGAAGTATGGGTGAAAAAATTATCTCTAGCTTAGAGCTAGAAAGTCTCCTGGAAAACACAGTTGCTAAGACGTTTGCCGAATGATACATACATTTTCCAGGAAATAATTTCATTGTACAGCTAAGTCTAGTAACAAATTGACTTCATATGTGCAATGAAATAAGGTCTACTTACTGAGTATTTCAAAATTGCAGTAGACTATACGATACAGGCATTCTCCTGTTGTTTTGACAACACGTATTGCTGAATGCATCGGCTTCAGCTTAGGTAAATCTTTTCGGTGCTGTCACCGCAGCATCACATTGAGTAAAGGATCTTACCGTGGTAAGAGTGGAATTGGGTATCAAACCAGGAAGTATTCAGACAAAAATGCAGCACCTATGACGCTGACCAGACAAAAAAGGGAAACAAAATCTGCCATCCCAACAGATGACTCAGATAAGGCATAAATTTTGTGAGTTCTACTGTCCCCTCTAAAACCTCTCACAATCATTGCCTGTACAAACAACATTAATGATCAAATATTAATCTAAATCCTCAAGAATCAAGACAGAAGCAATCTTTCAATCTAGTAATTGCAAATAACATTACACTAAATGTCTATACGCAGAATTTGGGGTGGATCCAATCTGAACTGGCTCGTCTTAAATGAGTCAATCTTAAGTTAAAACTCTAGTTTGACAAATCAGCTTGAGAAAAAACAGTGACTCTATTCACCCTCTCATGACATTATTTACACCATGCACTAACTCGAATAAGCTCGAAATGAGCATTATAGACTCGATTCGAGCTTGAATTGATCTTAGGCTTGATTTAACTCGACTCAACTTCGATCAAATCCACCTCTACACAAAACGACCATAGTATATATACACTGTGAGCTATCATAAGTTATACCCAAGGAATCTAGTTAACCACATCTAAGTTTCCTTATGCTTGCTGCATATCATTGAAAATAATTTAAATGTGCTACAGTACTCTGCGGTACGCATTGGGCCAAAATTTTCAAAATTCTTTGGGATTTGTAAATCGGTAAACAGTTGCTTCATTAAGCAACTACTATACAAGAACATTTAAGCAACTCTAGTTAAAAAATAAGAAACTGCCAAATATCATTACAAAAGAGCATAAAAAGAGCTACTGAACCATAGGATATTTATAAGCAACTAACCAGTGCATCCAAATCAGCATCAAGATAATCAGTCAAAGGAAAAGACATAAATACGTGTAATTAAAAAAGAACCTGAGATATCTGCTCTGCATGGCTAAAAATATTTTTGAAGATCCGACGAATGTAGGAAGCAAAGACTGCAAATCCACCAAAAAACAAAAGCATTATATTGAAAACTGTCTGGAACCCAGCCACTCTAACTCCAACACAGCAAGATATTGAAGAAAATGAGTAAAGTCAGACTGATTTTATTGAAAAAAGGGTATATAAAAGGACAAACCGGCAATTCGAGGACACGGGACCTCCCAATTCTGACCATTCAAGGCATTGGAAACCTTCTAAATCAGACCTAAGGCTGCCCCACAACCAATGATTGCCCAAAAAACCCTAATTTTTTCCCTTCTCCTTTTTCAATCCTAACTATCCTTTATATAATAAGTCCTACCCTCTAGAAATGGAATGCGTCCCAAAACCCTAAGTCCTAGCAAAAACACATACACAACTTAATGAAGACAAGAACACCATCTAATATACTATAGATTGATAAGCATATCATTGCATATATACTTAAAATTTATAAGTGACTTAGTTATACCGACATAAAGAACTTAAAACCTATCAAGTTAATCTCCAAGTCAAAATGAAGGTATGGGAAATTGTTGATCCAAGGTCATCACTTATACAACACATCAAAAATGAGAATATGAATTTATAACAGGTTGTAGAAGTTAAAGAAAGATAGTTAGCTCACCAAATTTGATGCAGGACCATGTTCTAAATAAAACTCTGAAATGAAAAATATGATAAGAGAATGTAAAAAGGAGAGAGAAATAGAAGTGAGCCAGGGCTCAGTACCAACATTCTGGCGAATGTCCAAATCACCTAGGTAGAAAGGTTGAGAATATGAAACAGCTGAGGCTGATTAGGGTTAAGATTCCCCAACTTTATGTGTATGTAAATCAAATAGACAGAAGCCTTTCATATACATTAGAAATATAACTTACTGTCAATTGTCTCCAGAACTGTCAATTGCCTCCAATTTATCCTTCGAGATACAATCCCCAGTGCAACATTACGCACCTACAAACACAATTGGTGAGCATTTCTTACTGGAAAATGAAGAGATATCATTAATCAACAAATTGTAAATAAAGCATCAACTTTTTTATAAGCTTAAAAAAAAAGAAATTAACGATTCTCTCTCTTACCTCATCAAACACTAGATTAATGAACCTCAGAGAAAGTAAAAGGGTAAGAATGATTTCACCCACTGGAACACCAATATGTGTCAAAGGGACCATAAACCACCGCATAGCAAAGGCAAGTTGTTCTGGGGTAGTGGTTGCCAGGCAGAGACTTGAGCTTTGGAAGATCTTTCACAAAAAAAGAGACCTAAATCTCAGAATAATCAAGTATTCATTTGTTTTGAAACAAAGACTACTCTGCTTGTACCTATCAACGAATTCTTAAATTTTTTTCAGAAATAAAAAATACTAAGATTAACAAAAGACCAAAAAAAAATCTATAAAGGCTGGACAAGTAGTCTCATACAATTAACTGTTCTGAATATTAAATATATAGTCTCAGGAATCAGTGTAATCTTTTTTGATCTTTTTCATTTGTGTCAAAACAGCTCTCACTAAAGATATGAGTGAGTGGGTGTCATTTACCCCATCAAAATATGCAAAAAGAGCTTACAAGAGATTAAAAAAACATGCTTACTGTGAAGGTTAAGCAGGCAGCTGTGCTAGCAACCGACAAGCCCTTCCTTGTAAACCGTAATGGTCCAAGCTTCATAAGTAAATATGAATAACTTCCCAAGGAAACAGGGAGATTAGGCAAACCCATGACAGCAGGTGGTGGAGTTCTTAACTGGACAGGGGAGGGTATACCATCTGAACCAAGCCCCAACATTATAAATAAAACTCCAGAAAGCAATGACACCCTTCCCAATTGATCCTACAAGAGTTGTTAGAATTTCAACATAGTACTACAGCATTGGCAGCTTGAATTATATAAACATTTAAAAGATATCTAAATGAAAATGATACAAACATAAAAGTAACAGGGAGATGAATACGGTAACCTAATTAGAATCAGCAGCAGAAATCCATGCAAGTGTAAACAATAATAACAACATGCTTCTACTAGCTTCAACAAAAAATTTAAGATTTGCAACATTACCACATTCTCCAAAATATAACTACATAAATCTGATGAGATCACTATTGAAGTATGTATCTGCTGGTAAATGACATAAAAAAATAACATATAAAAATAACATATAAAACAGCATAGGCTGGAGCCATTGATAAAAAAGTATACAGTCTAGAGAAAGAATATTTTTCGCTAAACATTGTACATAAATTCAATCAAGCGCAATAGACTGCAGATATACTTTTTTTGCTCTACACAATACATAAATTTAACAGAGTTAAAGTCTGCAAATATAATTTTTTTCTGTATATTATACAAATTCAACCTAGAGCAATAGACTGCAGATATTAACAACTCATGATAGTTGTCTCAATCCATCCACCTAAACTGTACCAACTTGTCCAACACAAGATTTCTTAACTCAAACTCATCTGGTAAGCAGCAAAAGTTTACAAATAGCTAAGCAATCAAGCATATAAAGCCAGATCTACATACAAGAAACTCCACCTTTTATCTTCCTTCATGAACAATGGAATTCATATTTAAAAAATTTAGTCTAACTTCATTAGGCACCAGAAGAAATCAATGTAAGAGAGTTGTATATTGGGACTCAGCTTTATCCAACCACATTGAGCTCTCTGTAGTTATCTAATTACCACACTTACCATCCACACGTGTTTTGGAAGAATCCATACGGACAGAAGACTTGTCAATATGACTAATCCAACTCGCATTATTATATGTGACCGTGCTGGTAAGACAACCAAAGCCAAGAGCCATACCTGAATAATCAAAATGATTGAGCACCCAAATTAGAATTCTTTGCTTTTGTATTGGATAAGAGAACCAAATAAATAAGCGTACATGTCTTAATTTTCTTATTTCTAGAGATTCAAATGTCATTGACATTGAACACTTTGTGGAAAACTACCTTTCCATAATACAACATGCTATCATAAAAAGCCAAATTCTTGAGCCAGTTTTGAAAACAGACTGACGGAAAAGTTGGGCAGACCTCTATCAGATGATTAAGTTAAACATAATACCTTGGTCACATAATTTCATTTCCTGTCCTCAATCAATTCCTAATGGCCTAAATTTTTTAGGACACTGCCTTTGAATTTTGTTTTTAAGAGATAATTGCTCTCTGTAACCTGGGGCAAATTCACAGCTGATAATGACAAACTGGTACTCAAAGAAACATGACTTTTTCTTTCTAAACCTCTCTTTGATTGCAGATAAAACAGGGAAATTCTTATCCCTAAGCTAAATGATGTTACAGTCTTTAGAGAAACTAAAACAGCAAGAAACAGTGATAACCTGAGCCATAAAACCATGAACACTATCAATGAGAACTAATTTGTATAAAATTTATTATGTATCACTATGTGACCGGTGATTTTGCATTGGGATAAATTAACACCTAATACACGTCATTGTTATTATACAAATTAGAACTCGTCATTGCACATAGTCTTTTACTCTGACCTGGGAGATAAGCTAAGTGAAGCTTTCTCCAATATAAACTGGATTATTCCAACCCTACCATACAGAGAACATATGAAACCACGCCTAGTTTTGTCCACAATAATATTAATTAAAAACCCAAAACAATTTCCCAAAAACAAAAATCATTTCTCGAACAGACCCATAGATTCTTAAACATAACCAAACAAAAGGCATAAAGCCAAAACAAAAATATACCCAAAATTTCAGCAAAAACTAAAAACTACCAATTTGATTCTGGGGTCCACAGAGTGCAAGAACGTGGAAGGCGAAGCAATGAACTGGTAAATGGGGCTGGCCGTAGTGGTGGAAATCAACTTGAAAACCTTATCAGCCGCAAAACCTCCAGTGGGTAACCAATCCATCCATTTAATGCTGTCATTGTTATTTTTATTGCTATTGTGGTGCTGTGAAGTTCTCAATGCGACATCTCTTTTCTTGAGTAAAACCCCATTAGGGATTTTTCTCAGTGAAAGCGACAATCCAGGGTTAGAGAAACTTGGTGCAAGAATCTGAGTGGGAGAAGATGGAAACAAAATTTTAGGGTTAGAGGATAAGGGAACGAAGTACGGAATAGTACAGTGCATACAATTCATGGGCGTGCTTTGCTTGCTGCTGATAACGAGAGACTGAGTAGAGGGGAAGCTCCCGTCTTACAGTTTGTACAGCTTTGGCTGGAATATTCTCATTGTGGTGAGATGATTAAAATATAATATATTGATCCGTCGAGTAGGATTCGATTTAATAAAGGCCAAAGCATTTTTTCTCCCCTCCCCCAGGCATGCTGTTTTTCTAATTTTTTTTCCTTTAAATTTAAAAATTATAAATACTTACACATAACTAATTAAAATTAACAATAGTAAAGGTAAAATCATTATTTTATCTATAATATTAAAAATAAACTAAAATATAATTTTTTTTACCCCTCCTAAACTTTAAAAACTAAAAGTTTCCCCTAACCTAAGTTTTAAAAAATAATAGTTTCCCCTTAGAGTTTAGTTTTCAGATCTTCAACGTCATTACTAGTGACCTCTCTCTCCCAAAACTTCATTTTCCTCCAGCGGTTTCTCTCTACTTATTTGGTTGCTCAATCAACGTCGAAGGAGGTGTGGAAGATGAAGAGATGAAGTTCTTCGTCTTTCGAGACGAAGCTCTTTGTCTTTCTAGACGAAGATAAAGTTGTCGTCTTCGTCTGGGAAGATGATCATCTTCGTCTTTTATGCCTCTTTTGACATCGATCGAGCATCCAAATGAGTGGAGAGAGATTGTTAGAGGGAGAGAAAGCTTCAAGAGGGAGAGACCAACGGCAATGGCACTAGAGATAGCGTCGAACATCTGAAAATTAAATCCTAGGGGGAAATTGTAATTTTTTAAAACTTAGATTGGGGGAAACTTTTAATTTTTAAAGTTTGGGGGGCAAAAAGAGATAAAATTGTAAGGGTTAGGATTTCATTAATTTTAACTACTCATGGGTGGGTATTGAGTAGGTGTTTAGGATTTTCAAAGTTAAAGAAGGGAAAGTTAGAAAAACAGCATACTTTAGGTGGGAAATAGTCCTTTGGCCAATAATAAAATACAATTTGAAATTGGCTCAAGATCGATGAATTGAAAATTGAAATTGTTTTGAAATTAATTTAATTTTGTATTCAATCTGAGTTGCCCTAAATTCAAATGTTTAATTATGATGATTTTAACTCGAGTTCGATTTGATATTCAATTTGAACAAATTGAACTTGAGCTTATTTAGCGCTAGCTTGAGTTTGAGTTACTAACAAATTTATTTCTCTAACATTTTTTCATCTTCTTTGGATTCTTGTTGATTTTTCTTTTTACTCTTTACAAAATCTGGTTCTTCTTTTTAGGCATTTTCTAATGACTTTTTCTAACAAACTCAATCCCCAACTCAAATGAGTTCAAGCTTGATTTTATAGATTCAAATTGAACTTAAATCGATTCTTATTCGATCTTAACTCTACTTGAATTCACCCTTAATTCATATTAGCTTGAACTCTCCTTTTATAAAAGGTAATCAAATCTTCGACTTTTAGCGTGTTTGCTCCAAGTATAAATAACTTAAATCAAATTTAATTACGATATTAAATATATTATTACATAATTGAATGATAATAAGTCAAACAATAATAACACTATGTGCCAAAGTTTAAATATTTAATTAAGTAGTTAAATAATGTGGATCCAAATGAACACTCAATCTCAATTAAGTAAACATAACATTATTCTTCATAATACCTAATCGGATACTCAATAGTAAGAAAACATAGGCCAAAGGATTATTTTTCATCAAACTTTTAGCTCAATTTCAAAAGAACACTTACAATAAATAAAAAACTCAAATATTTACTTATGGGCTAACTACTATTAAAGTTTTCAATTAGAAATAAGAGTAAAATCGTTATTTTACTACTAAACTCTAAAACCTTAAAAATTATTATCATTTCCCCCTAGATTTTAAAACTAGCATTTCACTCTCATTCACAAAGTTTGAAAAGTGTAATTTCACCCTTAAGGTTTATTTCCCTTCTCTGGCTATCATCTCTGTATCTAGCGATCGTCAAATCCACCTTAAACCGTTGTCGTCGAAGTCTTCCCATTTCTCTGACCATGAACCGATGAATTTCATTTAAAAATCCAAACGATTTTCATCTAAACAAATCATCATCCAGACAAAGAGATCTGAATTCACAACAAAGAGCATAGAGAGTGAAAACGCAACAGGGAGCGAAGACACAATAGGGAGCACGAATGTCGGTTAGAGATTCAAGATCTAGATTTGACGAAGATGAACGAGAGAGTGAAGTTGAATCATTGATTGAGAGCGGTTGCTATTCAATTAGAGAGGAAATTCGTCGCTAGAAAGGATGGGTGGGAAAAGGAAGTCGACCGAAAAGGAACTTCGTTGCTAGAAAGAAGAAAAGAGAAACCCTAAGGGGTGAATAAATTTTTCAAAGTTTAATCATGAGAGAAAATTGTTTGTTTTAAAACCTATAGGAAAATAATAAAAAATTTTAGAGTTTTAGAGCTTAAGGGTAAAATGACAATTCTATCCTTATTTGTACCTGAAAATTTTAAAAACAATTAGTTTATAACTAAGTGTATGATTTTTTTTTATTACATATATATTTTTTAGATTGAACTAAAACTTTGATGAGAAATACTCATTTGAGGGAACACATAATATTGCCCTTCAAACAAAGGTTCAAGAGGAAAATTAATGGCGCAAGCATAGAGGTAAGTGCATAAATTGAAAACGAACTGTGAACACATCTGATCCAGAGGCTGTCTGCCATCTGGGAAACCATTTTCTACAATTTTGAGCCAGAAGAACCACTTTAACTCTGAACTTTTTATTTACAGGGCTCTTCTCCTCTCTAAAAAACTTTAAAAAAAAAACTCCCCCATGCATCTGTTTTTAAATCCAAGAGCTTGCTTCATGAGTTCCTCCAGTTGACGTTTAAGTTCAACCAATCTCAGACATTCAATGCCAGCTTCTGAGCAGCTAGAGCTTCAGCCTCAAGTGTTGGCTGCCACAACAATGTTGTTTCCGCCAGCAATGAGGTCACCACATAAGGGTCCATGTTCGAAGCCGGACGCCGATCCTCCAAGTAACCTATACAAAACAACACGCAGAATCACAAATAGGATTACCAGTGAAGAAGATGATTTTTCTTGATAAGTAAGTGAAGAAGATGATGACTAGCGTCATACCTTTGCCTTGCTTTTCGGTGTCACGCCCCACACGAATTGAGCAACCACGATTAGCCACCCCCTGAATGTTGAAAAGAAGGACTTCATAAACAAGTAGATAACTTCTGTTATCTAATTTTTCTCTTGGACTTTAAAAAAAAAAGAAAAGATATGGGCATGGTTATCTTCTGGGCATACCCAGGAAAATGTGTTGATGTTAGCTGTTTCATGCTTTCCTGTCAATCTTCTTTCATTTCCTTCACCATATGCACTGATATGATCTTTGTGGCGAAGTGACAGATTCAAGATGGCCTTCTTTATTGCTTCAAAGCCTCCATCCTCCCTCATTAACTTGGTGCTGTAATACACAAAAAAGAATCAGCAATTACTGTACTTGTAAAGTGTTAGATCATGCCTAAACAAATTTTTGCATGCTTCTTGTTGAGTATCTCACATTGATTGGGAAACAAATCAGTGTGGGTATTGAAGAGTGAGGGAAAATCTTAACCTAATGGCCTAGAGTATCCTTCATTGATAGGAAAACTTGAACTCCTTTTACAGTAAGGATGACAATTTGAACCTCCAACCTAGGCCCCTAGCTCGCCCGTCGTTGAGCAGAGCAAAAACTGCTAAAATCCCTATAGTCAAGAACAAGGATGGTTATGTCGGGCTTTGTCCTCTCATTGATTCGTTTTTTTACTTGCATATTTTCTAAACTATTCCCTATATCGAGGACAAGAAAATGTCTCCCTTGCGGAGATAAGAATAAGGATTAGGGTATTCAACTCTATCCTACCCAGTTACCATCCATAAGGCCTAGAGTGTCGCACATTGGTTAGGAAATTTGATTTCCCATAGGGGTAAGAAAGGCTCAATAGCATTTTCCAAGTTATTTTATCTACAAAATTTATGACTTTGCAAATACCTGAAATTGGTGTGGCATCCAGCACCATTCCAATCACCCTGTCCACATCAAGTAGAGGGGTGGTCAATGCTGAGAAATCCCAATAACTGAATGAAGTTGATTATAATTATATTACCTCTATAGGTTTAGGATCAAGTGAGAGGACAACACCAGCTTGCTCAGTGATTCTCTGTCAAAACAGGGGAGAATGGTATTTGTCTGTAAGTTGCTATATCATGGTCAACTTGAATTTCTATAAACATTGTGAATTCGTGCTATAAAGTTCAACTAAAGGTATCAAGAAACTGGATTCAGTACCTTGCACAGAAAACCTGTACAGTACCATTTTTGGAAAAAAAAATAATGAATGCAAGTTTTACTTAAGAAAGTTTCATTGTTAACACATATTTCTGAAGCACACCAGTAGATTACAGTACAGAAGTTGTTAGGACTTCACGTCCACCCCAAAAGGGAGCTCAAGCCCCACACTTATATACCCATGCCCAAATTGTCTATCACATTTTGGCCCCCTCAACCAGGCAGGCCAATTGACCAGTAAGGCAGAAGAAACCTTCCCACGAAACCTCCCCTCCATCTTAGGGCCCCCCCCCACCCCACCCCCCCCCCCCCCCCCCCCCCCCCCCCCAAATCTATCACATATTGGCCCCTTCAGCCAGGCAGACCTTTTTGTTACCAAGTTAGGACTCATATTGGCCCCATCAATCAGTCATGCCTTTGGTTACCAAGTTAGAAATTCAAATGGACCCGCATTATAGGTATGGGATTGTTCCAAACCTGGTATTGAAAAGTGCCATTGGGTCTGCTTCATCCCAAACTTGAATTTACAAGAATCATATATTTTCGAAATGGAATGTTTTTGCCATTGGGATCATTCTTCAACTAAATAGCTATTATGTATCACAAAGAATAAAAAGACTACATAGAAGATTTACCTCAAGTATGTATCTTGAACACCAGATATGATCTCCAGCCTCAATGCCCACACTAGGACCTACTTGATATTCCCACTGCAAAATAGGTGCAAGATGAAATATGACTGAATGTCCAAACATGATTGTGATGATATTGGAGTTACAAACAAGAAATAAAAGCTGAGGATTAGTGGCAAACCTGCCCTGGCATAACCTCCCCATTGGTACCACCAATGTTAATACCAGCATATAAGCAAGCCTTGTAATGAGCATCTGAGATGTCACGGCCAAACGACTTATCAGCACCAGCTCCACAGTAATAAGGACCCTGCAAAAATCTAAGAATCATGCGCTGAACAATGTGTATTGACAGATGATTGTGAACCAACTTATTACCTGAGGACCTGGATAGCCTCCAACAGGCCAACCCAAAGGCCATTTCACATTTGTCTGAAGCAAGGTGTACTCTTGTTCTATCCCATACCTAAAATAAAAGAAGTGTTGAAATAAAAAGTGTTGCAATCAGGGGCAGCGATATCATCTTATAAAGATATATAGTTGAAATTTGCATACCATGGCACTTCAGCTACCACCTTTGGGTCACTAAAAATCTGAGCAGCCCTGTGGCGTTTGTTTGTAGGGATGGGCTCGCCTGCTGGTGTGTATGCATCGCAAATGACCTTGTAAAACATGTAACATAACATCAAAAGGCATTCTATTTATTTGTCTTAATGACAAAAGTTGTTGATATTGTTTTGTTCTGCACATAGTAGGCTACTTAAAGCCATGAGGTATTGTATGTTATAACCTTCGTTGACCTCATGATTTTGCCCTTAAAAGGCGTCTTCCGAGGAAGATATGAATTTACATTGACCTAAGACCTTCTGCTTATGTTTTATGTGAGACTTTTTATATCAACACAACCTTCAAATCGAGGAACTTAGAACGTCACTATTGATAATATTTTGATCCACACATAGTAGGTCACTTAAAACTTTGAGGTATTATCCGTTTTAACTTTTGTTGGTCTCACAGTTTTCCCTTAAAAGGTACCTCATCAGGAAAAGAAAGACAATGTGTATATATTAACTCAAGACTCCCGAATCATGTTTAATATGGGATTTTTGGCATCAACATAAGCCAAACCAAAACACAATATTTCTATTTTCTTAAACTAAATGACATTTACCAAGATGTTGTTGCCTCCACGGAAGGGGTCCTTGAAAATAGCTTGAGGACTGGATAAAAGATTCAATTAAAAATCTTCTTGTGATGATAAACAGAAAAATAATAAAAACAGATCCACCTCACAGGATCTTACTATAATATTACTTCACTATCTTCACCGGGTGCTTGTCCAGTACTGGATCCATCATAATTCCATTTGGGAAGCTCAGATGGATGTGTCACAGGCTTTGAGATTGTCTGCATATCAGAAATATCAATGATAATAGACATGAGAAGGACCACTACATGTTAAGTTAAATGTTGAGAAGCTTCATTCTTTTAAGATCATGTTACCTTTGACTTGCTACGTAAATCGATCCCAGAACCTCCAATCCTGTGGCAGGATGAGTTAGAATTACAAAGAATCTGTAATATGCATTTTAGAAACATATATTAGCAAGAAGCTGTACCAAATGTATTCAGCAATGATCTTATCTGTGTAGGGAGTAATGTCCAAGTTTAGAAGATTCTCCAGCCTATTAACGGTGCTGTTTTCAGACTTCACAGCCAGAACTCTAAATTTAGCACTACTTTTAGCTGCTGCTTTCTTGTTCTGCTTCAGCAACTGAGAACTCCACATTTTTGTTGTCATGGAACTTCCCAGGTTTGAGGTCTTTGGCATGCTCATCTGCCATTGTGTTGAAGGTGCCAAAATCTGTGCCATTTCCCACTTACTATCCTACAAAATTTAAACAACTATGCTCAACAACCTAAAGCTTGAAAAGCTAAAAACATCTATTAGTTGTTATTGAAGTACAGACAATCAACCAGAAATGTAGCAACCAAATGATTGAACCTTATTTCTTTTCCTCCGTAAAACAAGACCAGTTGTATACAAATTTCCTTTTTCTTTTATTTTTGTAACTGAAAAACAGTAAGTACTACTAGTTCACATGCAGATGTAACAGAGAAGAGCTTGGCCTTAAAGGAAACAAACAATGGCTGCAGACTCAAAGGTATCAAAATTGTCATTTTCTACTTAGATGCTAAAGGTATATTCTTATAGGTGTTGCCCTTTCACCATTTCACTTCCCACAACTTATCTTATCAAATTAATGTCATTCACTCATTTCATGGTTATATCATCATAAGCGATCAAATTTATTGTCTCATAATGCAACCACTTTTGGCTTTTGGTGATAAGAAGCTGTCAGAATGAAACTAACTGATTTATTAGTTCAATATATTAGAAGAGGCCAGGCCTGCAGTAAAAAAATTGTTTTTAATAAACAGAAGGATACTTTGCAAACAGAGAGATATATAGTATTTTTACCGCATTTGAGGAAAAGTGGAAAGAACAGATGGTATACACCTAGCAATTTCCAAACCAGTTGGCTATGCAGTTGATAAGTGGAAGGCCAGTTGGCTGACTGTCTTCTCAGTTTCTTGGATTTTGATCTTATCATAAATCAGTGGGCCTCAAGGGTGTATGTGCATGCATGCATGTGTGCTTGTTGTTATCTCTTATTAAACGAAGAAAACTGAAAGTTACTGAACACTAATGCTAGCTGGATGTAGGCTGCAAACGAGTTTGGCCGCTTGTAAGCAACTCACAGCTCATCGGACTTGGCTCAATCAAAGTTGAGAGAGTCAAACTCGAGTTTAATAGTGGCCAGTTTAGTGAGTTCGAAAGGTTACAATTCGATTCAAGAAAAATATCATTAAAACCTTAAAAGTTTTAAATCGTTCACTTATATAATCAAAAATTTATTTTTTTCAACTTTGGATATAAGGAGTAACTGATATATGGTCTCAAGCTGAGCTCGAGTCAAGCTTTACTCAACTTGGTTTGACTTGTTTACACCCTTAACTAGATGATAGTTTTGGAGGATCAAACAAAACAAGAAACTGATGTAAATGAAATATTGGGAGTGATTCTCAAGGTGAACTGAAAAGCATTGGATGGGTCTCAAGAAAATATTGCCAGCATCTGAGCTTCATTCTGATAAATTACTTTTGAAACTTTAAACATGTCAAAGAAATGAAGAATCACAATCTGGGTATCTCTAGAAACTAAAATAAATGCTAGATTCAGTTCGTTACCAAATTTTTACACTTGTTACCCAACTTCATACACTGAACAAGCACAGCCATTGTCATGGGATAAATTCAAGTTGACAAAGAACTAACCTGAGAGCTGCCTGAAGTGGCTTGAAGAGCAACCAAAATGATGATCTCCAATTCAAGCTTGCCTTGACAGAAAAAGAGAAGCACTCAAGGACTTGTTTTTGGTGCAAAGTCTTAAAATAATAGAAAGGGTGATATCAAAAGAGGTTTGTTGGCCTTTTCCCATACAGATAGGGGTGAGCTATGAGTGGAGGAAAATAGTTTTTGGTCTCTTCATGACTCCAGGAGAAGCTTGGACCATATGAAAATTTTAAGATAAGGATCCAAGCTTAGATTGGTTCTTGTATTTTTCTTGACTTTGGATTAAGAAAGGAATAATTTATAGTTTCAATGTCAGTTTAAGCATTGGAATCACATTTAACAATACTTCTTTGAACCAGAAAGCACTTGTTGTTTTGACTCCAATGAATGATAATATCTATCAAACTTTTCTCCTCCACAACTTACATGAGCTAAATTTTACTGATAAAGATTTGTTTTACAATGGTGAACCAGAATTTTGTAAGAGATTATTCATATTTGGAAGCACAGATTCGAGATGTAAATTTTCAAATAAATCTATTGTGGTAGAGTAGAGATTAAACCGATAAAATAATTTTGACCTACAATAAAGCAAGTACAATCTGTAGGTAGAAAAGGTGTTATATATTGTGGATATGTTACTTGCAAGTTCACGTGTAAAGTATTTGCCAATTAGGGTTTGTATATATAAGTTAAAAAAACTGCATGTGGAGTGATAGTGAGTGTGCCACATAAAAGAGAGAGCAAAATTAATCTCTTATAGGGAAATTCTCTCTATCTTCTGCCTAGGATTTTTCGCATATTAGGTTTTATTCCTAAATCTTATATTCTTGCTAAGAGTATTTGTGCATTTTGCTATTTGTTTCTTATTTTATGTTTCATGTGGAGATCAACAAGATTTATGTATTTTGTTGACGAAGAACTTTTACGTGAGTTATATCATTATTTTATCATTATTTCAAGGTTCAATCAATCACATCAAACAAATAAGATTTCGAGTTTAATGACCTACTTGACAACCTTAAACACAAGTAAATTTGGAACCCATTGTGTCCCAGCACTTTACTCTCACTGAAATTGTGTATTTATATGCTTTTTGGTTGCTAATGAATGTGGGCTGCCTGACCTGTGGTTTGAAAATTTTGATTGGTGTGGTAAGTATCCAATGAATGCTTGAGAATGGTTGTTGGAGGGTAAGACATTTTGCACTTGTGGGACCACTGGATAAGAATTACGAGGCCTTGTTTAGAGCTGCACATCTTTAAATGCTTTATTCTGATCTATTGTCTGAACTCCAGTGGCTAAAAATTTGTTTATAGTAAATCTGTTTGTCTCCATGGAATTATTTAGATTAACAAGTCTATTGAAATCGATTAGAATTGATTAGTTTTGATGGGTGCTCTGAGTCAGCCTTGAACAAAAACTAGTTTAAACTTAACTTAAATTTGGAATGGTCACCTCAAAATTGCTCTTGACCGTCTTGATTGACAATGAATTTATTAGAGAAAATAAAGGGTATTAGAGATGAAAAAGAAAAAAATCATAAAAAAAAATAAATCTATTGGAAAATAGGGCCACCTCTGTTTGAACTTGGCTAGTTCAAACTGAAAATCAATGTGAATTCAAGTTTGACTTACTTGATTGACAAAAAATTCGTTAAAAAAGAATAAGGATAACTAGAAATGAACTAAAAAAAGAATGATTAGAAATAATCTAAAGAACATTAAAAGTTATTGGAGAAGATAAATCTGTTGATAAATTTCTGACAATTTGATTAAGGACTACTCTTGCTCAAATAACTCGGATCGAATCTATCTTTAGTTTAATTGTATTAAAATGCGTTTGGAGTATTTTCTACTGCCAGCTCAGAAACTAGCAAGTTTTGGATCGATCAGACTCCTGCACAAACAGGTTAAAATATTTTATTAAATCTAAGAGGAGATGTAGCTGGTCAGTGTTGTTTTTAGTGTAATGTATGTTAAAATATAATTGAATAATCCCAAGAAGAAACTCAGAAAGCACTTAGTAGAGGCAGATGGAGAAGCAAAAACTGAAAGCCACCCAAAATAAAACAAGCAAAATGCCAGCACCATTTCCAGGAAGGAAGAAAGTCCAGCATCAAAAAACAGGCACATAGACTTGATCTGTATAGTTAGTCTTGTTTAAGACCCAATAGTAACTTCAATGATAAAATAGGAGATTTCATGTACGAGAGAGTATGAGTTCAAGTCTCTTTTGACGATATATCAAAATCAAATTTTTGTCTTACCTAAAGTGAATAAAAAAAACTAACCTCAAAATAAGGTTGGATACCCCTAAGAGATAACTAGAGTGACATCGAAAGAAAATCTTCAAGTGTGAGAGATGGGTTTGAAACTTACTAACGACATGTTAAAAACATACTTTTGACTAATCTGATGTAATGGTTGGGGGGCCAATTATTGGAGTTTCACCTGTTTGGTGTAACCAGTTCAACCAGCGAATGAGCAATTCAACTTAAATAAAGTTTTTTTGTTATTAAAAAATATAGGGTTGGATCTATTCTGAACTAACTCAACTCAAATATAAGTCTCAATTTGAGATCGATTTGTTTATCTATTTGATGATATTATTTATCTTCAATAGTCACTATACACCAATTTAAATGAACTCGAACAAACTATTATGGTTTGATCCAAACTTGAATTGGACTTGTACTCAACTTGGGCTGGATCATATCCACTTTTTAGCACAAATCTCAATGTACGAAGCTAAATTCATTGAAACAAATTTATGGTGGTCTAGGAATTGATTCCTAAAGAATTTTGGACGCTGGATGGCCCACATTGAAGTGGGAATCTTTTTTAATTTGCCTATTTTATTTGCGTTGATGACAAAACATTTGGCTAGGTGGCTATATTTGGCATCATAAATTCAGGAAGAATCTTTTTAAATCCAGTCCTGATGGGGGACAAGACATTGAATAATTGAGGAAAAATAAAAGGACTATTTCCAACCCAAGTTTTAGTCCCATTTTAAAAGTATATTTATCTTTGATAAAAAATTTAAATACTTATCTAAAATTTAATCTGTTTAAATTTACTCACATATTTTCTGTTAGAGTTAAGACACAAATTTATCATTTTATCAATAATATTAAATAATTAAAATTTTATCTCATTTTTTCTCCTTTAATTTGAAAAACTAACATTTGTCTCATGAATTAAGTTTTAAAAAATTCACTTTTCTTCCCTGAAATACAGCCACTTTCTCCGACAATAACAGAGAAGTTTTAATTCAGAGGTCGACCACCTTTGGACAATGATCATTGTCCAAGAAAGACAACAGTCATCCAGATTTGGATGACGAGTGTCGTCCAGCTCTGGACGATGCTTCATTGTTTAGATTTTTGGACGACGAAGCGTCATCCATTCTAGACAACAAAGCGGCATCCAGAGAATGAACAATGTTTTGTCATCCAGTGAAAGTCAACAAGGGTCGTTCAGATCTAAACGACGCTCGTCACTCTCTCTCCAGCCACCGGAGTTGGAGAAAAAGTAAAAAAAAAAAAATTAAGGATTTGGGGGGATGAAAGTCACTTTTCAAAGTTCAGGGATGGAGGTAAAAGTTAATTTTTAAAATCGGAGGGAAAAAATACGATAAAATTATATAACTTTAATATAAACAGTAAAATATCAATTTTACCCCTATATTTAACGAAAAACTTAACGGTAGTTTAGAGATGGGTAGGTGTTTAGGTTTTTCATCAGACGTGGGTATATTTTTGATATAAGAGTAAAACTTGGGTGGGAAATAGTCCTTTTCCCAAAATAAAATAAAATTATAGAAATGTACCATATTGGATATCTTTGAAATGAATTTATGTAGAAATTTTTCAATAACCCCCTGACACAATGATACAATGTATTATGTCTTTCAATAAAATCTTGGTGTATACTAATGGACCGATACAAATAAAATAATATGTTATTATGTAATTTAATAATTTTAAATTAAAAAATAAATAAATATTTAAAATATCTCAATCACATAATAATATATCAATTTGTTTGAATATATTAATACTTATTGTTTATCTATATACCATTACTTTATTTCTTTATATTTTATCAGAAACTCGATTTTCAAAAGTGTAACAAACGTAGAGGTGATAATATGAAGTGTTAAGCTAAAAATGGCAAGGTCTATCATGGCACAAAAATTGTCATGTCAAAGGCCACAAAAAATGTGTTGATGGGGTGCACCAGTCCACGAATTCTTAAGACTTATAATATGATAAATCATACTTTCATAAGTCTTTTATAGGTGGGCACGCAAAACAAAATTTTAATTTTTTAATAAATTTTTTCATAAAGGCCAAACAACTATTTCCCATCCAAGGTTTGGTACTAACTCAATTTCTCACTTGATAATTTTTTAAAATTCAAAAATTTACTCTTCTGTTAAATTTTACTATTACTATTAAGGATAAAATTATTATTTAATAAAAATATTTAAAAAAATTATAAACTCATCATATTTTCCCTCCAGGTTTAAAAACTAAGAATTCCCCCCTCCCCACATCTTCCCCTCACCCAAAGTTTGAAGAATCACTATTTTCTCTTAGGGTTTGCAATTTTCTCTTACTGTTTCTCCTACGATTCGAGTCGGTCAATCTCCACCTTTTTATCTCCTGAATGAGGACAAATCGTCAACTGACAAGAGATTTATTGATCAAGCATGGATCCATGTGACACACAGATTCATGCATCGGTCGATGCACAAATTGTTTCAACTGATACACAGATCGCGTTGACCAATCTGCGCATCACACAAATCCTTATCGACGAATCGTTGGCCAACCTCTTGTAGGTTGACGATTCATCCTCGTTCGAGAGATGGGAGGAAGGAGGTTGGTCGACTCTGGTAATCGGGGAAGCGACAAGAGAGAAAATGCAAACCTTAGGGGGAAAATAGTGATTTTTCAAACTTTAGATAAGGGAAAAAAGAGAGAAGAATTGTTAGTTTTTAAACTTGAGAGAGAAAATGTGATAAGTTTATAATTTTTTAAAAATATTTTTATTATATAATAATTTTACCTTTAACAGTAACAATGAATTTAACAAAATAGCGAGTATTCAAATTTTTTAAAAGGCTAAAAGACTATTTCCCACCCAAAGTATGCTGTTATATCAAGTTTTATTCCGTTAACTTTGAAAATCTCATTTATCTACTCATAGACGGTTAAACTTAGCAAAACTAACTTTTTAAAATTTTATTTCTTTTTTTCCCTAAACCCTAAAAACTAACAATTTTCCCCCTAAATCAAGTTTTAAAAAAATAGTATTTCCCCCTAAGGTTTAGTTTACAATCTTCGATGTCAAATCCGATGCTACCGCCGTCGACAAAGCTTTCTCGACGCATCACTATTCTCCAACAATCTCTCTCCCCTCCTTTGAGACGTCGACCGATGCGAATCTAGTCTGAAAAGAAGAAGAGCTTCGTTGGAAAACAAAGTTCTTCATCTTCCCAAACGAAGATGAAGACCTCGTCTTTGTTTGGGAAGACGATCATCTTTCTAGATAAAGACGAGGTCTTTGTCTTTGTCTGGGAAGGTAAAAAGTTTTGTCTCTCGACGAAGCTTTTCATCTTTTCAAGTCAAATTCGTATCGATTGACATTCTAGATGAGGAGAAAGAGATCGTCGAAGCATGGTGATGCATCGAAGAAGTTTTATCGATGGCGATGGCATCGGATTTGACATCAAAAATTGTAAACTAAATCTTAAGGAGGAATATCATTTTTTAAAACTTGATTTAAAGAGAAATAGTTAGTTTGTAAGGTTTTAAAGAAGAAAAGAGATTAAATTTTAATTTATTTTTAATATTATAGGTAAAATAATTATTTTTTTAAATTATTAATTTTTATTATTTATAAATAGATAAATAAAAATTTTTAAATTAATTAAAAAAACATAAAATAATATCATACTTTAAAGCGGCATAACCCTTTAACCTTTTTTAAATCACCAAATTGAAAAGTTTAATTGGGGAAATAGTCATCTGGCCTTTCATAAGGCCCTGACATGATGACTTGATCTGTAAGTCTTGATATGACCCACGATTTTGTTAGTGGTGTCAAACTTGATTGCGCCTAAATTGTACGGATCGTACTCTCTTGGCAAAGCATTAAACTTGGAAAGGATTTAACTGGAGTTTTATTGGGCTCACCCAATACGAGCCACGTGTAGGATTTAAATCTCACACGTGCACTTGTGGTAGCGATGAAGTTGAAGAGTTTCATACGTGTGTAGAAAGCCAGACAAGCAGAGAGAGACCGCAGACATGGGTTTGAGAGCCAAGAAAGCGAAGAAACAATTGGTATATTCCCAAGAAACAAACAGAAAATGGAAACGACGACAACGAAAATAACGAAAACCAAAACAAGAACAGGCGCCGGTTCTTCTTTTACTGCTGCCCTTCCTTCTTTGTCTCAACAATAGCATCTCTACAAACAGAAGAAGATTTTGGTTATATATATAATTATTATATTCCTTGAAGAACCCAGAAGCACAGCTAGGAGGGAGAAACAAAGGGAGAGAGAGAGAGGAAGAACGAGGCTTTAAAGAGGGAAAACTTTCTGAATCCCTCTCATATGGAACAGCTTGTTAACTTAATAATTCGGCCACCCAGGTAATCAATTTCCCGCCTCCGACTGAATCCCTCTCATTTTGAATAATTTTATCATATTAGCTTTCTATGCACTTAGATTGGATTTTAGATATCTGAATCTTCTTGAGTTAATTTTGATAATTGCGGAGTAGTATTTCTATATATTTTTTTCTTTGGCTCAGGGTTTCTATTTTTGGATGTTGATCTTTCCTGTTATGAAGTTTTGGTATTGATTTGAGTGAGAGATTTTGGGTTTGACATGTGATACATGTGGACTTAGTTCTTTTTTCTGCTCTGTTTGGTGCATCAATGTGACAATGAAAGGAAAGAGAAGAGAAATGACTCCTGTTTAGCAGTTTTTAGCTTGGTAGTTAACCTAGAAACAATTGGAAATCAATTTAAACTTTATCAACTTTTTTGTGGCAGATTTAAGATTGTAGTAATTTCTTGTGATTGTGATCTCGAAATTTTTGAGTATTGTCTAAAATCAAATTCGTCTTCTTGTTATAAATCATGTTCTCTAAAACCAATTTGTTTATCTGTGTCATATTCTGAAGAACCCATAATCATCATGCATTGTGGACTCCAAGGTTGTTACCTTTTTACTTGCTTTTAGAACATAAGCTAGTTTGTAGCACTGAGAATGACCAAATTTCTTGAAGAACATGAAGCTTAATTGAATTGATGGTGAAATGAGATAGTATGAGGGACTTCTAAAGAAATCAGCTCTCTGTCTCTCAGAACTTTTAGTGGTTTGGTACTTTATTACCTCATTTTTTTCAAGTTTGACATATTTTAGAACATATGCTTTGCAGAGCTGAATACCATCCAGACCATGATTTGTTGGATCAAGAATTCATGCTGAAAGGGAAATGGTACCAAAGAAAGGAGGTAGAGGTACGGTTCTAGGTCAAATGTATTATGTTTTAAGTTTGAAAACTCCAATTCATTTTTCATTTTTACGTGTAAGGAGCTTTCAACATTCTTCAGGTTAAAAACAGTCGGGGAGATGTTCTACAATGTAGTCACTATGTACCCATTGTTAGTCCTGAAGGAAAGTCTCTGCCTTGTGTTATATACTGTCATGGAAACAGGTGACTAAAGGGTTATGTTATAATTTTTAAGTTCTTGTATGTTAACTATTTTCACAAATATTGTATCAGCTCTCCAGTAGACGTTTCAGAAGTTTGTACAATAAAGGATGAATGAAAGCCATATTAGAAAAGGAACCCCTGAGTTTCTTTCCCTCTTATCCACCCGAAATAGTCCTGTTAGACACTTTTATTTTAGTTATGGAATGCTGAATATCATCTTTTTTGGCAGTGGTTGCAGGGCTGATGCTAGTGAAGCTGCTATAATATTGCTGCCTTCAAATATTACAGTTTTCACCCTTGATTTCTCTGGATCTGGACTTTCTGGAGGTGAGCATGTCACTTTAGGGTGGAAAGAAGTAAGTGTTTGACCAACAAGCTGAGTGCTTATATAAGATTTTTTTTTTTTTCAGAAAAAAAAATACTGATGTAGAGAGCTCTCTGCATGTGTCAATCTACATGTTTATTGCTTTTGTATTATGAAAATCACTTTTTACTGTAATGATAGTGTCCTGAGTTCACCCATATTTTATCCCCACTATTATCCGAGTGCCTGCTGGAGCTTGGGGTATGGGAAGTTAGGGACTTATGTTATTTGGCTTTTACCTTGTATATGGATCTGTTATATAAAATAAATTATTCTGTCTTGTGAGTGTGTTGTTTGTTTCTACAGTTTCTTTTTGCTACCAATCCAATCTCAGGGTTTCCACTTAACAACTTTGTTGTCTCTCAAAAGTAAAATTTTTGACATATTGACCGCAAAAATACTGTAACCAGAGAGAGATGAAACTATAATCTCTTTTTCATGTATGATTCTGTTTGGAAAACAGGAATCTTTTATTTTCAAATTTCATTAGAATACTTGAAGAATAAATAGTCAACAATCAAATTTTATCTGCTCTCAGAGTTACACCTGACAAATTAATTTATTTCTGGAAAACACATGGTAATATATTGTGGTTTCACTGTCTCATGATGTTTTTCGTCCTTTTTCACACTAGATTACTACTTTGTTTGGTGGTGAATTCCACTCTCCATTAGTAATATTATCTAACAATTTGTTTCTATATTTCAGAAGGATGATCTGAAAGCTGTGGTAGATTATTTGAGGGCAGATGGAAATGTCTCTTTGATTGGCTTATGGGGCCGTTCAATGGGTGCTGTCACTAGGTTTTCTTCATGGACTTTTACCTTCCTCTGAGCTTGCATATACCAAATCTGTGTAGACTTGTTTTTATTACTCATGCTGAAATAGGTAAGTTCATTAATACAAATTTTAGGAACCCGCGTGAATTATATAGGGCAATAGTTCTCTAACCCATAAATTAAAAAAAGAAAGTGAAAGTTTTGGACTGTGAATCTATTTCAACAAGTGTTCAATTTGAGTTGAATTCAGTTGGGAAACCATTAAAGAAACTGAGAATTACATTCATTAGATGACTATGCGATGACCCTGGCTACCATAATAGTCCAAGCACTACTCTTATTGTCATACAGCCCCTAAATTATACTAGAATCTTATGACACTTCTGTTTACTTAAGTTATATAAGTCTACTTCTTATTGTTCATTTTGAGTCAAATAAAGGATTAGTTAGCAAAACATAAAAGACTGGTAATCATGTTAGCATGTATGCTTTATAATTCATATCAAAACTTGAGTTAAAATGTCCATCAGCTTTATGTCTCCCCAAACCAACCCATTATTTGAGCTTGCCTATAACAAAAGGTTTAGTTGCCACAGGCTGGGTAGTCTCTATCTGCAACTTCGCAATCTGAAGAATCTATCTTTTTACGTGATCTACTAATTTAAGTTTAAATTATTTTCTTTCATCTTTTGATTTATACCATTGTATTGGCTCTATGTTAATGTCCCTCTAAGAAACTATTATCTTTGTAGAGAACTTTTACAGGATATCATTCAGATGCTGTTTTATGCAAGTCAAAGTTTGATGACAAAGTATTCACCAGTTAAAAGATGTTAACTAAAAAACCTAGCTTGAGTTGACTCATTTCAAAAAAACATTCAGACAATCAAATAACATACTGCATTGTATAAAGTGAATTTCTCGAGCAAGCTATTGTGTAAAGGGAAGCTCTATTATAATTTCCCTCAGGATAAGGATGATTATGGGGATTCCTTGGATCCCTGGGTTAAGGCTTTGACATTGATCATGGATATATTTGAAAGATTTACAACTATAAGATGTTCATACCTTTTGATAACATTTCTATAAGTGAATGAAAGGTATTGCATTTTCCTCAACTGATTGAATTTTTTTGATCACCAACCTGGTATCTTAGGCTGGAGGATGTAATACTCTTTGTATTAGTATGCTTATTCTGAAGGCCTTGCCTCCGTCATTTGTGGTCACAACATTCTTCCTTAATTGAGATTCATTACTTTCTAAAGTCATGCACATTAATGTGTTACAACAAACCATGTGCTATTTTTATAATCATCTTGTTTATCAAGAATAAAGTTTTCTAAACCTCATTGCTTTCTTGATTGGCCCAGTCTTAGTTCGTATCATATATTTATACATCTGCTATTATGCTAATGCCTTTTGCATAAATATTGGCCATTAACATTAATCATTGCCTATCACAGCCTATTGTATGGAGCTGAGGATCCTTCAATTGCAGGGATGGTTCTTGATAGTCCTTTCTCTGATTTGGTTGACCTGATGATGGAACTTGTGGATACCTATAAGATCTGGTTACCGAAATTCACTGTGAGTATTAAATTGTGTCAGTATATCAATCATTTGTTTCTTTAATATACAGGTCTGTAATTCTTTTGTTTGATTGTCAAAAACTCTGAACAAGAGAAAGAAATATTGTTGTAGATTTTGTTATACAGTATAATTATTAGTGTTGCAATGACATTTATGAAGTAAAGATGCTTCGACGCTTGTTACTGAGACCCCACTGCAGCAAGCGTCCTATTGAAAGTATTAATTGTGGTCAAATCACCACTTCTTAATTTATTATATTGTTAAGTGTTATTTAGGAGTTAAGACAGTTGGATAGTGATGGTTTCTGTATATTATACATGTCCAGCTGTGATTCTTAACACGTTGAGGTGGTGAATGATTGCACAAAATTTTGTTAAAGCCTTAGAATCATGAGTATTATTCTACTGAGACCTTGACTCTTTTTTGGTTTCACTTGTTTTCAGGTGAAGTTTGCAATCCAAATCGTGCAAAAAGCTGTCCAGAAAAAAGTGAACTTTGACATAACAGAGCTGAATATTATGAAGGTTTTATTCTGTTATTTATTCATTTCATTTCAACTATTTGATTAATGTAAGTGACATCTATGATTCACTAATTTATGTTAATTATGACTAGACAAGTAGTATTAACTGTACAAAGTGCATTAATCTATGTTTTTACCATTGTGCTAAAAAGAGGGGTTGTTTATCCTCTACATGTTCTGCTGAGCATTTATTTAGAAAAAGTGAAGTATTATCAAGATCATGACATGTATAATCCATCCATATCATGGGTGGGCTTGGGATTCTCTGAAATTTGAATATTTTTTTTAACTTTTTCTGAAATTTGGACTAGAGGAGAGTCTCTGCCGCAAGATATAAAGTTGCATGGATAAAGTGGTTAAAACATTCATGGATAAAGTGAAAGATATAAAGTTATGAAACCGAAAATAGAATGTTTGTGTTAATTTATTTTCATCTAAAGCTATTCATAAAAGTTGTCTTCTTTTATCATGTTTTAATTTCAGGTGGCAAAGTCTTGCTTTGTTCCAGCTTTATTTGGGCATGCGGTTGAAGATGATTTTATACAACCTCATCACTCAGATCGTATATATGATGTTTATGTGGTAAGTTGTCTTCTGCAAGGTATAAAGTTTCAAGAAAATGCAATACAATCATACAAGCACATAGAAGATCATGTATTTGTCCTTAAATCAGAAAAACTTCAAGACTAGGTCAGCCCTTGTTTCATAGTAGTTAGCTAGATCTCCTAAATGTTACTTGAGGTTCATGGGAAGTCCCTATTATACTATTCAGTATTAGCTTGACAGTTAACGATCTTAAGTTTGTGAAATGCTTAAAAGTAATTCCTATTAGGGGTGGAATCGAGCCAAACCGAGTTTGAAATTGGGTCAACTTGATTTCAGCTCGACTTGAAATGGTTGAGCTCGACGAGTTCCCCTCAAGCCGAGCCAAGCTCGAGTTTGGCTACAGTATCGAGCTGAGTTCGGCTTGGCATGGTAGCTTAACTATAATCAATTAAAACAACGTCATTGTAATGTGTATTGGTCAAAACGATGTTGTTTTGATTTATTCACATCGAGCTTTTTTAGGCCTTTGGGTTTGGCATTCCAAACACCCCCCTCAAGCTCAAGTTTGATATTGCAAAACCCTTTGAGCTCGAGTTTGAGCTTGCTTAAGACAAGCTTGTTTCAAGCTTGATTAAGCCAAGCCAGTAATCAAGTTTGAACAAGCTCGGTTTGAATCCACCCCTAATTCTTTTTTTATGCCTTTGATACTATGTTTTGTTATCCTTGTGCTTTTTGTAGGGAGACAAGAATATTATTAAATTTGAGGGTGATCACAACTCTCCACGCCCACAATTTTACTTTGATTCTATCAATATTTTTTTCCATACTGTCTTGCAACCACCAAAGGATGAGGTGGTGACAACACTTTTTGGTGCAACGCAGGATTACATCAGTAAGGTAAATAAATTAAACTGCAGTTTGCTGGTTTTACATCATGATTTTATTGGGAGTACTAGGTTTCAAACCCACTACCTGTTGCCAATAGTCAATTGTTTTCCATTCAGGGTAGTTGGAACACCTTGCAAGAATTCGAATATTACCCAGGAACTTCAACGACATCTAGAGGTACAGTTAATGTGCCTCATGTCTCTTAAAATTTTTACTGATAATTTCTACTGGGCCCATTTTTAGACAGCCTCTTTTATTCACTCTCTTTTTCATTTTGTTAAGTTCTGGAACCAGTGGCAAGCAGCACAGTAGATTCTATAAAGCAAATGAGCCAGACCAAGGTTAGTACTTTGTGATTAGTTTTGTCAGTCATTACTTGCATGTCAAAGTTATCAAACATTATTATTCTCTTTGTTGCTATGTGTATTAATTTTTGTTTTCCTTTTGACCGTTCAGCTCCCTTCTGATATATCAGCCCAAGATAGCCATGCCGAAGCTGAGGTATCTTCTAGCGCTTACCTATAATGGTTATCTAAGATGCTCTAAGTCAATTCTATTCCCCTATATTCATTGAATACTGATTTTAATGCATGCATTATGTATGGAAGAGTATCAATATATTATCTATAACACTTGGCGTGTATCAATGAAGGATAACTATGCTTACCACTTTGGGCTTAGAGATGGCAATGCGAGGGGAGGGGAGGGGAGGGGAGGGCTATTCTTGTCTCTGTCCTTGAAGGGCAGGACACATTCCTGCCCCATCCCCGCTATGGGGAATCCATGTCCCCCACTTGCGGGGCATAATTTTCTTCCATTCCTCTCCCCTTTCTGGCCGTTCGTCATCCCCATTCCCTTTGCTTAAATACTATCATAATAATGACATTGCGGTAAATAATTAAAAGTGTAATAGATATTTTTATAATTTATACCTCATAAATAGGCATGGGATAGAGATAAATGTATTTTCGTTCTTGTTTGCGGGAATTTTTTTTATTTTCATCCTTATCTCCATTTATGTCAGATAATCCTTTCCCTGTATAAGCTAGGATAGAGACGTTTTTTTTAAGGATCAAGTTGTCAATTCTATTCAGGCTGAATTGTGACAATTGACACCTATCGGGGAGATGGTTTAATCTATGGACCAATCACTGCAGTGATAATTTATGTTTTCTTTTCTATTTCATGATTTGAAGCTACTAGTGTCTTATAATTTGTTACTGAATGATCTCTTGATGTAGGACGAAGAAAATGATGATAATCATTGCCCATCATCGTCCAATATGTTTAGCTTCAACTTGTCCAATGGTCATCCATATGGCCCTCATGTCCCAACAACAATGGATGATGATGATGACGAAGAATATGTGGAATATGGACTTGAAGACTTGGCAGGTTTCCCAAGCAACACAGAGGAGGAAGAAAGGGTGAGTAAAACACGTTTTATATCTCCATTTGCATCATTCTTTATTCATTGACATTTGATGAAACCTATTTCAGATGTTCGTGGAAGCTGTGATTATATCATTAAAGGAGTTGGTGACCCGGCATCCCCAAGCAGGAGAACAACCAACCTCTGCAGCCACTGATTTCCCCAAGTCTTTACAAAAAGGTGCCCTGAATGATTTCTCCATTACAGAAGATTGGGTATCTTCAGAGACACAAACTGATTTCGTTTCAGCAGGAGAATTAAAGCCTGTAAAGACACAGCCCACTTCTACTACAGTATTAAGTGGCTGTAATTTAGCTCCCCAGGACCTGTCCCCTGATACTATCATTTCACCAGGTGGGCTTGCATTTGATACCCCTCCATCTGCCATGGAAACACCAAGCACTGGAACTTCTGTTTGCAGTGATTGTACTTTGGCAAACAAGGCATCCGATGCTAACGTGTCGAGTAATACGAAAGTCACATTTACGGTAGAAAGAAACCCGGCTGGGCACATAATGAATGGTTTGGTGCGACGCTGGAATCTCAACATTTTTCGAAACAGTCTATAGAAGTCATAATGATGTTTTTGTAAAATCAGTAAGATGATGTGTTGTTTTGTAACCAAGATAGTTTCAGGGATTGTACCAATGTAAAATGATTGATTTTAAAAAAAAAAAGGGTCCTGTGAATGTGTTTAAAAACTTAGTTACAGTGGTTTTTTCTCCACAGTTGAAAAAGGGTGCAATGATTATTTTTGACACCCTCGTTGAGGGCAACAATCTTTCAACGTTTGAATTGATTCAAACTGAATTTAAGTTGAGTATTATTTTGATAACTCAAATTTGATTTAGTTGAAATGTTTCTATGGTCTCACTGTATGTCTCGTCAACGATATAATTTGTTTTATTATTAATTTTTGACGAGATCTTTTTTCAGTTAGAAAGAGTTTGAAATTAAATTGACTATTTAAGATTCGAATTGAATTTGAATTTGTCTATATTTGGGTTTAGATCGATTTGAATATTACTTTTTTTTTCGGTACACCTAATTGTTTGCTTACTAAAAAATTTTGACACACACATATATAGATGGTTTACGGTATAGAAACAACAAGGGCAGATAAATTAGAATTTTAATTTTAATTTTTTTCTAATTCGGTGTAAAAGTAGGACAATAATTTTATAGTGAAAATACCATTTTGCCCTGGACTTTTATAGAATTTGCCCGTCAAAATAAGTAAATAAATTATGAATTTCCCATTTAAAATTTTTAAGTTGTATTCATTGAATTAAAATTTGGACTAGACAGTCTAAATTGGCTCGTTCGACAGAGAATCAATGTCAATTTTATCTAGTTTAATGCTAAAAATTGGATTCATATATTAAACCAAATTGGTTTTAAGTCAAATTGGGTTAATAATATCAAATTATGATTCATTCATTGGGACAAATCCGTTTAATTGTTATGTTAATACCATATGACAAAATTCTATGTTAAATTTTTAATTATATCATAATGATTCAATAATGTTATATATATAATTTTTGTGTGTGAAAAAATTGCATAGATTAATGTAACAATAATATGACAAATATCACGTGTCAATACTGTTACATCATCACTATTAAATTAAATAATTCACTTTGTCCAATTTTTTCTATGCAAAAAAATTCTTCTCTTTAGCTATCTCTCTATGCTATCAGGTATTTCAATCAAACTATACATACACATCATTTTTCATATTATATATTACATAAAAATTATGATTGATATTTTTGAAAATAATAAAATAGAAAAATCTATTCATCACATTACATTTCATAAATATCCAAACACTTTCTTAAATTCTAAATTTTTTTCAGATATACTTACATACATGGTATTATATTAAATTTTTATATGCTTTATAATACCAATATTTTTTTTAATCTATATTATCTCATAGAATATTGAATATTATAAGACGGGGAGACATAGTTTTAATGGGTGATTTGGGTGGTAAAGTGATACGACTCTAAGGTAGAAAGTTTTAAGTTCAAATTCCCTCAACATCATACCAAGATAATGCTCTTAATTAATTTGCTCTACCTACTGGTTGAGGGGCCATTAGATGATATAGGTTTATCTATTCAATGTGATTGATTCTACTCTTAAAACTCTTAAAAGATAATCTAGTGTGAGTAGATTTCTCGTTAAAAAAATAAGATGACTTTATTAAAATGAAGGGTTTAACAAAAATTTAAGTTCAAATTGTATAGGGTTAGACTATCTGAATTATTTAATTTAAATTTAAGTCTGAATAGAAAAAATAAAGTTGGAGTTAAAAATTTTATTTGAATTCAAATTGAATAAAAAATAAAGTTATTCTCAACTAAGTTCAAACATTAACTCTTTGATCTCAAATTTCCTTTTTGGAATTCGAATTGATTTTGAGTTAAATCTTATTCTGGCTTGACTTTGATAAAATATAACACTAATTGCATTTTAGCATCGTTAATCCTTCTAATTTGTATGCATGAGTGTGTACATATGAATGAATTCAATTCAAAAATAATTTAAAATTAGATTTAATCCAAAATAACTCAAATTCAACTTCTTCCATTTAAGTTGTTATTAGAACTATATGCACTCTAATTGAAACCAACCCTAGTCGGTCTAATATATGTGCAAGCTTTCCAATTCTTTTTCTTGTTTTACTTGTTGTGTAAAATTATTTATATATATGTGCGCCTAAAATTTTTATAAAAGCTGTTCTCTTGTTTTCTTGTTTTTTGTTGGGAAGCTTGCCAATTCTTCTGAAATATTCTGGGGAAGAATCTCACCTGTGATTTCCGGATTTTAGGATCCAACGGCCAGAATTGTTTGATGAATTTTAGGAGTGACACATGATGCAGGCAAGTATATCTTTTGTTCATCTTTTGAAATCCAATTAACATTGCTCTTAGTTGATGGAATTGGATCCCCAGCATACCTTGGGGCAGGGTTTTCGGCCTTAGAGGAAACAAAAATTTGCAACCACTCAACCCGCCAAGATTCAAAAACCTTTAATGGCAGAAACAGCAACAATGAAAGAACTCCGAGTCTTTTTGTTGGCATACTTGTAATTAGACTTGATCTAAAGACACATCAGGATTAAGATGAAAATGTTCACGCTGAACAACAAGATTTTCAATTAGACTTGTCCACCAGACACATTATGATTAAGATGAAGATTTTCATCCTAATCATGATATGTCTAACAGAATAAATTCAATTGAAAATTATGTTCTTCATCATAAACATTTATATTTTAATCACAAAGACTTTAGTACTCAAACAGAATAAAAATTGATTCAACTGACAGTAATATTTGATAAAGATAAAAAATTCTCTTTTAGATAAGTAAATAAATCAATTTAATATGCACTAAATGTTTGTTTTGGTAATGATTGAATCACAATTGTTAAATTCTAAAACTTGAAAAATAAAATTTTTTCATGTAACGTATTAATTAATTGAAAGTGATTGTATTATTTAACACTAAAGGTAAAACTATAACTCATATGTTATAATAATAGTATGAGTTATAGCTTAAGTTGTTAATTTATATAATAATGGTTATACTTTGAGAAGTTAATTTATGCATAAATGGTTATAAAAGTTACTTATCTTTCTAATTTCATATATTATATTTGAAAAATAAAAAAGTGTGTATTTTGTCTTATTTTTCCTTAAAAACTTATATTAATTAACAAATAGTATCAAAGCTTTTAATTTTTTAAAGGATGGTGAAAAGGAGAGAAAATTAATAAGTTTTTCTCTATTTAAAAACTAAAAAATTTGAGAGATCAATCATGGTTTTAAGTGGTTTTTTAGCAATTTTAATTCCTTTTTTTGTTAAAAAAATAATCTTATTTGGGTTGTAAAAATGAAAATATATTTGAAAGGTTTTGGCCTTTGAAAAATAGTAAAGAGAGATATAGATCTTCCTCCAACTATGAAAATATGAGTTTAAAATTTATTAACAATAAATTAATATCAAACCCTTTATTCATCTAATATAATAATTATGTAATTATTTATTAAAATTAAAGTTTTACTCATCTATGAATGATAGTTTTACTAAAAAAAAATACTAAAAAAAAAAAAATGTTACACGAGGTGGGAAGCTTGGTAACCGATGCACGACCTAATGATGATGCTCTTATCTTGGAAATAATGGAAGCTGTAAAATTTGGGTGGTGAGCAGAATAAACGGCAACATCGTCATAAGCTTAAAAAGTCACGATTAGTGTCTGTAGGAGTGAGTAAGATGAGCAGAAATCAGAGCAGTGATACCAAATTCGAACCAGGGCCAGCTTGCAAATATGTATAGTGTGTGGGCTTGTTGGACATTAACCGATCATTGCAACAAAATATCTTCACTCTGTACGCATTTTTCGATTTTAATAAAAAATAACTTCTCTCTCTTTCTTCTGGGCTCTCTGCCTTCTCTCTTTCTTCTCTTCATTTTCTTCGTTAGATCTGTGATTTACCTTTAGTATTTTCTTGCAGAATTAGTGTTTCTTAAGCTTCATCTAACAATCTAAGCAGTCACACACAGTTACTCTCCGCCACGGTCAGTTTTAATGATACTTGTGTGTGTGTGTGTGTTTTTTTTTTAGATTAAGCATGTTTGTTTTTATTCCTTGGCTCAGTGTTACTTGATGACTAGTCTTTGTATCTATAGATCTTGCTTAATCTTTGGTGTTTTGTGTGATTAATTGAAGAGTCTGACAAAAGTGTCTGTGGATGTGCATGCCCTTTCATTAGATCTGCTACTATTGCGTTCTTAAATCTGGAATTTATCTTGTTGTGAGCAGATCTACTGATTTTGTCTTGGTTTGTTGCTTCTGATCTTACTGTCATCCTGGTATTCATAGATCTGTTTTTTGAAATATGTTAGTGTAGATCTAGTGCCTTTTTCTGAATTATTAGCGTAGAATTTTTTTTATTTGTTTCAATAAATTGCTGTTTCATAATTTTTTCAATTGCTGTTAATTATTGTCGATCTACTATGTTTCTTATCTGATCTGGCTTTTTTTCTTTTTTCTAAATCCATTATAGTTTGGTGTTTTTCTTGCTAACTCCACTATAGTTTGTTGTTGATATGACTTTCTTCCTCAAACAGCTTCCTCTTTCTTCCTCCTTTGCAAGTGGAGATGAAGAAAAAGAAGAAAAAGCTAGAGGCCAATGGGTATTAGCATATAATTATATGCTCTCTTCATTTATTGGTATGGGAGGAGTTGGCAAGAAAACGTTTATCCGTCGAAGCTCCGATGGCAGCCTTCAAGTTTGTCTGTTGAAGCTTTAATGACAATATTAAGGATGGATAGATGGATAAACACAGAAATATTATTGAATATACTATGAGCTTCAGAATAAGTGGTGGTGATTATGTTATGTCTGAAAATTTTATTAAATAGTTAAAATGTGATAATGAGTGCATTCTGAATACTCTAGTGAGGTGGACTTCAAATTTTTTGTGGCATGATTCAGGTGATGTTGCATTACACATTGAATGCAAGAAAAACACCAGTAGACATGTATTAGTGCGAGATTTGGTTTTATTGAAAGTCACAATGGATGGGAGACAAATGGATTCGGCAAAACAGTTAATCTATAAGATTCTTGAAATTAGAGATGAAAAAGTGGAGGTACAATTTGGAATGATTGTCACTTTTATTTTTATAGACTTTTGCAAGTTTTTCTCGAGAAAAGTGACTGAGATTTCATACGAAAATTCAAAGTGAATTAATGGATTAATGTCGATGCACTGTCTAAAATGAGATCGATTGAAAAAATTCAAGGTGGAAGATGACATTTGATCTTGGTTGGAGGTAATGAGGAAGAAAATCAACCAGAGGAAGAACAGTCAGTTGAAGAAGAACAAGAGGTGAGGTGTTTGTTATACCCAGTGATCCTACAATGCCTAAATCTAGCTCCAACGGAATAAAAGAATAAGGACAAACCAAATTGATGAGGATATATCTCCTAGTGTGGATCAACTTATGCAATATGTTTTATATTTATTTTGTGTTTGTGTTCAGTTACTAAGTAATATTTATACTTATATATGTGTTAAATGTTTTAATAGATTATTGAATATAATTTGTATTTAATTGTTTGTATATTTTATTAAATTTATTTGTTTGGTTGTAATTGTTTATAAATTCGTTTAAAATTTTTTTATTTGGTTAAAAATTTTAGATAATCTTATTCATTCATTTTAAAGTTATTAATTATTTGTGATTTTATAAAAATTTATTAATAATATATTAATATCAAATTCTGTATTTATTTAAGGCCAAAGGACTATTTCCCATCCAAGGTATATTGCATTCTTAAGTTTTTTCTCTTTAACTTTAAAAATATCAAATACTCATTCATGAACAGTTAAATTTAACGGAATCTTAACCCTTTAAAATTTTATCTCTTTTTCTTTCCCCTAACCCTTAAAAACTAACTATTTTCTCTTAGGTCAAGTTTTAAAAAATAACATTCCTCCTTTTAGAGTTTAGTTTTCAATCCTCGACGCCATTGTCAACGACGAAGTTTTTCCGACACATCATCATGCTTCGACGGTCTCTTTTCTCTTCTCTGGAACGTCGATCGACTCAGATCTAGTGTCGTCTTCGCCTGAAAAGTTGAAGAGCTTCATCGGGAGACGAAACTCTTCGTCTTCCCAGACGAAGACAACGACTCCCAAACGGAGATTTCGTCTCCCCAGACAAAGACAACGACTCCTAAACGGAGACGAGATCATTGTCTTTGTCTGGGAAGACAAAGAGTTTCGTCTCCCAACGAAGCTCTTCAACTTTCTAGGCGAAGACGACACCAGATCTGGGTCGATCGACATTCCAGAGGAGAGAAGAGAGGTCATCGAGGCATGGTGGTGCATTGAAAAGGCTTCGTCGTTGGCAATGGCGTCGGGGATTGAAAACTAAACCCTAAAGGGAGGAATGTTATTTTTTAAAACTTGACCTAAAAAGAAATAGATATTTTTTAAGGGTTAAGGGGGAAGAAAAAAAGATACAATTTTAATTTATTTTTAATATTACAGATAAAATGGTGATTTAACTTTTGAATTCATTTTTTTTAACAGTTCATAGATAGGTAAATAGGCTTTTTAAAATTAACATATGAGAATATGCAGAAAAAGTATACCTTGAGTGAAAAATAATCCTTTGGTCTTTATCTAATATAATAATGGTACAATTGACCACCAAAATTTTAAATTTTATTTATTTAATGCCGATGATAGTTTAACTACCCAAATATACCTAAAAAAATCTCACGAGGTGGGGAAACTTGGTAAGTGTTGCTCAACCTAATAATGGGAGCGGTAAAATTTGGATGGTGAGCAGTAAAAATGGCAACGTTACATAGGCTTAAAAGGTTACTATGGTGTATGTGGGAGTAAGATATGCAGAAATCAGAGCAGTGATCCTTAATTGAAATTCAAACTAGGGCCAGCTTGCAAATATGTATAGTATGTGGGCTTATTGGGCATTAACGGGTCATTATAACAAAATATCTTCACTCTGCAAGCATTTTTCAATTTTGATAAAAGATCACTGGTCGCTCTCTTTCTTCTGGAGCTCTCTGCCTTCGCTCTTCTTTTCATTTTCTTCGTTAGATCTAGTATCGACCTTTAGATTTTTCTTGCAGAATTAGTGTTTCTTAAGCTTCATCTAACATTCTAAGCAGTCACAGACACTCCCCGCCACGGTCAGTTTTAATGATACTTGTGTTTTTTTTTTTTGGATTAATTCTTTTTAATCGTGTTTGATCTTTATTCCTTGGCTCAGTGCTACTTGATGACTAGTCTCTGTATCTATTGATATTGCTTAATCTCTGATGCTTTGTGCGATTAATTGAAGAGTCTGACAATATTGTTGATCTGATTACTGTTTGGACCTGATGTCTGTAGATCTGCGTGATCTTTCATTAGATCTGCTACGTTTGCGTTCTTAAATCTTGAATATTTCTTGTTGTGAGCAGATCTGTTGATTTTGTCTCGGTTTGTTGCTTCTGATCTTACTTGATCCTGCTATTCAAAGATCTGTTTTTTATTTTATTTTTAAATCTGTTACTACTGCTTCCTTAAGTCCAGAGTATGTTCTGTTGAGTGTAGATCTAGTGCCTTTATCTTAATTATTAGTGTAGAAAATTTCTTTTATTTGTTTGAATGAATTGCTGTTTCTTGATTTTTTTTACTTCTTGTTAGTTATTGTAGATCTTATCTGATCTGGCTGTTTTCTTGCTAAACCAATTATAGTTTGTTGTTGATCTGACTTTGTGATTACTTGATTGGTTGACTTGTTATTTTCTAGTGTGGAATATTCAAATTCAGCTGGAATACCTACAACTACAACACTACTTTGCTGAACCACCCGCCTCTTTCTTCCTCTTGCAAGTGGAAATGAAGAAAAACAAGAAAAAGCTGGAGGCCAATGGGTATAAGCATATAATCATATGCTCCCTTCATTTATTGGTATGGGAGGAGTTGGCAAGAAAATATTTGTCCGTTGAAGCTCCAATGGCAGCCTGCAAGTTTGTCTGTTGAAGCTTTAATGGCAGTTGTTCTCTCCCCCCAGTTGTTGGGATAAATGGTAAGCATTTCGTATGTGAAATTCTCTCGTTTATGGAGTAGACCTTTACGCCTTTTACAGAATGTCACCATCTTCTATGACTCATTTTCGAGATGTTTACATCTGTTTTCTTTTTATGGGTAATCATTTTCTTTTTTGCTCAAAAAGCGGCTATAAATAGGCAATCCCAAGTGAGGTGGATATGCTTAAATTCATTAGATGTACTATTTGGATCATTATAGGATTGATTATCGAAATGGTAGATTTTGTTTTTATTCAATACAAAGGAAAATGGATAGAAAGTAATCAAAATATAATAGAATTCATTGAAAGTAATAGAGAAGGGGTTAAAATTCTAACGAAATTGTTAAATGAAAAATATAATATTGATTGGACGTAGAATAATATTCAACCAAGCATGAAAGCAATCCAAAACAAATGCTTATAATGTATTTTTGCGTTTTATTTTGATTTTGTTCTTGTCTTTAATTAGCACGAAATGTAGGATGTGTCTGTTTCATATTGAGAATTGCTTCAATCATTTCTGGGACTATTTCAGTACTTGTACCGAATGCGATATGTAGTGACTGAAACACCTTATGAAAGCCAGATTGTTATTAATATAAGTAAGGGAAATTATAATAGTTGGCCAAAATTAAGGGGGTCTAAGAAAATTGTCCAAAATAATGAGGGTTAAGCAAAATTATCCTATTTTTGTGAAATGGCCAAACTGTCTTTATATATAAATAGAGAAAATTTTTTTACTTTCCACGGTAATCTTCTATGGTTTTATTGTGTAAATTCAAAGAAAATTTTCTCTATAGTCATTGAGATTTTCAGTGATTTTTGTGTTTTTCGGTGATTGAAAATGATAAAGAAGGTTAATATATCTTTTCTAATTTTGTTTGAATCAAATTATTGTTTATATTATTGAGATTTGAGTGAGATTTTGCAGTTTGAAATTTTAAGGTTTCGATTTTAAATAATTCTTAAAATGTTTTGATTCTTGGTTGTTTTTATTGAATTTCTTAAGGGTTTTGTGTTATAGTCTATATAGATTTGATTTGTGTTGAAATTAGAGGTCGAAATAATGAATTTTTGACTGAAAAATGCGTTCGAAGAGATCGGTAGTTCGATCGTGGGAACAGTGTATCTCACAGTCAGGAGAGATTGATCGTGAGTTAGCTGGTCAATAGCAGTTAGTCCACCGGGGGTGTTTCTGAAATTTGCCATGTGACAGTGAGCTAATGTCGTGGATATCGTGAATACCGTGGGTTAGGTGGAAAATTTACTTTTTTAAAACTGTAGGGATGCTAATAGATTAAAAAATTACTAAAGGGGCAAGGGATATATTGGATTTGTTTGTAGTAGAAATTTTCTTAGGGGGTAAATTGATATTTTTCATATCTAGGGTTTCTTGACATGTAGTTTTCGAATTTTATATCCGTTTTTTCTGTTTTAGGGTTTTTGACATGTAATTTTCGAATTTGACATTCGATTTTTAAATTTTTGTGCTTTGTTGGCACATTTTATGATGTAATGATGTAATTTCAGTTTAATATTTTGGTTTTTTTGTTTATAGGATATATCGATTCGTTTTTTTGAATTTCGTCGTATTTCAACTTATATAATTTGAATTTGAATTTCGTTTTTTTAATTTTCGTCGTTTTAAGATAAATCGATTCATATTTTAAAGATTTTCTAACGATTTTTTTATTGTTGACATACCTAGGAGATTTCAACATATAGAATTTGAATTTCAGTAACCTTTTTTTGATTTTCGCCTTTTTAAGATATATTGATTCATATTTTTAGATTTTTTATTGTTAACATTCTAGGGTATTTCATCGTTTAGAATTCGAATTTCAATTTCGTTTTTTTGATTTTTATTATTTTAAAATATCTTGACTCGTATTTTCTAGATTTTTGAACGATTTTTCGATTATTGACATTTTAACGTATTTTAACGTATAGAATTTGAATTTCAGTTTCGTTTTTTTGAATTTGACATTTTTAAGGTATATTGTCATCCACGGTAGATGAAAATCCACTTTTCCCTTAGGTTTTAGAAATAGTCATTAATTGGATGATATCTGTTTGCGTAAAGGTAAAATGTCTATTTTACCCTTATTAGATGAAATGACAAAAATACCTTTCAATTTAATCTGTCAAATTTGAAAACTAACATTTTCACCCCCAAACCTAGGGTTTCTATATTTTTCAAAATGCAGTCGCCCCCCATAACTTTCAAAACTAGCAGTTATACCCCCATTCTTTAACTTTATCTCCCGTCGTCTTCTCCGACGTTGTCACCGGTCTCCTCCTTCTCCCGGTGCAACGATGGTGGTATGACGAAGAGATCTTCATCTCTCCGTCGCACGGTGCTACGAAGAGACGGAAATCTCTTCGTCGCTCGTTGGGTCGTCCGGACGTGACGACGAAACGTTGTCCTTCGTCTGTTCTTCCAGATTGGACGACGCTTCGTCGTCCAAATTTGGGCGACGAAGGGTTGTCTTTCGTCATCCTTTCTAGTCAGAGATGAGAGATCGGTCAAATGAGTAGGTCATCGATGGTGGTCGGAGAAGGAAACAAACCATAGGGGTGAAATCTAAATTTTTCAAACTTTGAGGATGGGTTAGCTATAATTTTTAAAACTTGGAGGGGGGAAACGGTAAAATTTTAAAGTTTTAAGTTTTTAAAAGTAAAATGACGGTTTTGTCCCCGTCCCTAACTGAAAAATTGAACGGTGGTTTGGTCATGGGTGGGAAAAGTGGATTTTCATCTGTCTTGGGTGGCATTTTGAATACGCATCAAAAGTTGGGTGGGAAATAGTCCTTCTCCCTTTAAGAGATATTGACTCGTATTTTACGAATTATTGAATGATTTTTCAATTATTGACATTCTAAAGTATTTTAACGTTTAGAATTTGAATTTCAGTTTTGTTTTTTTGATTTTCATTGTTTTAAGATATATTGATTCGTATTTTTTAGATTTTTAAATGAATTTTTTATTATTGACATTCTAAAGTATTTCAATCTATAGAATTTGAATTTCAGTTTCGTTTTTTTGAATTTAACCATTGTAGGATATCTTAACTTGTATTTTCTAGATTTTCGAACGATTTTTCGATTATTGACGTTGTAAGGTATTTTAACGTATAGAATTCAAATTTCAGTTTCGTTTTTTCGAATTTCACCGTTTTAAGATATATTGATTTGTAATTTTTAGATTTTTAGACGACTTTTTGATTGTTGATTTTTTAGGGTATTTCAACGTTTAGAATTTTGAATTTCAATTTTGTTTTGACAATTTTCACCGTTTTAGTATATATCGACTCATATTTTTTAGATTTTTGAACGATTTTTTGATTATTGACATTTTAGAGTATTTCAATGTTTAAAATTTGAATTTTAGAGTCGTTTTTTATTTTTACCGTTTTATTATAATGAAATCCTATCTTGTTATTTTTTTTCAATATTACTACATTTGTTGTTACTTGTTTGTTTTTTTATAAATGTCTTGCGAATTTTTGAACTTTTTACAAGATATTTCTCGTAAAAGAAAATGTATTGAAGGTGAGCTGCGAATCTTCAATGAGTTAAAACATTTTTTGATAGATGTGATATGTCGTGCACAGTGTATCGCATTATCTAGGATTACTTTTACACTGACCCCGGATCAGCGTCGATTATTTGAGAGGGCATGTTTCGGGCATTTCTTTCGTCTATCCGAAATCAAATTCTTCGAGATATTGGTTTATGCATTTCTACTACGATAGTTATATCAGCCCTCCGTTAGAGACAAGTTACGGTTTAGGGTTAGCGAGGTTGATGTAAGATTTAACCCGATTGAGTTTGCTTTGATGATGAGGCTTTCATTTAGCTGACGCACTGCTATTTCTTCATATATTCTTCGCTCATTTGGACATAGGATCAAAGATATATACTTTTGGGGTTGTCCGAAGATGCAGTATCGTGACTTTAAAGTATTTCAACTTATAGAATTCGAATTTCAGTTTCATTTTTTCGAATTTCACTATTTTAGGATAGATCGATTCGTATTTTCAAGATTTTTGAACGATTTTTCAATTATCGTGACTTTAAGGTATTTCAACGTATAGAATTCAAATTTCAGTTTCGTTTTTTAGAATTTCACCATTTCAGGTTATATCGACTCGTATTTTCAAGATTTTTGAACGATTTTTCGATTATCGTCACTTTAAGGTATTTCAACGTATAGAATTTGAATTTCAGTTTCGTTTTTTTTTATTTTCGTCATTTCAGGATATCTTGATTCATATTTTGTTATTTTCGATCGATTTTTCGATTGTTAACATTCTAGAGTATTTGAACGTTTAAAACTCGAATTTCAGTTCTTATTTGTTAAATTTTGTCATTTTCTTTTTTATTATTTGGTATTTTCATCTTTTTATGATTTTTTCACTAATACATTTGTTTACATATTTATTTTTAGGGAGAAGGACTATTTCCCACATAACTTTTGATGCATTTTCAAAATGCCACCCATGGCAGATAAAAATCCATTTTTCTCACCCATGAGCTGTTAAAATGGATGATATCTGTTCACATAAAAGTAAAATGTCCATTTTACCCTTGTTAGATGAAATGATAAAAATATCGCTCAATTTAATCTCCCAAAATTGATGTGAGGGTTTTACCATTCACCCTTTTTAGGTTTTAGAAACTAACATTTTCACCTCCAAACCTAGGGTTTCCATATTTTTTAAAATACGACGCCCCCCATAACTTTCAAAACTAGCATTTCACCCCCATTCTTCAACTTCATCTCTTGATGTCTTCTCCAGCGTCGTCATTGGCCTCCTCCTTCTCCGGGTGCGAAGGCGGTGGTGCGACGAAGAGATCTTCATCTCCTCATCGCACGGTGCGACGAAGAGCGCTCGTCGTCCAAATCTGGGAGATCGCTCAACGAAGGTCTCTCTTCTTCTCTCTTGGTCGCTCGTCGCGTCTGGACGACGCGACGATGAAGGACTTTCATCTGCCGTGGGAAAAATGGATTTTCATCTACTGTGGGTGACATTTTGAAAATGCATCAAAAGTTGGGTGGGAAATAGTCATTCTCCCTTATTTTTATGAATGTCTAACAAATTTTTAAAATTGTTATAGGATATTTCTCGCAAAAGAAGACGGGTTGACAACGAGCTGCGCATCCCCGACGAGTCCAGACACTTTCGGGCAAATGCGATATCTCTCGTGCACAGCGTATCGCATTATCTCGGATTTCTTCTACATTGACCCTGGGTCAGCTGTGACTATTTGAGAGGGCATGTTTCGGGTCCCTCCTTCATTTACCTGAAACAAAATTCTCCGGGATATTGGGTCATGTATTTCTACTACGACAGCTACATCCACCCTTTGTCAGAGACGAGTTTTGGTTTAGGGTTAGCGGGGTTGATGTGAGATTTAATCTGTTTAAGTTTGCGTTGGTGACAGGGCTTTCGTTTAGCCGACGAACTGATGTTTCTTTATATATTTCTCGCTCCTTCGGACATAGGATCAGAGATACGTACTTTCGCGGTTGTCCGAAGGTGCAGTATCACGCCATAGAGCGTGTTTTCTTGTCGAGGCTATGAGGGGATGACGATATTGACGTTGTCAAGATGACGTATATTCTTCACATGGTTTTGTTGAGAAATGATCGACGAAAGAAGGTGTTTATATAGTTAGTTGATCATTTGGACGGGTTTAATTCCTACCCCTGGGGCGATGCTGTGTGGCAGATGACATACGATTCTATGTCACATGCGAGTGAGTGTTTCGGACGGATGCTTTAAATCCATAAATACGACCTTTACGGATTTCTTTTCGTATTAAGGTACGTTTTATATTATTATTTATAAATACGACCCCACGGATGTTGAGGTGGCATACGCAAGACGTCCTTGGTTGGATTCATATAGGGCGTATTTTCACGATGATTCGGTATGTACTAGTTAATAAATAAGTCGATTAATTCATTATATGTTACAATTATTTTGACTTATATATCTTCATCATTAGGAGGATGTCATATTCTCTCTTCGTCCATCAGCGATCGAAGAGGGTTTACCGTGGTACGCTGAGATTCGTGAGTACACTAGTTTATCCGATGCTAATTCCTCTTTATCTTCTTCGGTTCTGATCGTGACTAGAGACGAGGCTTTTCCATCTTCGGGACCTTTAGATGTACCTGTCGAGACTTCTGAGACACATGAGGAGCCTATTCAGCCTCCTGTTATGAAGCAGGCTATATGTTCTCCTGTTGTTCAGAGCCCACGGACGACAGAGTATCTTGGAGTGGAGGGCCACCCTAGCGTGGAGGAGCATCCTGGAGTGGAGGGCCACCCTAGCGTGGAGGAGCATCCTGGAGTGGAGGACCGCACTACCCATCATGCCACCGAGCAGTGTCTCCCATTCGTATCACGCAGTATTTCTACATTAGATGTTACATTAGTGCACTGGGGTGTTACAATTTTACGTGAGATATCGAGTTTTCGCGACGATATCTTTTCCCAGATGACTCGATTAGAGGATCGTATGACTCGTTTGGAGGACATCATTACGCGTGCATATTCAGCCCCTGTCGCTGAGGTTGTAAAACTACTTCTAATTTATTACTTATATAAAATGTCTACAGTATTATTATTCTGACAACTATTATTACATTCGCACAGGAAAGGGACGACGTTATTGGGACCACCTCCCCCATTGGTACCGCAATACCATCCCATCAGTCACGAGGTACGTATGTAATTTAAAATTTATATTTAATGTCCCAATGTTGTTATATTACAATGTCGTTATATATAAAATGTCACTGAATAGATTTAATATTACTATTATCTTAGGGTAATCGACAGGATGGGGCACCGGTTGACCCTTTGGTGACTTCACCAATCCGATTTGTGGTATGTCACTTATCATTATAACTTAATTTTTAATACTATTTTGTTATCGATTAATTCATAGTATATATTTGTATAGGGTCTTCGTCATGAAGGCCAATCGATCGGATCTCTTATCATTTTAGATCGTCCATCGGAGGTATGAAAATTATTATTCATATGATATTTTATATTAAATATCATTTACCATTTTTTCCTTTTGATGCATATAAGGACTCGACATTGATATATCATCGATCAAGAGTTATCTCCGAAAACCTTCCCTGGAAGTTCAGGTTATGGGGATTTAAGAAATATCATTGATTAATTTGTCTTTAATATTATATATTTTTTTAAATGATGTTTTGTCTCTTTTTCAGGACGAGCGACTATGGTTACTTGTTGATATCCCGAGCTCGATCAAAAAGCTTGTGGATATTAGTTCATAGGAGAAGGACTTCAAGGAGGATGTTTCTGAGACCGTTCACATTGAGGTTTGTCAATTATAATTACTAAATAAATATAATTGATAAATATATGTCACTAAGATATTTTAATATATAATTATGCAGTCTGTCGACGGAGCACGCGTTGTTGACTTGACTGTGATTCAGGATTCTCCAGTTAAACCTCCTCTTGCATACATGGAGAAGGTAACATAAATCGAATAATGTGTATGATTTTGTTGAATGAAATAATGAATTAATAGTTTTTTGTAACATGCAGTTAGTTTGTATAGCACGTCGTCGGATCGTCTGGAAGGGTCTACTGGTTCGCACCCCGTATACGACAACTCACGACGATTTCATCCTTTATGTTAGACCATGAGGAATCTTTTCTCACATGGTATATCAAAGCTGCGGCTTTTGACACATATGAGGTCTACTTCATAAGATCGAAGTCGAATGACAGTTTTTTTAGGCTTATTGTAGAGTTGTGTGAGTGGTTGACTGACGATGTGAGTTGTCTATACTATATAATTTGATAAAAAGTTTGATATATTTATTAATAACTAACACGTGAACTTGTTTATACCATTTTAGTATGTGGATTTTTTTTTGGCTTTATTACGTCGGCAGCAGGACGATCACCAGTTGATTATCTCACAGCGTTGGACGACTGTCAACACATTCTTTGGAGGTTATATTGAGGTGGCCTGAAAGAGTTGACAGACCACATCGATTGGCGAGTTTGAGTTGGCTATTCACTAGGATGGTTGATGCAGCGTACACCCTCGGGTTGTTGTACAAACCAGGGGGATGGTCGATCAGGTATAGTTTATATATATATTTCTATTACATTCAATTGGTTAATTGGTTAACGACAACGATAAGTAACTAAAATGTGTCACTGTTTATAGGTTTTCATCCCTATAGATTTTCGTGAGTGGTCGATTACGGTATACGATTCAGAGGTATCATATTCGGGGAATATAGAGACTTGAGCAGCGCGTGCGATCGTATGACATTTATTCCCGCTTTATTAGAGGCGACGAGTTTTTGGACAGCTTCTGGGAGATTCCACGACATGAGCCCCTCACTTTGCATCGAGCGTCGGATGTCCCTCGGCAGGGATTGGGCTTCGGTGACTGTGGCGTGTTTATGTTACAATTTTTGGAGTGTTTGGCGTTGTCACGGAGCTACGATTTTCCCCGAGTCGTCTACCTTTATGCGTTGACGATTAGCGGCGTAGTTGTATTTTCACTGTATCGAGTAGTTCACGGATGTATATTTATCGTTCTACCTATGTTTAGATGTATATATTTATTGTATGTGTAAATGTGTATGATATATTTTATCTGTGGTTATATATGGATATATATCGTATTTGATTTCATTTTATAAATAATCATGTCATGAAAAAACAATAAAAACATATGATTACTCAAATATTTATACACTTGAAATAATTAGAAGAAATAAAGTAATACTGAAATAACTCATACGAAACACTAAATTTATTACATCAAATGATAATATAATTACACGTTTGAAACAATAATAAAAATACATTGATTACATAAAACTGAAGTACAACAATGAAGAATCATATAACAAACAAAATTGAGTATAAGCATGTCAAAATCTCGTTCCTTTCCCTTTTGTAGATGAACGCTGCGGGGCGGAGCTCAAGACCGGTGCTGGGGATTTACATTGGGTTCGTGTGTGCCCCGGTTTATGACAACGACTGCAAATCCTCAGTGTAACAATTTCTCCTTGCGATGGACGTTGATTTCTGTTAGATGGACGACCTGGACGATGACTATCGAGGACGGGGGCAATATAACTGTCTTCTGGTGAGTGTAACCAATCAGATTGATTTTCAAGAGGATTGATCGGTTCCTGATATATTGCACGGTAAATGTCGGTGCGGAAGAATGGATGAACTCATGCGTGCACATTCGTGAGTCTCATATGTCGTGCAACGGCAATGGCATGCTTGTACGGAATACGTGAAAGCTGAAACTTTCTACACGCGCAAGACATTTCACCAAAGTCCACAATACCCATGAATCCACCAAATCCAACAACCTGATACCGAGTAGGTGTAATCGGTCGAACCTCCAGACTTGCAGACTTTGATAGAGGATTGCTGATCTTCTCTTCCGCTCAAGGGGTGAGAAAGTTATGACATTCATCTGTAATTTGAAAAAATTATTAAGAACACATTTGGTAATATAATTAACAAAGTGAAAAAAAGTACATGAGACAACTTTTAATTAATATCGATTTGACACTTACTTGTATGAGTTCTCCTCTCGTAAAATCATCGTTGCATGGTACCACGAATAAACTCTAAGAGCATGGGTATAGGTAGGCCCCGTGCATATCTGACAAGGGCATTAAATGACTCAACAATATTTGTTGTCATGATACTGTATCGATGTCCTGGAAAGTATGCTTTACTCCAACGCTCAAATCTGACATCCCGTAGATAAGCTTCAGCTTGGGGGTTCATTGAGTCAAGAGATTGCATCATCGAACCAAATTCAGATTCTGTGTTTGATTTTACGGCTTTTCAATATGTACCCGCAACCTTAAAATGGTAAAAAATATGAAAACTCAGTATAAGCAAAATGTATGAAAAAGATAAACTGTTATAAATTTAATTACTTGTTTACACTATACCTTTGAGTCTCGTTTATACTTTGCCCGCATGTTACACAGAAGATGATGACAACAGCATCCATGGTGGACATTTGGAAAGACTTCAACCATTGCCGAGTAGATAGCATGATGTCGATCTGAGATTATTGCAAGCTCAGAGATGTCAGGGATGCATTCTTTAATTCTCATAAGAAACCAACACCACGTGTCGTGATCTTCTTTTTTGTCGATACCGAAACCAATAGGATATATCTGATTATTACCATCAAGAGCCACCGCAATAAATAAATGTCCCAAATATTGACCTTTAAGGAAAACAGCGTCAATACAAATAACAGGACGAAGATATTCTCTGAATGCACGAACGGAACATCCTAAAGTCATGAAAAAATTCGTAAATCGATGGTCATCATCTGTTTCAATAGCAGTAACGGTGTCTGGATTAGTACGTTATATAATGTAGCAATAATCTGGTAAATGCATAAATGATTCCTCTGGTGAACCCCTTAATGAATTGATAGCTCAATTTCTTGCCCGCCAAGCCTGTGAGTAGGAAATATCAATTTTATATCGGTGGGCGACGTCTACAATTATTTCTTTAGGCCGATAAATTCGATCAATCATCACAAACTTTGATCTCATTAATTTTCCTAAAGCTCGGGCCCCAGCTTGTCTGTGATGTAGCATGATTTGATCAACTAAACATGTGTGGGTAGGATTCATAGAGTTGATCCCCCACACATCACCGACAGTGGACTTGGTTGCATGTATATATCACTTACAATTTTCAGCCTTGCACTTAATTTTTCACCGTTTCTTGTCAGACTTTTTGACACCAAATTGAAATCCTTTAAGTAAGGCGAATTGCTTCACGACGTCTTTCAATTGGACTTTATTATGAAAAATATCACCAATCTTGACACCATTCTCCTCTTGGATCGATCTGAAACCACTTGATGATGCTGATGGCTGTGGAGGAAAATCAGGAAGCCACCTAAATGGATCAGTGGGAACATTGTCAAAAAATGGCCTAGAATAATTTCCACCACCTGAAATAGGATCTTCAAGCTGCAAACTATCCATAACCTCGGTAACTGATGCCATATACTCTGGCTCTACATCTTCTGAAAGAATGTCGGACATATCATTTCCATCAAAGTCACCCCAATAGGGAACTATATCTTTTTCTCTATGAGCCCATGAGTTTGCAATATACAACGGGTCATTATTGAAATCAATCAACTTTTCCAAATCGTATTCTTTTTTTACCCAACTACTTTCTTTTTCATCTCATCTTCATCTTCATCTTCATCTTCTTCCTTCTGCCCTTCAATTGGGGTACATGTAACAAAAACAGGAATACATTCCTGAAAGTACTGGGACATATCAAGAAGACCCTGGACATCCTCATCATTTTGGATCTGGATGGGGTAGTTGAGCTCAATTTTTCTTGACTTCATTGATACTTGAATGTAGTTTTCCATTTGATCAATACTGCAAGACTCCGTCAAAAGCTCAATAAATCCCTCGAATGTTGTTCCATAAGGGATTTTAATCAATTGTTTGGCTCCTCCAACATATTTTATTGTGTTGTTGCCACTTTGAATCCATTCTCCCTGATAACGAATCGATGCATAACCATCCATTTTAATTATCAATCTTACAATAACAAGTTTTTGAAGATAATTATTCATTTATAATAAAAAATATCAATAATAACTATGTAAAGCAGTCGTACAATTATTAATAATTAAAAAAAACTCCTCACATTTTTTTAATATTTTATTTATCCCCTTATAATTATTTAACAATTTATATAACACTTTCGTATGTTATCTTATATCAAAATGCATCTATCTGTTTGTAACGTTTCATTTAAAACGTTTTTATAATATCTATACTTTGAAATAGATATTCAAATTTTATACTTTGAAATACTTTAAAATGTCAATAATCAAAAATTTCTTCAGAAATCTGGAAAATACTAGTGGATATATCCTAAAACGATAAAATTCAAAAAAATAGAACTGAAATTCGAATTCTAAAAGTTCAAATACCATAGAATGGTAATAATCGAACAGTTCTTCGAAAATCTGAAAAATACGAGTTGATATATCCTAAAATAGTGAAATTCAAAAAAACAGAATTGAAATTTGAATCCTAAAAGTTGAAATACCCTAGAATGGCAACAATCGAAAAATTCTTCAGAAATCTGAAAAATACGAATTGATATATCCTAAAGCGATGAAATTCGAAAAAAATGAAACTGAAATTCAGAATCTAAAAGTTGAAATACCCTAGTATGACAACAATCGAAAAATTCTTCAGAAATCTGGAAAATATAAATTGATATATCCTAAAGCTGTGAAACTCGAAAAAACCTATAATTTCAATTATAATGCGCCTACAATATTTAATATGAAAATGCGCCCTAATTTTAATAACATTTCATTTGACCCCTCAATTATCTTTTTCTTTATTTAACACTCTTGTATGTTGTCTTGTATCAAAGCAATACTTATCTATTTTTAGCATGTTATATAAATCCTATATATATTGTAAAATATCCAAAACCCCCTCATATTTATCTAAAATTATTTAACCCCTCATATTTATCTAAAATTATCTTTAACCCCCCATACTTGTCAAACATTGCATTTAACCCCTATATTATGACATAAAAACTAGACTTAACAAATAAAATTAAGTTTTAGGCTAAGATTGGCATAAATACCTTTTTTTGATGAATAGTATTTTTTGAATCGAATTTAAAAATACGAACTTCTTTCGTCCGAATGAATCCCTACTAATTGATCTTGAATAAAAATGAAAGTGAGAGTGAGTGTTTGAGTGATATGAGAAGTGTGTGTAAATAAAATGAGTGAGGAGGGTTTATATAGATGAGAGGAAGGGTAATTTTGACATTTTAGAAAAAGTAATGAAATAAATAAATAAATATCAAAATGCCTTTACAATATAAAATATCAAAAAACCTCCCATATTTACCCTAAATTCATTTAACCCCCATACTTGTCAAGCATTGCATTTAACCCCCATATTATGACATAAAAACTAGAGTTAACAAATAAAATTAAGTTTTAAGCTAAGATTAGCATAAATACCTTTTTTTGATGAATAGTATTTTTTCGAGTCGAATTCAAAAATACGAACTTCTTCCGTCCGAACGAATCCCTACTAATTGATCTTGAATAAAAATGAAAGTGAGAGTGAGTGTTTAAGTGATATGAGAAGTGTGTGTAAATAAAGTGAGTGAGGAGGGTTTATATAGATGAGAGGAAGGGTAATTTTGACATTTTAGAAAAAGTAATGAAATAAATAAATAAATAAATATCAAAATGTCTTTACAATGTAAAATATCCAAAAACCCTTCATATTTATCCTAAATTTGTTTAACCCCTCATACTTATCAAACATTGCATTTAATCCCCCATACTTGTCAAACATTGCATTTAACCCCCCATACTTGTCAAACATTGCATTTAACCCTTATATTATGACATAAAAACTAGACTTAACAAATAAAATTAAGTTTTAGGCTAAGATTGACATAAATACCTTTTTTCGATGAATAGTATTTTTTCGAATCGAATTCAAAAATACGAACTTCTTCCATCCGAATGAATCCCTACTAATTGATCTTGAATAAAAATGAAAGTGAGAGTGAGTGTTTGAGTGATATGAGAAGTGTGTGTAATAAAAGTGAGTGAGGAGGGTTTATATAGATGAGGGGAAGGGTAATTTTGACATTTTAGAAAAATTTTGAAATAAATAAATAAATATCAAAATGCCTTTACAATGTAAAATATTCAAAAACCCCTCATATTTATCTAAAATTATTTTAACCCCATAGTGAGTGAGGAGAGTTATATAAATGAGGGGAAATGTAATTTTGATATTTTAGAAAAAGTTTGAAATAAATAAATAAATATCAAAATGTCTTTACAATGTAAAATATCTAAAAACCCCCATATTTATCTAAAATTATATTTAACCTATCATAGTGAGTGAGGAGAGTTATATAAATGAAGGGAAGGGTAATTTTGGTATTTTAAAAAAAGTCATAGGCATTTTTGCTTAAGAATAATGAATTTGGGCATTTTGGCTTGGAAATAGTGATTTTGGACATTTTTGCTTAATAGGAGGGTATTTTGGGGATTTTTTAAAATTTCCCAAATTGTATACATCTATTCAAGTTGAGTCCTAATCCCATACTTAAGGTTATAAGAATTTGTGATGATTGGAATTGGAGGGAATTTTATTCCTAAATCAAGTACAAGAAATTAGGGAATTTGGTTGGGTAAATCATTAGAAAACAATGGGGATTAACCCCTTTATCAAATGCAAGACGTTAAGGAGATCAATCAAAGTTAGTGCTTGTAATATTTGGGTGGCGCTGTGGTTTTAAGGTCATATATAAAAACTCTCGACTCCTCTTTAAAATCAAGTGCATGTTCCTCATCAAACATAATGCCAAACAGAAAATATATATGTTAAATGAAAGAGTTACAAAATAGATGTGATTATACACAAGTCAAAAGGATACAACAATTCAGTGTTACAGGTTTGGCCTGCCCAAAATAACTTGAATCAGACATGGAGGAATCAGACATGGAGGACAAAGTGGTGATAACAAAATTCTAACCTGAAAAGAATTTCAAGAAAACACAAGAGTACTTGGCAACTCAAGGAATTGCCTTGTTTATTGTTCTGACCATACAAGTACAGGGTCAACCTTTCTAGTTAGAGCTACAAATTACAACTTTGAGAGCTTTGTGATGTTGCAGACTTCAGTCCCTGCAGGCCACATGATTTCTTGTTGAAAGAAGATCAATCCGCAGCAGCGAGGCACCACCATCATCAGTTTAGTGTAGATGAAAAACACAAACTTGGTGTCAATACCAGTTGCTTCCACAACCGCCTTGAGCAGCAGCAACTTTCCGTGCCATGTACTGAGGTTTTGGCTGCAGTCCATTGGAACTTTCAACGGATGCATCATCTGCAGAGTCATTTTTACAGATAGGGTTTCTTCGTTGATATGAACTAGCAGGATATTGAGAAGAGACTGCTGGATTTTTCACCACCCTCCGCTGATCAAGAGCCTCTGCTGCCACTGCAGCTCCACAATTGTTGTAACGCAATACTGAACCGACAACTTTCCCAGGTCTTGCAGCACCCGCTGGAATGAAAACATTAATAAATTAGCCATTAGTAAATCATACACGACACAAGCTGAGCAACATGTATCAAGAGTGAATGGCAAATTCCCTATGCTATATAAAACGCGAATAACATTAAGGATTTTCATAACGCAAGTTCAGGTATTCCAGTATTGGGGAAACAAAAAAGAGTACTACAGAGCTTAACAACAAGGTTCACATCAAGTTGCATAGACAGCAATGTTTACACACAATAATCCACGGTCCAATAATAGTGAGGGATGAACACGAAGAAACCACAACCAATGTCATAAAGATGGTTGGTTCAGTGAGTACTGTCAACTAGTTGCAATTAGATAAAACTAAATTACCTTGGGTACTTTGAGGAACTTGAAGAGGGAGCCTTGTCATAGGCACCCCAGAAGTCCTATCCAAAGGTGGTTTTTCAACTTCTTTGATGGAACATTTGGAAAGATTATCTGTGACATCTACTGAATTCTGTATTGGTTTATCACAGTACAATACACATGGCCTGAATGCATAAAATTTCATAAGGATGCTGGAAAATGCTATAAAATAAAGTTTGATTTCAGCATTAAAGAAGCATATTCATGTATAAATAAAGATGCCTGAGAAATGGATAGCAGCTTGCCCAATTTATAACAGGGGATACCTGGGTAATGATGCATGTTGCCTCTCGGGTGGAGCAACAGTGGCGCCATTTCCATAGTGCTCCTCAAGGTAAGCAAATTGCTTCTTAAAATGATCAACAGCACTGCATAAGAAATTAATACATCAGACAACAATTTTCACATAAGGAACTCTTAACATCCTTCAGAATAAAGACTCAAGGCTTTCACAAAACTGCAAGAGTTCAAATACAATTGTTAAGTTCTTTCAATCGATTTAAGCTTTTCAGAAGTAACAAAGTTTGGTGGAAAAGGAAGTCTTTTCTCAAATCCCTCCATTCTATTAATTTACAACACAAAGGAAGTAAGATCTCTGCTTGGATATGCATTTACATTCATGCGACAAGTTTGTTAATTAAATTAGGCCAGTGGTCTCATAAGGAACTTGGTATTTCAACTTAAGTTTTGGAATTAATGGTTCCTCAACAAAAGTAATATTTAAACAACAGAACTACTAAAATTATCAACAATCAAGAGGAATACTGCAAAGAAAAGTTCACATCAATTATACAAGATTGGTGAAAAATTGAATGGTCAGATACAAGTTCACAACCGTCAAAGTGGAACAAAATCAATGAAAAAAAATGCAGCTTCATTTAGCAGCACGGTTATATGTTTTCATAACAAAATATAAATAGACAACAATACCTTGGATACATGAAGCCTGTTGGTTCCGAGCCTTCTAAATACTCTTTCAACATTTTAGGATGGTATTCAAGAATTTCTCGGTATATAAGCTCCCTTACATCTTCCTTTGTTATCCTTCGTCTCTCAAATTCAAATTCCATCTTGGTAACTGGTTGCGCAGAAGGCTCTCTCTCAACCTTGGCTAAACCCTTAAAATATGGATCAGCAAGGGCCTGACAACATACAGCAACACATCTCCTTTGGAACAAAAATTAATATTTTTTTGAAAAATAAGATAGGACATAAAAATCACCTCTTCTGCCGTAGGTCGATCCTTGGGTTCAAATGCCAACATTTTTTCTAATAAACGAAGTGCAAGGGGATTGGCATTAGGGAACTTCTGCGAGAAAAGAATGGGTCTTTTCCTCCGCATGCTACTCAAGTATCTCCGAGCTTTCTCATTCCTCACCTGTCCATATAATATCAATAATTCAGCAAGAAAATGCATAAAGACCAAGATGAAACAGTGTACTAATAAACTTAAAATAATTATATCCACACCAAGACGACAAGATTAACATTGAACAGACCCTGGCAATGGCTTCAGCTGATGGTGTTCCAAGAAGATCAGTCATGAGGTCTAATTGATGAACAACGTTTTTCCCAGGGAAAAGAGGCTTCCCAGTTAAAAGCTCAGCAAAAATACAACCAATGCTCCATATATCAATTGCTGGTGTATACTGATAGAAAAGCAAAGAGTATAATTAATAGCAAAACATGCTATGTTAGAGAAATGTATCAAGCATCAACAGTACAAACAGAATACTGAAAAAAAAGTTGCATCTCATGAAAGAAAATAAGAAAAATATCATTATAAATAGATCTAATTTGAGCTGAGCAGAGCTCATCCACTAGAAGAGAACATTAAACCTAAGCTTAGCATTTTAAAACATATAAAAACTCCTCCTGACGATGTACACCGTACATTGACAAACAAAATTGAACAGAGGCACTTGAGAACAATCACTTTACACAGAACATGAATCACAATACCAGATGCAAAGATCAAGCTACTTCCAAGAAAATGGTAAGTGGTAATAGTTCTAGCACCTTTGAGAAAAAGGATCCACACAGTTCTGGAGCCCTGTACCACCTTGTTGCAACATAATCCTGTTAGAATTTAAAAAAAAAAAAAGGAATTGTCATTTCTGACAAAATTGACCAAGAAAGAAAATTTGTAATCCATGCAAATTGTTTCACAAGTAGCAGTCAGCTAACATAAAACTTACAGTCCAAAAAATAGCCGTCGGAGTATCACTGAAAGCTACTCTTGCAAGACCAAAGTCACAGATCTTGAGTTTACAGTCAGCATTTGCTAAGATATTCTTGGGCTTCAGGTCTCGATGAAAGACATTTGCTACAAAACCAGAAAAGATTAAGATAAAAAATTCAGACTACTATGTTCACTGACAACAACTTAAAGTAACTTTCTTGCTGAAGGTACATCTATAAGTTATAACTATACAAACAGGAAGACAGAGAAACATTCTACTATCAAAGAATAAGATTTCAACCTGTATGAATGTACTTCAGACCTCGCAGAAGCTGATAAAGAAAAAATTGGTAGTGTTCTGGAGTCAAGTCATCATTTGCTTTAATAACCTGGTGTAAATCAGATTCCATGAGTTCGAAAACAACATATATGTCTTTGAATTCCCGTCTAGATGGAGGTAACAAGATGTGTTTGATCTCAACAATATCTGGATGACGCAAGAGTCTGAGAAGTTTAATCTCACGAAGGATGCGGGTCGCATCAGAGACATGCTCGAATATGTCATTGATTTTCTTAATTGCAACCCTTTCTCCAGTATGTGTATCATATGCAGAGCAAACAACACCGTAGCTTCCTTTACCAATCACTTCCTCAATTCTGTATCTACTCCCCTCACCATATTCTGTGAAGAAGTCTACATCTACAGATGACTGCATTACCACAATAATATCAACAAAACACTCAGAGAGTAACTTATAGAAATCAATCAACCTCTCACATATTCTGTGAAGAAGTCTACATCTACAGGTGACTGCATTACCACAATTTAGACATTCCAAAAACTAAAATTTGATAGAAACCCTTTCAGCCATCTCTCATCATCAAGGTTTTGCCTAATTGCTAACCTCCATCTAAGTATAAGCACAACGGAAGAACTTGGTCTACATTCTGCACTTATCATAATGAATTCAAATAAAATGCCAATGATTACATAAAAGACGAGGTGAAAAGGATTTTCTAGAGTTCCATAGCCTAGACAAAGAAACACAGACAGAAGCACCCTGAAACTGAATGCAAAATGAAAATCAATGATTTTTTTGTAAGGTGGCCTTGAGAAAGCAAAAGAAGAGGAGAAATGGGAAAGAATTAGAATGTTAAATTTGTGGCAGAGAACCTCCATAATCCTAAGCCAAAAAATGTGATATTCCTTGTATCAATTAGGTCACATTTACAGTTCCCTAATCAACTTTAAACCCCAAAACTTATGCTAAAGCAACTAAACCACTCAGTTCTTAAGTGTCAAGAACATTGCAGTTGGAACTCCCACCAAATTGTCAAAAGAGACATAACCATGTGTCACTGAAGATGGACATGACCATGACATGCTGTTCTTTCCTATCCGGGTACAAAAATTATAACCAGTATACAACAAGCATTTCCAGTATAATGGGGCCACAAAAAGAAATTACAAGGACTATATAGAACAATTGATAACATATTTTTGATCTAAAGTAACAAAAAACATAAGCAACCAGTAATCACCAACACATACGCATCCCTAGTCCTAATATTCATTTAGATCTTGCACCATGAATACCAGCTTCCACAAGCTTCCACAAGTTCATATACATACACAAAAAAATGCACACATATCCGAAACGATAAAATTAACCTTTTTTCTTTGATCAGGCTGCATCTCAGCGACAAAGCATGAAAACACTTCAACGCAAATAAATCACCAAGTTGAACTTTAACTGCAACTCCAACCACAAGATCACAAAAATCCAGATAACCGAAACCCAATAATCCCACCAAACCAAAAATACCCAGAAGCTAAAACTAAACAAAAAAAGCACCCAAATGCTAGGATCAACAACCCTTAACTTCTAGCAAACGACAAGTGCAAAGAAAAAGGGAACAAAAACGATTAGTTTGCAAATAAGACACAGTCACTCAATTCTTGTTTTACTAAAAACAAATCAGCAAAATAACTTTTGTGGCGGAGGAGTCTGAAAAATGCAGCTGTAATTTAGCGGAAATAACTAAAATTTGATGAATCAAAGAAAACGACCAAAAAAAAAAAAACTAGTACACTTTGTGTTGTGAGAAAACAAATAATAAATGAAAAAGCTTTGAGCTTTGAGAGACTATTTGTTTTTTCAACAAGAAAACGAAAACTGTAGGGGCTTTGTGAAAAGGGTGTTGAGCGATTAGATCTTGAGAGGAACGGAGAACGGATAAATCTACGTGGGCTTTGTGCTGTGCTTTCAAGCTGAAAGCTTTTTTTTATCTGAAAGCAGAAAGAGAGAGAACAAAAACGGGCGGAGTAGGATTTTTATTTTTTATTTTTTCGAATTTGATGAAAAAGTAAGACAATAATTTTATTATGAAAAGACCATTTTACCCTAAAACTTCATTAAATTTGCCAATAAAAGTGTGTAAATAAATTATGAACTTCTCGTATCAAATTTTAAGCTGTAGCCGTTGGATTAAAATTTGGATTGAACTGATATCGATTAATAATTAATGTCAATTTTATATAAATTAACATTAAAAATCTATTTTACTTATTAAACTAGATTTATTTGAAATTAAATTAAATAAATAATATTTAATTATGATTAATTTATGAATTTTTATATTAATATCATATATAACTCAACCTCATTTTAAATTTTTTATTATATTATAATAATATTATTGATCAGATCAATCGATTGATAAACCAATTTCCTAACTAGATTAGCTCCTAATCAGAGTCAAATACACTAATTAATTTTGAAAAATTATTAAATAAATAAGGTGGAATTTGATATTTCCATGAAGGGGGAAATAGATATTTTGTATCCTATTATCCTTTTATAGATGAAAAATTAATTTGAGAAATTAAAAAAGTAATCTTGAAATTTACTCTTTTTTTTATGGCTGGATTTGACAAAGCTATTGATGTTTGAGTTGTTATTTGGATCAACTGAATCAAATTTGATTTAAGAATTAGATTTGGTTTCTAAAAAAGTTGACTTCAAACAGATTTGAATATTCGAATTCAAATTTGAGTTAATTCAAATATAGTTATCAGTATTTTATGATATATAATATGTATTATATGATACGATACGATATATATTTTTGATACGAATCGATAAACTTTTAAAATAAAATAATGATATATTAGAGATACATATGACAAATCTTAAATTTTCAAAAGTATTTGTAATATTTTTTATAATAATGATGTATCAATTAGATTTTTTCATTATTTTATTATTTGATATTTTATTTTTCAAAAGTTGTATTATACGATATGATATAATATTCGATATATGATACAAAAAATTACGTTTTTGATACATTATTTAACTATTATGAGTTCAAGTCAAATTCAAAATTAAATTATTTTTTGGTCGAGTGTGAGTTTTAATTGTGGTTTTAAAAATTGATTCGAATCGACTAGTTAAACTCACCCACAAAGAAAAACAAAAATTGTTTATTGAAAAAATTTTTTGGGAGTTGGATTAGAATGGACCATAGTTCAACCATTCAAACAAATTGCTCAAGTTTGTAGTTGGACAAGAAAAAACTTGGGTTAAACCTAGTTGTTTTGTTGTTTGAACTCTAACCCAAAACCTTATCCAATTCAAATTACAAGTTTAGTGATTAATTATATAAAATTATTTTTAATATTTATTTAAATAATTAATTGGTCAAATAGTCTAATCATTAAATAAATCTAATCCCTGTCCTAATCAAATCAATTTTTAATATAACTCTGAAATATAATAGTTTTAACTCATTAATCTCAAGTTAAACTTTTTAAATTTATGTAAATCTCAAATTAGACCTTGCTTGGATTAGGATAAGATCAAATCTAATCCTATTTGTTGTATTTCATGGCAATGAAGTTGAGATGACTTGACTTGAGTGAAGTGGAATAGTTAATTTATATATGAAAGGAAAAAAGGAAGCTTACAAAATAATGGAAGAGAGAAAGAGAGAAGAAATGGCAGTGCCCCTTCAAGGGTAGACTGGTAAAAAGTGTAGAATATTTTAATACGAGAGTATGAATTTAAAATCTATTAATAAGTGATCAAGAGAGCAGCTATTAAATCTATACAGAGATTGTTTGGATCGATAGACAGTGACAAAATGTGCACCACTTCCTTTGTGAGACATATGAGGCAATTAGACTGTCTCGCTTTTAAGTATAGATTTGAGTTTAGAGTAGTACGAGATTGTATTGGCTTGTAGGGCTGGATCCGAGCCGAGGTTTGAACCCGAAATGAGCTCGGCTAAGCCAAGTTCGAGCTGATTGGAGTTGGCATGGTAGATTTTTTTTTTAATTTTTTATATAAAATGACATCGTTTTGATAAGAAAAAATGAATCGAATCGAACACGAGCCCGAAACGAGCTGAGTTGAGCTCGAGCCGAACTCAAATCGCTCATATATAAACCGAGCCGAGCCGAGCCGAGCTCGAGCTAGCTGCAAGCCGAGCTCGGCTCGAATCCAGCCCTATTGGCTTGAAAGACTTAGACTGAATTTGACAAACTCTCCTTAAATCAACTCAAACTTAGTTCGATTTGAGATGAGTTGAGTTTAAATTTAATTCAAGTTTAACTACAATATCAAATCAAACCAAAATCAATTTGAATTCATATTCAATTTAAATGTGTCAAACTCAAGTTAAACCTCCAGTTCGACAACTCAACTCAAATTCAAGAATTTGCTCCATTGCCACATCAGAGTTTGTCTTTTTCTTCAACGACTCTTTTTTTTTTCCAATGTCACTGTTTATCGTTTAAACCAACTCGATTCGATTTGAATCCATCTGTACCTCAACTTATAAAGAATTATCTTCTGAATTTACCCTTGGTTATACCCAAACCACATCCTAATTTGGCCAAACAAGCATCAACAAAAACCATCATTGTTCAGGGCTCCCACAACGCTGGAAATAAATAAATATATATATACGTATATAAAAGTAATTTATTTCTATTTTCCTGTTTGTGGTGGTTGGTTGAAGAAAATGGGGCTTGTGACCTATCTCAATCTCAAGTATGTGTGGATATGGGACACTATGCAATACTGACCACACACAACACGGAAGCCCTGGACTACAAATTCTCCTTTTCCGTCAATTTTAGACTTTGAATTCCTGTGAATATGCCCACCAAGATGCTCAAGAAGTCTATGTTAAAGAAATAATAAAACTGTCTGCATCCACTTTTGAGTAATTGTTCAATCATACAATAAATAATTATCTAATTATCCAATTAAATACTTAAAATCGGATGCAAATACCGCACTTAGTTAGCCCTCTTAAGCCCAAGTATATGCAACTGATAGGTAAAAACAACAAGAGTACACCAACACAAAGTTTATGGGAATTCTTCCTAACCTTCTATTAATCTCAAATAAAAGGAATACAAGTCTGATATAGGGGTACATTTGCTCAACGCTCTCACTGTCCCTCTGTCTTTCATAACTTGATGACACTAATGCAAGCCTGCTACAGGGGTACCATCACTCGACACTCTCACCGTCCCTCTGTCTTTCAGGACTTAGCAACACGGACTGACCTTTTTTTAACTCAACACAACTGAGCAATTTTTAGCCTACAAAAGGCACTAAGGATGTGGCCGACAACTGCATTTCTCTGATATAATCAAGGGTTCATGAGACACTTTTGTTATGTGGATCTTTTATAGCTAATGTCACCATGAACTCCATTCCTGCCTTGTGGTCATAGCTAAGTTGACAGATTTTACCTCTTCTTGGAGAAATTCCATGGCAGTACAACTGACCCGATAATGGAGCACGTGTTATACACAGACACTAACATGACACATCATCATTAGATGGTTGTACATGCATCAAATGCACCGAAGAATTCTTCTTTGTACATAGATAGCAGTTCATCCTATAGAAACATAAATGACAGACTAAAAAAATGGCCCAAAATCACAGACTAAAGAAGCACAGTTGAGAAACAAAACTCATTGATTTCACAATCTTCTACACAGATGGGTACATAAAGTGCTCACAGAGACATATTTTACTGAATATAAGATGCATATCAGACACGTTATTATTTGATATTCAGACATCACAGATAATAAAAGTCTGGGTAATCTTCAACTATTGATAAAAGGAGACCAAGAAATTATACATTGCCTATTACTATTATCTGGCAAGCTTCTCACTTGACATACTTGACAAACCACTCCAGAAGGTTCTGATGAGCTTCATCCGCACACCTCACAGCTTCTGTATCTTCTATATTGTATCGCACTGTCCATCCGTGTGAAACTTTCGGGAATATTTTCACAAAAGCATCAACCTAACAAAAATCATTGACCATCAAATCAAACATTCAATATCCATCGTGTGCCTAATGTCTCTTTTATTTTTAATGACTTTGCATCTCCAAATTATGTACCACATTATGAAATTAGAAACATAACAGGGAAAGACAGATAATACAACGTCACCAAAATCCTTGTCCTTAGATTAATTCTGTTACCTAAACAAAAACAAATGTGCTTTCAAGTAATTAAGTAGACAAATCTTAAGGGAAGGCATCTTCCTACCTCAGGTTTAGCAGATAAGATCTCTTCAAACTGTTTCACAAGTGCAGGCGGAGACGAATGATCAATCTCAGCTCCCAGTACAGCAATGGGAACCTCAACCACTGAGTAATTACAAAAAATTAAAACATAAATGAATAACAGAGCAATCCTAGTGAAAGCCACCCCAAGATGCCGAGAATGAAATAAGCATCTAGCACAAGACCCCAGAATATATAAGAATCCATACCCTTGATATCATCAGGAGTGACAAATGAAGGATGACACAGCACAGCGGCATTGATAAATTCTACCTTTGCAAGTTGAACTACAACTTTAGCTGAGAAGAAAAGTAGATTTTAATCAGCTCAGTCAATATTTAATATGAAAGACTATCATATGAATTTATCAAAAGGTTCCCAAAATATATTCCAAATTATTTGGCATTGCCATGTAATTCACCAATGACTAATTCATTTACATCTAAACATCACATAGATTACACATCATTTAAGATGGGAATTTTGAGATAACTTTTGAGATGTGTAATATTATTGAATATAAAAACAAAATAGTAAGGCAAAAGACCTAATCTTACCGCCCCAGCAGAAGCCTACAGCCCCAATTGCTGTTATACCTTTACTCTTCAGATCTTGAATTACCGGCTTTGCGTCATCAAACCCCTTATCCTATTAAAAACATAAAGCTCAGCCACTTAAAAGCTGACATTGATGCATTATTACAACTCCCTAAAGACATCAGAACAATGAATTTAGGCATGATTGTGACCAGGGGAGTACAGTCAGGTAGTTCGAAGGCTTAGTATAGAAACAAAAATTAATACAAATAAGGCAGCTGAATCCAATCTAGAGAGCTACATGTTAAATTCTGAGTGGACCTAAAATATTAATCCCTGTGGATATCAATGAAGTTAAAAAAAAAGAAAAAAAAAACTTTGTAACAAATATTGATTATATAAACAAGCGCATGCATCAAAATTTCAGAACTAACCGCTCCATGATCTTTTAACCAAGCTTGAAAAGGTTTTTCAGGATTAGGTTCATATGGATCTCCATAAAAGAAATCAGGAACCGCAACATAGAATCCAACTGCTGCAATCTTGTCTGCAAGCTTTCTTTATTGTAGACAACATCAGGGGATTCAGCTCCCAGAAGTAGAAATAAATGACAAAGCAGATAGTCTAACACACACATACACACACACAAAAAAAGGTCATACCGAGCCACAATAATGTTATCCTGCAGTTATTCTTCTATACGGAGCTAATTAGTCAAGAATTAGCAGGTTGTAATACACTTCATCATATTAAAGTTTTCATAATCCACAGTTCCACACTCTGACTTAAAAGTTTCATTTTTGAAACACTAATTCATCAAATTACAAAAGTAGGACACTCTACATTTTAGGGATTTATCACAACTCTTCTTCCGCAAATCTCAATTTTTGAAGTGTTGTAAACAACAGCAGCAGTTAATCAGAACGAATCAAGTAGGTGGCAAAGGAAGGGCTTGGGTAAACCATGGTTTATTTCAAAAGACAATATTTGGCGGTTAAAAACTTTCTTCCCATTCGAACAATCATTAATCTCTCAGATAATACAGTGTTTAAATGCTTCACATACCACCTTGTACCGAATGACAAACACTACACAATCTTAATATCATGTTCAAGTTTCAGCGCAAGTGGCAGTACATTAACTGATTCCTCCTTTGCACACCAGAGAATTAACATATTAGGCACCATTGGATGTCAGGCAAGGCTTTATAGTGTTGATAGCTTGAGCCTTAAATATTTTATTGAGATGATCAGACAACAATATCATCTCAGTGAGTCTCTGAAGTCTACAGTTTCACAAACACTAAGGCAATGAATACAAAAACAAAATGAGGATTCGACAAAATTACACTACGGAGGTAGCAACATGATTCTTGGCCAATATATGCAGGAGATATAAACAATTTAACCACTTGACAGCCTATCCTACAATTGTTATATGTCAGCTGATTTAGAGGCTGATAAATGGAAAAGGAAATTAGATTGTCTAAAGTATAAAGGAAGTCTGATAAGGAGGTTGGCTTAGCGCCTTAGCCCAACTTTGCAAAGTCATAGCCAGGTTCCATCTCTCTGCTATTATTTTTTTTCCTATGGTTGCCCTAAAGTAGTTTCCTTATTGTAAACACCATAATCATCCTAATTTCTTCTGGCCACTCTCAAATTATCAAGTAAAATTAACCTGTCAAAATCTACAAATAGGAAGTAACAAGAAACATAATGAAGAAAAAGGCAAAGCCAGCTAGAACAATTTATCATGTTTAAAAGAACTCATCAATTAGCTGCAGCAGTTAGAAATGAGAATAAGCTGCACCTCAAGTTTGGAGCTTCATATCCTGCAGGATCAAATCGAGACAGGTAATATTTAGAAGATCGTAGCAAACAGGAAAAAGAAAAAAGTAAACAAATAATATATAATGGATAAGAAAGTAAAATATAATCAATAAGAAAAGCGAGACCCTAGCTCTAAATAGATAACCCAACAAATAATTCCAACCAGAGAAAAAATAAACAACCACCTGAATCCACTTTTTATAATCAAACACAAGCAACCTAATAATATATTGAAGTGAAAAAAAAAAAAAAAGAAACATTAAACAAATAGAACTATTAACCATGTCGAAATTTACCAAAGAAAACCCACAAAAAGCAATCGCATAAATACTAGACACAAACACACCAGATGATATAATAGTTGATTGCAAACAACCCACTTCATAAATTGAAGTAAAATTTGAATTACAAAACAACGAACCGAGAAACAGCAAGCTCAAGCTTGAGTCAACAATAATTGAGCCTAACCCGGCTTGACACTAGCTGAGCTGCTTGCCGGTGACTCGGCTCCTTACAAAAGCAATCACATAAATACTAGACACAAACACACCAGAAAATATATTGGTTGGCTACAGACAACCCACTTCATAAAATTCAAGAACGAATTGAATTACAAAACAACTGAACCAAGAAACAGCGAGCTTGAGCTTGAGTTGACAATAATCAAGCCTAACCCAGCTCGACACGAGCCCAGCTCCGTGTAGCTTGCGAGTGGCTCGGCACGTTTACAAAAGCAATCACATAAATACCAGAGACAAATACACTAGATAATATATTGGTTGATTGCAAACAGCCCACTTCATAAAAGTGAATAACAAAACAGCCCACTTGATAGACCGAAGCAATAATTGAACAGGAAATAAAAATTTTGACTCAAACGAGTTAAAGAAAGAGGTTGGGTACCAAAAATGTCAGAAACAAGAAGAACACCAAGCTTGGATTGGGAAGAGCCATTGACGTAAGTTTTGAGTCCACCGAGCTCCTCAACATGGCCGACTCCACTGCCGGGGTTCAAGTTTGGCGGATTCGCACAACACTGAGGACCTGCCATAATTTCTTCACCTGGAACTATAATGCAAACACTCTGAGCCACAACTAGCCCGGAGACTCTAATCAACTACATATATACACAACAGTCTTGCATCATCACTGACGTTACCATCTTTTCAACTCCCCGAATAAATATTACCCTTAAAAATAAATTAATAAAATTAGTTAGAAATCCCTTTTATGACGCTGTCTGATCCAATCTTATCACTTGCATATACTTTTATTTATGGAAGTTCATTTTCAAATTTGGACCACAACTGATCTTTGCTGAAATTAAACTTCATCTCTGGGAAAAACAAACCAAACTAAGATTCATAAAGCAAGATCCTAACTGCCCATTATAGTTAATGTTTTAATGTAAGAAATTTATAATCTGGGACCAAAGAATTTGCGTTTAAACTTACTTTGTATTTACCAACTGCTGGTATGAAGGAAAATTAATCAAAGTTGCGTAGCAAATTGCCCTAGTACCTTGGAAAGTAGAGAACTTCAGAAGAGGACAATTGGGCCGGCAGTCAGACTCAAGGTTAAAGATATTTCCTTTTTTTTTAAACTGAATTTCTAATTTGAAAGCTACCATTTAACGGCTATTCTTTTTTGCTTATTTATTTATAATAATATTTTTTTGGCCATTTTTATTTTTAATTTTGATAATTCTCAATTTACTTCGATATCACTGTTTACTATGTAACACAGAAACAAAAACATGAAATCGTAAAAACGTTGGAATGTATTTTCTAAAAATATAAAAAACAAAAATATAAAAAAATATATAAATATAAAAAATATAATGTTCTCTTTTATAAATACTAAAGTTTATAAAAAATACAATAACTTATATTTCTTTAAAAAAATATAGTGACTTTTTAATAACAATAAGATATACACTTAACTAATTTAGTCAATCATCTAACAACCAATTAAATAGTATTTATCAAATATAATTAAGTTGATATTTCAACTGCTTGTTGACAAATGTAAAAACTAGAGATAAAAATAAGATGAGTTTTAACATATCGGAGAAAAGAGAAGCTTCAGATGTCAGAAAAGAAGGGAGATGAAATCAATCTAAGGGTTTAAAATTGTAAAAAAGAGTGACACATGAATCAATTTCAATTTTTTTATATTTTTGAAACGGCCCCAAAACGTTTTTAACAAGTTTCGGGGGTGTGTATAAAATGAAAACGTTCCCGAAACAAAAAAACGCATCATGGGGTAAGTTTTCGTGCTTCCTAGTTGTTTACTTTTCGAAGCTAAAGCTCAAATCCACCCTGCAACCCATAAGTCACACTTATCTTCTAACTTTAATGTCCTATGGCTTCTGTATCTTAGTTTTTCAATACCGAAAGATCCTGCCACTGCTAATTTGATTAATTCCACAGATATGCTAGTGAGAAATTAACAATTAAATCTTATACTTTAGCTTATATAATTTGAAAAGGAGATTCCTGAACCCTTTGGAAGAGAACACCTAGGATATTGGATTATGGGGTTACAAACTCAAATTAGAATCATGCAAAACTAGGTAAGAGTTATGAATTGGGATGAACAACAATCGAACTAGCTTAAACCCCCTAGTTCATAGGTCATCCGCGGTTTACCCTACATTGGCATTAATATAAAAATAATCAAATTTTTTACGATTGGCAAAAACTCGAACTTGAGTCACAAATTTATAAGGAAAATAAAAATTTTCACAGTTGTTGGATCTTAAATTCCAACACCTAATCAACGAATATAATGTGTATAACCACTAGTCAATTGATCCAATAGTTAATTGACTTGGACCGACCCTTTCACTAAATTAATGCTCGATCCGAGTCTAAAAACATTGTTATCGATGGTAACTGAATTTAGCAAGTTTTTTTTTTTAAAGGAAAGGTTGATATTCTGAGTAGCCCAATATCCAGCAATGATTATGCTAACGCAGGAAAATCACAAGGATAATTAAAACACTGAACCAAGCCAATCACTTGGCTCCTGGTACTGATTTTGTCACTTGACATGCTTAGTAAACCAGTTTAACATGTCTTCATGAGCCTCTTCAGCGTTCTTGACAGCAGATTCATCTTCAACTTTGTACTTCACTGTCCATCCATGCGAGACACCAGGGAATGTTTTAACAAAGGAATCAATCTGCACTTAACAATCATACATATGAAATGTAAGGTTACATATTGATAGGATCCCAGCATATATTCAACCAAAACAATGAAAAACTCAATCAAATGAAGCGATAGGAACAAGAGGCATCAGCTCCTCCTAAGGCCGTAGCCTCCCAATCAACAAACAGTTGTCCAAAACCTTATACAATTCTTTTCCCTTCTCTCTCCCTCCATCAGCTCCCTCTTTTTAATCTTCTAACATCCTAATCATATCTTAATCTTCAAATATTAATTCTTTTAAAATCCTAATCCTGATCCTATCATAATCTTCAAATATTAATTATTATCATATTCTTCAAATTTAAATATGAGCAATATTATATGTATAAATATGAGTAATATTATATGTATATACTTTGAGTATACAAATAATATGTCATCACATGATTGATTATTACTTTATCTATAATTTAAAATAATTCAATAACATGATGACACACCATTAGTATACTCAATTATGTTCACAAAAGTATACACATAGTTTTATTATTTAAATATTAATCATGCTATAAAATATTATCTCAATCAAATATTATCCTGAACAATATTATTCTAATTCTAACGTATATACAGTGCAAATGTTGGAAAACAGACTACTAGAGAAGAATCCTTTTGTCTTGTCAACTTTTTGGGAAAATTGGTTTGAAAAATGATTCTTTCCCCATTGATGGCAAGCTCAACTTTTTATCAAATGCCCACAGATGCATGAGGAAACCAATTGAATTTTGCAATAGCTTGGATTTGAAGCAACATATTTTCACACCCTAAATCTTTGGATTTTGATACAACAAATAATTATCAACAAACTTTCTCATTGAGGATCTCTTACCACAGATTTGATTGACAGTATCTCTGCAAATTGTTTCACTTGCTCTACTGGGCAATAAAGATCAATTTCAGCTCCCAAAATGGCAACCGGAATCTTAACCTCTGAAATAAGTTATAGTTCATCAGTAACGAATACATAGAGTGAGCTAAGTGCAGAACTTACCTTTGATATCATCAACCGTGACCCAGGTAGGATGCAACAGAACGGCTGCCTGAATATCATTAGTACTTGCCAATTTCACAGCCACCTTCCCTATTTTAGAGGAAAGGGATGAAATTTCAGTGTCTACATCTGGTAGTCTAGATCCCAGATACCGGAAAGGTCCAATATTGTAAAGCTACAGAGCCATATGGCTCCTAAAATTGAAAAAAGAGAATGAAAAAGCTCACCTCCCCAGCAAAAACCTGCAGCCCCTATGGCAGACACACCTTTACTTTTGAGAGCACCAATCACTGGTTTGGCATCTTCATATCCTTTGTCCTACAAAGGAATCTTTTTAAGCTAAGCTGAGTGCAGATCAACAAAAGGCTATTAGATCAATTGTTGATTTGCAAAGGCTAGCTAAAGAACTTCACGGTTGTACAAGTTCAAGATGATGACAACTCTATCCAAAGAAAGTTAGCACAGTGGTTGATGGATTGTTTCTGTTAGGATTGAGGGTGTACAATAAGCAATACAAGGGTTCAAGTAAAAGAACTTTAAATTGGGGTGAGCTGGCTGGATCGGTCATTGTAACAAAAGGTGATTACAGGTAGCAAAACTATGTAGAATGGGTGGAGTGGGAGACCAGGCTGCAGCATTATAAAGGAGGCTTGAAGAAACTGAAAGGGGAAGAGAAGAAAATTGTTGCTGTGGTTTTTGTAGGAGAGAACCTGGTCTCTTGAATACCAGGCCGAGGAGGGAATCCTGACACTTGAATTTGTCATACCATAGATCTTGATTTCTATTCTCTTGATTTTCTGGTTATTATTTTAGTGTAAAGACTGGTGGTGAGTAAGTAGAGCATTGCTTGAATATAGCCTAATGGTTTGTTGCTCAGAGAAGATATGGGAGTTCGTTAACTAGTTGTTTGAAGGAACCTGACAGTTTCAAATAACCCAAGGTTAAAAAAATGAATTTGAAGTGGATCCATTTCACATTTTTACATGGCCTTTCAGATGAGTTCAACTCTCATGCTTAAAATGAAAACTACAGCATGTTATTTCTTTTTCCCTTTTTCTTTCACTGTTAGGTATGTTGTATAAATTCGTTTCTGTAAATTACTTGTTACAATGAGTTCAATAAGAAGATATGACCATATCCTATCACCATCCTGTTGACCTCCCGGCTAGGATGGTGGCTAAATTACTAATACAATGCATATAACTGTAACATTATTCAAAAGAAATTTTGAAATCAGTAAATAGGAAAGCATCATACATTTATCATTTGTCAATTTCAACACTCCATCCTCAATTCACTTCAGTGAAGCAAGAAACTAACCGTGTCATGAGCTTTTACCCAAGCATCTCCATCAAAGTGAGGGATCCTCACATCAACAGGCTCACCATAAAAGAAATCAGGAGCCACAACTAAAAATCCAGATGCTGCAACTTTGTCTGCAAGTTTCCTGAATAATAACACAATTCATATATTAGATCAGCTGAAATTCAAATCAAATAAAAGAGATCAAATCAAATGCATAGTTTGAATATCTCAATTTCCAGGAAACTGATTTATGCAGTGGACAGTCCATCTCAAATAGCATTGATAGATAAAGGAATACCATTTTAAATGTACATAACAGTGCTTTTTTCAGTTCCAGGATTTGGCTCTTTACTTTCTTAGTTGAACTTGAAAAGCAAGTTCAAAGCATGAGAGAAACATTCTTCCTTCTTCAAACATTCAAACCAAATGCACCATTTTGCCAAAATGCTTAACAGTGACCATTAAATATCATAATCATTCTCTTCAACTTACATCACCAATTAGAAGAGAAAAGAGAAAGTTCACATGAAATTCTCGAAAAAGTATAACTTAGGTAGAATAGAATTATCAAGGTTGAACTTATCATGTCCCTATGTAACATTAGAGGAAAATGCTCAGCATGATACAATCAACAATTCAGCATCACCATATTTCTTTCTTTTCCCTATCTCACATGCATGATAAAAACTTGTTATGCTAAATAAGAAATAGTAATGGCATGAAAAACAACTAGTCTACCATTCAACAAAGGTATGGGGTTTCATGGATAGGATACATTTTTCTATCTCTTGGCAAAGTTGTAATACCTTCAGATACGTTTCAGGGGCATTTATGTCTTTTGACCCTACTTTAAGACATTATGTCCAAATGTATGTGGATATATATAGAGATATATAAAACAAAAACAAAAAAAATAGAAAAGAAGAAAACTACAAAAAAAAAAAAAGATATAAATATAAAATAAGCCAAAAAGGCTAAAAGACAAACCAAAAGGCATTTTCATCTTCTTCTCCTTTCCTTTCTAGAAGTTCAGCCTTCTTCATGCTCTTTTTCTTTGTTTTTTGAAGAAAAATGGAGGATTTGAAGGGGTTTTGGAAGATAAAATAAATAAATAAAGAAGAGGAAACACTTTGGAAGCCTTAGTAACTAAAAGATCTCCTTCTTTTCCCTTTACCTATGTTTATATATATTTTATGTATGTTATATGAATATGTTAGTATGTTTTAGTGTTGATTTAAAGTAGTTTTGGTGATAAAAGAAGCAAGACAAAGAGGAGGAAGTCAACCTGACAAAAATTGACTTGAAACAAGATAAGTGGAATCATTTTTGGTATATTTCATGTTTTATACTTTTGGTTCCTTTACTCTATGTTATAAATGATGATTTTGAAGTTGAAAAATGTTGTTTTGCCCTTTGGGGTATCTATGTGTGTGATTTTATTCATGGCAGAGAGTTGAAAAATATTTACAATTTTGCCACTGATTTTGTCTCACGTTTTGACTATTTTATCTAATCAATAATGAGTGTTATTATAGCTTGTTGAAAAGCTCTTTGAATCCTATTTTAAATGATATATAACTTGTATGAATTAAAGACCGTTTGAACTATTAAATTGCATGAACAAAAAGACTGTCTTACCAAAAGAACAGTAAAAACGGTTTTTTGTCATTGATTTCATCCCACGTTTTGACTACTTTATCTGATGGATCATTAGTGTTATTATAGCTTGTTGGAAAGCTCTTTGAATCCTCTTTTCAATGATATATAACTTGTATGAATTAGAGACCGTTTGGACTATTAAATTGCATGAACAAAAAAAACGGCCCTATCAAATAAACAGTAAATACAACTTTTGGAAACAAAGAAAAGGAAGAAAAGAAAGAAAGGAGAGAAAAAGAAAAGAAAAAGAAAAGAAAGAAAAGGAATTTGGGGCTCATAATTCAAGGGTCGTCCCAAGAGTATGGTTTGGTAAGTTATAAATAATTTTAAATGGAAGCAAGATTAGTAAGAAATAATGCACGCAAACATGTTACAAACTATGAGGGGGCACTTTACGCTACACCACCTGCAGTAAAGCACATCCGCAGTAAGAAATATCCGTAGTATGACATAGACTTGCAGTAGGGTCCGCTCGCAATAGAGCACAATTCAAATTTAAAAATGTGTAGTGAGAGAAAGGAAGAGAACCCGAGCTTAGAAAAGTCTCAAATCCCTATAGTCAGCTTCCAGAAAGTACCAGATAGGACAAAGTGTGACCCAAATCGTAAAGGATGAGCTAGATTATCCCCTCAATTCCTTGAAGAGGTTATGATGTGAGATTGAGGCCCGAGAGTGATTTAGAACAAGAAAGGAGACAGTTTACTTAATTCTTTCCCCTTACTAAGTGTTCTTATCTCTCACTTTTTTTTCTTTCATGATTGTAGGTACAGTTGATCAGGGTAGCTGCGAGGTAGGGTCGGGTTAGCGAGGATAGATCCGGGCTCGGGCTAAGGCTAGGGCTGGTTATCTATGGTTTTTGTTACATGCACATGATATTGTTGCCTTTTGACCCTATTCAGATAGTTGTATAGTTGTATTTAGGGGCATGTACATGATTACTCTATAATTTTAAATGTTTTCATATGAGTTTTCATATGAGATATATACATTTTTTGTTCGTTTCCAGATTTTCAGTTTTCTCAGAATAATTTCGGAATACTTTTAGTGACAAATCTATTTTAATTTTTTTTTTTTTTAAATAGACGTTCTAGATATTAATTCGTAATATTTTTTCTCTAGAAGACAGTACTTTTAGGGAGAAATGTTACAAAAGTGATACAAATTAGCTACTTTGACTAAGCTGTTCAATTGTGCCAATTGCAGCTATGACATAGATACTTTCAATAACTCATCTTATAAATTTCAACATTTGTAGCAAAAGAAACATTAAAAGGATATTTCCAATAAGGTGTATTACTAATTAACTAAATTTAGGCAATATGACATAATAAATGTTCATTTAAGAAGCCAAAAATTTCAATGGTGAAATCATAAATAAAACTTAGCAGTAAAATATAGGAGGTCAATGAAAAATGAAATCTAAAATAATTGATGTAATTTATTAATATTTTACTTATACTTCTGTAAAAAAATTTTCAAAGTCAGAGGGGCCAGCTAACCCCCCCATGACCACTCTTCCCTCTTAAGGTTAATTCAATTCAAGTTAAACTGAGTTTGACTTTGAGTTAATTCAAGTTTGGTTCGGTTTGAGTCTAAGTTTGAACCCAACAAGTTACCTTCAAATCAACTCAAATTCGACTCGATTTGAAGGGAATTGAGCTCGAGTTCGGCTATAGTGTCAAGCTCAAGCTGAGCCCAATTCAAATCAAACTTTTCTAAGCTTGCAAGTTTAGCAAACCAAAAACCTACAAGCTTAAGCTCAAACTAGACAATAACAAAATCCTTAAACTCGAGCCTGCTCAAGCCGGGTTGGCAATCAAGCTTGAGCCAACCTAGCTTGAATCCCTCCCTATTCCGTCCCAATTTTACATGCTATGCCATATACAAGAGAAATCTGTGTTTCACCCTCACAAGATAAATGATATATTCAAATTAACACCGGTAATTATAACCAACACTTACTGCATTCTGAACTTGTTGACATCGTTAAAGCTTAAGAATGAATTGACACAAAAGGAAAGTCAATAATCAATAACCGTACCTAAACAGGGGTGCTTCATAGCCTGCAGAATTTTCAAGAAGAAAAGCATATATCACATAACATTAACTCAAAGAAAGGGTACCATTCACCTAAAAAATGGGAACCCCACTTCAAGATAGACCATATAAAGCAAGAATGAAGGGATGGTTTGAGTTGTTACCAAAACCATCAGAAAGGAAGAGAATAGCGAGCTTAGAATCAGAAGGGCCAGTGACATAAGTTTTGAGACCCGCAAGTTCTTGGACAGTCCCTGCTCCACAAGTGGGGCTGAGGATTGGTGGGTTCACAAGGCACTGAGAGCTTGCCATTGCCATGTTTCTTCTTCAGAAAAAAAAAAAAAAAAAAAACGTAACAATGGCTTGTTTTATAGGGAGACAAACACGATGATCAAAACGACGTCACTGCTTTCATCAAGTAATCTTACCTGGTCGGTCGTCTTGTCAGTTCTTCCCTTGTTGTTAATCATTTTGCTGAATTTGGCGGCCAGTCCGCCACTTTTCACAATATAATGGAATATGCATGGCTTCGTAGTTGCCGTCGATTTTGGTTGGATTTACAATAATGTTGTCATATTTTTTTATAAACTGGCCCTACAGAGTGACAATGGCTAGATTCAATTATGGCAGAATGTAAGTAATACACAGTACGAGATTGACTCGAATCCGGAAGAGTCAAATCATAGTAGCGTAAAATTGGATATGAGTCAAGTTAGCTTGAATAATGGTTCCGCTTGGTTGAGTCAAGTTGAATTTATATGGGGTCAAGTTAGAGTTCTTGGCTTAACTGATAACTAGATTAAACTCAAAATAAAAACTGTTTGATTTGGTCAAACTCAAAAGTCGATTATTTGACTTTGTTTGTAGCTTAAATCGAACCAAATGATGTTTACGTGTCAAAATTTGAGTAACCACCGTGAGCTAAAATAATAAGTTATGAATATAAACCAAGCTTGAGCTTCGAACTTCCCCATCAAATCGAGCTCGAGCTTCCCTTTAATACCATTCAACGAATTCAAATTGTCCTATTATACATTTAAGTTGAACTTAAGTCAATCTATATTTAAATTTGATTCAACTCGTATATATATCTATTCAATCTAGGGGTATATACGAACTAAACTAAACCTAAATATCATCTGACTCGAGTTTAATTTAAATAAAAAATGAAGTTGATTGGGTTTAACTCAAGTTTATCAAGGTAAAATTAAAAGTATCTCAAATTTAGTTACATCTATAGTTCAAAGCTTGAATTGTGGCTCAAGTTCGCAACTCATTAACAAAAATAATGTGATTTTACCTGAAAATAGAAAAAATGATATTATTTTGATAATTATTTAACATTACTTGAATCAAACAATGAGTCAAACTTAAATCAAATCGAGTTATTGGTCAACTCATGAGTCGAACCAAGTCTAACTTTCTTTAGTTTTTATTTAACTTGATTGTAGAAATGAGTTGATCCTCTTGAGTTGAATTCTAACTAAATGAATTTGAATTGAGTCAATCTGATTCGAATTTAATTTTAATTCAATTTGAATTGATATAAATTTAATATTTTTTATGAAAATAAGTTTAATCTTCAATTCAAACTCTATTAATTTTATTTGAACCCAAATGACTTGGATCAAACCTAAACCAGAATAAATTTAGTTTGAGTGAAGGTGGGATCAAGAAAGACTCTTCTTTGTACGGTGATTATGGGACAAAAGCCCACTTCACATGAGAAGCCCAACTCACGAGAACTCGTTCATGTAAACCGGGAAACAAACGAACTCGTAAACAAACCTGTCACTTACCAGTCGCAATCCACAATTTGTCGGTTTTCTCTCCTGGTGTACGGGTTTTTGGGGGGGTTTTCACTACAGATAACAAAACTAAAACCTCGAAGAGACTCAGAGAGATAGAAGAGAGATGGGGTCTTTAAGGGATGAAACAAAGCATGTAAGAGGGCAACATAATGAAGAAGAAGAAGAGCCAATATTAAAGGAGCAAAACCAGAGGTTTTGTATGTTCCCCATTAGGTACAAGCAACTTTGGGAGATGTACAAGAAGGCTGAAGCCAGTTTTTGGACTGGTAACTTTTCTTTTTCTATTTCGAACTTTCTTCTTTTAGTTTTTTTTTTTAATTTCCGATTTTTGCAAAGGTTTTTTTTTTTTGAATGTTTTGACCTTAAAGTAATTGCTCTTTGTTCAATTGTTGGTTTTTGGCCACCATTTTTGTTCTTTTTAATTTCTTATTATTATTTATTTATTCCGATGGAATTGTTAAATTGTTGGGTGTGTATGTTTACATTCTGTAAAGGACTTGTTGTGTTAGCCTTTTTCAATTATTGCAATTAGAATGCCTAGGCTATGAAACATTTCTGAATTTTGGGATAAATTTTTTATCTTCTCTGATTATATTTGGCTAAGAGATATTCGCCCTTCAATGATTTTCATTCTTTTAAATGCTTGGTATTGGTATTGGTTGAATATCCTGAGACATGACTATGCTAGTTTGAGTTTGAAGTAGAGTATACTTCCAAAGTTTTATACAATGTAATGATCAATGTCATAGGGACGTAATGCTATATTGTCATCTATCCCATCCTAACTAGTTTGCAATTTGCAATCCTATTTTAATGGGCGCACATTTAAGGGATTCAGCTTTATCATCATACATCATAGTTTGAAACCTTATAATTGGTGCATATGGTATTTATGACATGAAGTGCAATCAATTTGCTTTTTCAGGTCATTGTGAGAGATAAAATTCATTTTCTGTCAATTTAAGCAAATTTTCTACAACTCATGCAGGGTAAAATGACAATTTCTCTTAGAGATAAGGTAAAAATAATTTTGGCCTCCAGGTCATTGTGGGAGATATTATCAACATCAATGGTTTTTTTTTTTTTTTGGGTAGTATTTGAAGTTATATAGTTGCCTCTGGACGTTTCCATGTTCTTATACCCAAGCATCAAACTAGAACGTAATGCCATTTGTAACACATCTCTGTGTTGGCATGACCTTTGTTCTTCTGCTTACCCTTCTTGAGGATTGAGAGAATTTGTACATGGACAATTTAATGCCATATATTTTGTCTTACAGACCATGTATAGCGTTTTCTTAAATGCCTAACCTGTAATTATGCAATGTAACCACATGGCAATATATTGAATTCATCGGTGTGGTCTTGATGGGTAACGGTGAGAGGTTGGTGGAAGTTGCACTGGTGTCATTTGTTTAATGGTGTGTAGATTTTGGCTTGGGAAGTTAGTGGTATCAATACTGATGACTAATAGTAGATTGGCGATTATGTTGATGATGGTATGAAAAATTACTTTCTTTCATCATCATCTTCTTATTTTTTTAGTCTCCATTAAATAAATAAATATAAGAAAGAGAGAAGATATCATTCTTTTTTCAGTTTACAGTTTATCTTCATCCTCCCAAATAGCTGATTTTCTTAGTTTTGCTGAAGTTTACTTTTCACTCTTTGGTTTTTTCCCCGTTGTATATTCTATTAACTTGTTAATGGGATAACAGCTGAGGAGGTTGATCTCTCCCAGGATATGCAGCATTGGGACAACCTATCTGATTCTGAGAAACACTTTATAAGCCACGTATTGGCATTTTTTGCTGCTTCTGATGGGATTGTTTTGGAGAACTTAGCTGCAAGATTTCTAAATGATGTTCAAATACCAGAGGTAAAATTATAGTCTAAGGTCCTCTAACTCTTTTTTGTATTCACATATTTCAGATACAATAAGTGATTTTTTTTTTTTTTTTTTTTGCAGTATTCTTTCTGTTTAATCTTGTTCATTATTAGCTGAATTCTATAGTATGCATCGCTGCTTCTTTTTAATTCTTTTCTAGCTCTTTATAATTCATTCCCATAATTGCTTCAACTTACTCCTGCTGTTATGTATGATAGAGGTGTGGGATAAGAAATGAACCTTATTATTATGACTAATTTTAGCTTACGAATGTCGGGGTCCAATTATTTTCTTTCTTCAAGTGATTTTCTAACTTCAAGGCTTATCATCTCTCAGGCCCGGGCATTTTATGGGTTTCAAATTGCAATGGAGAATATTCATTCTGGTAGAGTTTCATTAGTGATGTTATTTAACTTTCCTCTGCAGCTAATAGTTGCTACATGACTGATGCTGTTTCTTCTGCTTGTTATCAGAGATGTACAGCTTGCTTTTAGAGACATATATTAAGGACCCAAAGGAGAAGCATAGTTTGTTTAATGCAGTTGAAAGCATTCCTTGTGTGGCTACTAAGGCTAAATGGGCTTTGCAGTGGATTCATAGGTACTACTGCATATTTCATTTTTATTTTTTGAGATTATTGTGTATAACAACTTCTTAAGCAAAAAGTTCCAAAAATAGTTTTGTGGCAATTCATCCTAATCTCAAGCATGATGGCAAATGATTTTAGGTTCCTGGTGTAGACTTATATAGACATTATACATTCCTCTGTTTGTTCTTGATTTACTAAGCATCCATGTTACACCATTGAGTGTGATTTTGTCATTTCTAACTGGATGGGTGTGCAGTCGTTTAGTTATTTCAGTAGACTTCCACAATTTGGTCACTTGGAAATATCCCTAGATTTTTTGGAGGCTATGTCTTTGATGGGAAGAAATTAGGGGTGGATTCGAGTCAAACCGAGCCCAAAATAAGGGCCAATTCAAACTCTACTCAAATCTAGAACTTCTAGCTCAAGCTTGAGTTCAAGCTTTTGAATAGTAATGCTGAAGAGGTGAACAGTAATGTTGGAGAAATGATTCGTTGGCAAACTCTCGAACTCAAGCTAAGCTACCGAACTAAAATGCTAGCTCGAGTTTGGCTTGTTTGAGCCAAATATGCATTCGAGCTTGAATCCACCCCTAGAAGAAATAACATAGTGTAAATAAGTAGAACTTCATGGATAAGCTTTTATTCCTGAGTGTTAATTCCTTCTTCTAAATTCTTTCTTGTTTTGTATGATTATCAAATTCCATGTGCAGTTTTGTAGCTTCCTACCAATTTCACAGTGTCATTTGTGTTTTTGCATTAAACTCTGCGTAAGTTAAAGCAAGGGAGCCCTTGCTTCCCACATTATCTCATTCTGGCCCTTATGCAGCGGAAATACTTTTGGAGAGAGACTTGTAGCTTTTGCATGTGTCGAAGGAATTTTTTTCTCTGGAAGGTATTTTGCTTTAAACATCTTGGCTATTAGGCTCTTCAATATTATGAACTTGTATTTTATGATTTTTTTTATGAGGTATAAAACGAATATCATTGAATTTCCTGTCATTGGCATTTATTTCTGTCCAGCTTCTGCGCTATATTTTGGCTGAAAAAGAGGGGATTGATGCCAGGTTTGACATTCTCAAATGAGCTTATATCTAGAGACGAGGGATTACACTGTGACTTTGCTTGCCTTCTGTACAGGTGGATGTTCTGTTTTATAATTATTATGGTTACTATTATTTGTTAAGTATTGATGGTCTGCCGTGTTTAAGAATCATTTTTTGACTGTGTGCCATGCTATGCTTCCTGTGGCTAAATTCATGGACCAAACTTCAATTTTCCAAAGAAGAAAAAGAGGATACAGAAAAGTCCTGAAAAGTGTAATTGTTCTTATTTCTTACAGTTTGCTACGAAAGCAGCTAGATTGGAAAAAAGTTCATCACATTATTCATGAAGCTGTAGAAATTGAAACTCAGTTTGTCTGTGACGCCCTTCCTTGTGCACTGATCGGCATGAACTCAACTTTGATGAGCGAGTACATTAAGTTTGTTGCTGATCGCCTTTTGGTACATCTCATTTCATATTACATCTTTTAACAATTGCTTGTGAAAAAGAACTGCACAAATTTTCTAATTTTTCACTCTCTTTAAGGTTGCCTTAGGGTACCAGAGGAAGTACAACGTGGAAAATCCCTTTGATTGGATGGAATTTATATCTTTGCAGTAAGTATGATGAACACTTGTTTGCCAAAAAAAAAATGATTTTATGCATCTTTTTTGAAAGTGCTTAGGACTGATTTTTCTTCCGCAAACTAATTACTTGAGCGTTGTCATAATTTGAATGTATAATATAAACCTTGAGGTAAATATAAACCTTGTAACCCTTATAAGGTGCTTCCAAGGAAGCATCTCTTGCAATAAATTAGATGTGAATCTTTCGATTCCTACACTTCTTTTCCATCCTATGCGAATAGACTTAAGATCCTTTCGATTGTATCACCATGTTTAAATTAGACGTGAATTTTTCACTTGTCCTGAAGCTGTCTCGGCTCTGAAACTAAGATAGGTTTCTGTGAATATATGTTATTGATTACAATGTCTTCTACTTAGTATTTTTGTTTTGATTGACTTTGCAGGGGAAAAGCTAACTTTTTTGAGAGACGGGTAGGCGATTATCAGAAGGCTTCAATCATGTCAAGCCTTGAAAATGGAGGCAGAAACTATGACTTCAAGTTGGATGAAGACTTTTAGTCAAAATTTTGTTGCCTTCCCTCTGGTATTATTCTTGTGCTGTTGTAAGCATATAAATTTTTGAACTATTTGCAGGCAATGCCCAAGGCATCATTAGTTCATAGCCCCAACTGGTTGTTCTTAAAGCCCTTATGCAGCTGGCTTGAAACTTGGATTCATGTTTATAATATATTCATGAAGTATGATGTTTACTGCTATCTTTTTTCTATTAATTTTACAGATTTTCATGGCACTGTTATCACATTTTGTAACTTACTGCATGGTGGAATGTCTATATCGTCTTTACTTGCAAGTTACTCTCTGTTTATATAAACTTCTAAATAAAGGAAATATAATATCAGCAGAAACAGCATCAGGGATTGCTTTAGTCTTTAATTTAATACATTTTAGTGGAAAATGTTCAGATCATGCATGGGGTTTGGACTTGGGTGGATTTGAGTTAAATCGAGTTTCAAAGCTAGTATGAGACTGGTGCAAATCTATAATATCTAGTTTGAGTTTATTCTATTTATTGTACAATATTGTCGAACGATTGTCAGTGAGATGAATAATATTATTAATAAAATAATCATTATTATTGAGAGGTGAGCCAGTGTTTCTAGAAAGATGAACAAGTTGAGCTCCTGAGTTTAGGCCAACACTTTTATTGGCAAATTGGAGGTTACAAAGTCTATGCCCAAGTACTTATTACTTCTTGGGTTATCATTGTTATCTTATTAAGTTTAGCCCTTGTAGTTGTTCGGAATCCTCAAACCATTCTGGCTATTGGTCAAAATTTCTTCGAATATGTCCTTGAATTCATTCGCAACACGAGCAAAACTCAGATTGGAGAAGAATTCGGTCCATGGGTTCCCTTTATTAGAACTATGTTTCTATTTATTTTTATTTCTAATTCATTAGGTGCTCTCTTACCTTGGAAAATCATCCGGTTACCTTATGGGGAGTTAGCCGCACCTACAAATGATATAAATACTACCGTTACTTTAGTTGAGTTGGTGTGTAATGTCGTTAAAAGATTGTCAATTAAATAAATAGTATTGTTAGAAAAATAAACAATATTGCTAGAGGGGTAAATAGTATTATCGAAAAGACAAATGAATCAAGTTGTTGAGTTTAGGTCATTCGAGCCTAATGATGGATTTGACCCCTAGTTGGAAGGTGAATTCTCACTTTCAACAAGTTGCTGCACCAACAATTGGGACCTAGGAAAGTTGGCCCAGGCAACTGCATGCCATTTTTTTATCAGATAAATCTATGCTGTGCGTAGATTGCTGAGAAAACAAGTCAAAGAGCAAGTATGATTGTCAATGATCAAATTTCTACTGTTTAAAACTTTAAGAGTCAGCAGTGGGGTTAATTGAAAATTGTTTGTCTTTGTGAGCACACCCAGAAACTGGTAAAAGATTTTTTCCTTTTTCCCCCCTGAAATTGATCAATCATGCTCTCTACTCCAAACTTTACTCGTCTTTTCATCCATATGCTCGACCATTAATTCGAGATAATATTACCTTGATTCAATGGTGGAGCCAAGATTTTGCCAAGAGGCATCTTCATTGCTCCACCACTATTTATCAGTCAACACATATGTTGTTTTAGAGAAACACTCGATCAAATATTAAATTCTCAAATCCGATATTGATCAGGTTAGACAAGTGCCCAACTAATCAATACACTAAAAATGTAAAACAAAAAGGTGATAAAAAGCTGGCTTGGATAGCACCAATGAATGCATGCAAGCAAAGCAGCTTAAGAATGAGTTCAGTCCAGAGGTGATAATCTTATCGTTTAAAAATAAAAAAAGGGAAAGAAAACACCATATTTGCTTCCAGATAAGTAGAGCATATGATTCCACTGTAACCCACCAACCTCATTTTGGATTTGTAGCCAACTTCTTCTGTCAAGAATCTTTCTCTTTATCTTCTTCTCAGTTTGGTGGTTCAGGTGTCTGCCTAATATTATAGTCATCTTCAACTTAATCTTAAAATATTATAATCATCTCTAACTTAAATCCTAAAACTAATTCTTAAGTAACATATCTACATTCAACATCCAACCCGATTAAAAGGTCGGTCAGTGGATCAATTTGTTTGATTAATTAATTAGATTGACGATATTAATATAATATAACTAAAATTTTATATATATTTAATGGATAATATTTAATAATAATTGTGTTCAATTCAATAATATATATTCCCAATTAGCGCAAGAAAACCAAATAGAGTCACTTCTTCCAGTAGCAGGCCCAAGTGGGGTTCAAAGACCTTTTGACTTTGAAAATTTTTTAATTTTGTATATATAAATAATCAATGTAACTATTAAATTTTTATATTCATCTCCCCGAAAATTTTATTATTTTCTCATTGATTTTTTTACATTTTACTTTTTATTCAATTTTAATACTTAAATTTTAATTATGGGTTTGTCTTTACCTTCGTTTTTAATAATTGGGTTTAATCATACATAATGAATTGATCGTTATAGGATTTAAAACAATCAATCTCAATAATTGGTTTTAACCATGTATGACTAATTAACCAACAGTTGACTACAGGGTCTTGTCAAATCGATTCAACTTATTGATTTTGATCTGGGTTTTAAAACAATGCATTCTCGCATCTCGTAATGTCAATAAAAACAAATAAAAGCAAAAACATGGGTTCATCATAGTTTACTATTTAGACTTTGATCTTTATCCAACTTAATCACCTTATAAATTATGATTATTACCATTTCAAATGCAGCAGTTAATTATTTGACACAACCATCTAACCTAACTCACCCTTGTGGAAATCATATGACCCAATACCTTCAATTCCATTGGCTGTTCTATTATAATTATCAAAATGTTATCATTCCAAACATAGTAGTTACTAAAGCATAAAATTCAAATATCCATACATGTGGAATGCTAGGATTTGAAAACCTAACTTTAAAAATAAGACTTAGAACCGAAATCAAAATCACGCAACATTAGGTTGTAAAATTTAGGAAACATAATAGAAATTTGTCCTTATAGGTTCTTATTCAAAACCTACAAGATTAGGTAGGTTTTGGTTCTTAAGTACCTAACACTATTATATAACGTGTCGTTTTTTATGATTTTTAAGGTTAACTAACTTTTGTTACAAAAGTTTTGGACAAAAAGGTTATCCAACCTAAATTTGATTATGGTTTCAATTTTCAAAAAGATTTCGGTTTCTTAAAATAGTGATATTGAAACTTGCCCATATATTCAAAATTGAAAATTACCTTGTGAATGTGGGTTTTGCGTAGAAATTGAAACTACGACATTGGGTATCTAATGATTTCGATCTGATTCTATCTAGTTCTTTTGCTCATCCCTAATGGATATTCTATATTAGCTAAAATGAATCAATCAATTAATGATTGTTATATCTTGGAGGTATGAACAATACTTGATAATTCAATGTTTTTAGGGAAGAGAAGGATTAGCTTGTCGAGCTCAAACACAATTCGAGATTGATACTTCGTCGACTTTTTTTCTTTTTCTCTTACTCTGACATTACCATTCATCACTCAAGTAAGTTGAGTTTCTGCTCAAACTAACCATTTTATATTCGAATCAAATTCAATTTGATAATTTTATATTTGAATCAAGTTCAAACTAACATTTATTTGAACTCGAATCAATTCAAATCTAAGTCTAACAAAAACGAATCAATTAATCATTGATTGTTATATATTTGTAGGGGTTTTAACAATAGTTGATCACTCAATGTTTTGTTGGGAGAAAGGATAATAAAAGAAAAAAAGGAAATTGGGTTAAGAATTCACTTTCAAGAATGAGAAGGGCTCCACATAATTGTTATACCTGCCTGCCCACCAAGTGTGAGAGGTGCTTGCAAGTTCTGCCAAAATTTGTTCACTCTCAATTGGAAATGGCTTGGCCAAAAGCAAAACCTAAAGCTTTTATTTTTAGAATAAAATATGCCAATCCCATCACTACTTGTTGATGGCAACTATCCATCATCCCCTGTCATCATCTTCACCTACCCTTAACCACCAACATCTTTCTCTCCAACACTTAACCCATTTTTGGTGACAACCTAAAGTAAGAATGGGAATATTTAGGGCTCAAATCAATCCATGTTGAGTCCGAACAAGACCCTGTTTGAAATTTGTTTAAATATAAAAGAGTTAATTTAAAATCAATAAATTGAAATCTGAACTCAATTTAAAAATAAATTTACTTTAAATTTACTCTAAATTTATTCAAATTTGAATATTTAGATTGATTCAAACTTGACTCATTTGAATCGAGTTTGAATAGTTCAAATTGAATCAAACTCTAAGAATATTGAATCAAAAGTTATAAGAGATTTTGGACGTAAAACCTGAAGTATGTATAAAATAATAGGAATATATTAGGGCAAAATTCGATATACACTATATTCGAACAAAACCCAATTAGAAATAAGTTCGAAATCGAGAAAATAAGACTTGATTTCAATTTCAAAATAAGTTTATATTTAATTTAATTTGAGTTAATTTAAATTTAACTATTTCAATTGATTTAAACTCGGTTCGTTTACTCGATCTTTTAACTCCATCTCTCCCCAAACACCCTTTTAGTCTTTTCTCTCAAACAGAAAAGTTAGGCCGTTGGTTGCCCTCCGATCTTGATGGATTTGTGATTCCTTTGTGGGCCTTCTTCCTTTTTTTCTTCATCCTAATCACCCAATCCACCAACCCACATTCCTTCTAATTATTCTCAATCTCTTAATTCAAATACACAAAAAATAATTAATAAAACAAATTTATTTACTTAAAAATAAAAAAAATTTACTATATCGTCGTAAAAAATTATTTTAATAATATATTTTTTATTAATAAAATTATTTTATTCGGTTTGTGAATAGTCTTATAAGTTGTATGATTTGTATTTTCTTTTTATTAAATTTTAGAAAACTATTAAAATATTTTAATTTTCTTATAATTTTAACTTTAATAAATTTAGTTTAACATATTAAGTATATTAAATAAAATAATATTTTTATTATTATTTTAGTTTAATCAATTAAATATAATAATTATTTAAATATACTAATTTATCGAAATATTATATTAATTTATACTTAATTTGAGAGAGAAATCTATCTTTATGAAAAAAGTCTGATTTTGGTAATAAAAGATTACTCGAATCATATGCATCATTAGCATTAATCCAATTGTTTCTGATTAAAGTTGAATTTGATCCGAATTAAGATTGAACAAGATCCAACTTAAAATCACTGTAAATTCAAAAGAGTTAGTTCAAAATTAATTAACTAATGTTTGAACTCGACTTAAAAATCATTTAACACTGGATTCAATTTGAGTTGATATTCTAATCGATTTGAATTTAACTCTTTCAATTTGAGCTCTAATTTAAATTCGAACAACTCAGATAAAATCATACCCTAATTTGTAGTCAAACAATAATATTTCGATATTTATTAAAATAAGGTAAAAAATGGTAGGAGATTTATTATAATATAGTTTAATGATAGAGTTGTATTCACCGAGTCAAGTTCAAACAAAATCCAATACAAAATTGGTTCGAATTAGAAAGAGTTGACTCAAGATCAATTTTAAATCAACAAATTGAAGTTTAAATTCAGCTAAAAAATAATTTAACTTTAATTCAGTTTAAATTTTCGTAAAAATGAATACAATCTTTAAAAAGTTAAAGATTTTTTTTAAAAAAATTTCAATCGGAAGGACAAATTTTTTTGGTAAGTAAAAGGACAATTTTTATGTTGGTACAATATGGGATCTAAGCCAAACTTCATTAAACTAATTTTAATTAATTAATAATAATAAGACAATAATATTTTATAATACCAATTTTACCCCTCGCTCTGTTGGCATTACATAGCATGACTGAAAACAGATGAAACAACGGAAAGTTCAGTTTGTCTGAAGCTGAAACTGAGTAAGTACAGGGCCCAAGATGGCAGTCACAGTAGCCGGAGGAGGCGGCGGCGGCGGCGGCGCTGGTGGAGTGTGGGACAGCGTAGTGGAAATAACAAAGGTGGCGCAATTTAAAGAAAGTGATCCGTTATTGTGGGCTATGCAGTTGTCATCGAGTTTGAACTCGGCGGGAGTGAGTTTGCCTTCAACTGAGTTAGCCCACGTGTTGGTTTCGTACATTTGTTGGGATAACAATGTTCCCATTCTTTGGAAGTTTCTAGAAAAATCTCTCATGCTCAAGATCGTCCCTCCTTTTCTCCTCCTCTCTCTACTCTCTGACAGGTTCTTGTTTTGTCTTTGTGTTTTTGAATGAATTTATGTTGTCAATGTAAATGTTGAAGGAAAAGGAGAAAACTTTTTTCTCAAAATCGATAAAAAAAAGTCGACTAGCTAATTGAAAGAGCTGGTCAAGTCAAGCCTTAACTTTAGAACCAGCTGATTTCTTTTCTTTGGATTTTCTTTAAGTGCCATTTTTAATGAAAGATAAGTCATGTATGTTGTTTTTCTCTTTGAGTAAACTAAAAAAAAAAGTTTCTTTTCCAAATCTCATGTGAAAAATGTGATTGGGGGATCCCCAATATTTATTTGCAATGTTTATTCTTGGAGAAACTGAAAGATTTCTACTGTTCAGTGATACAAAGGCCATCTTGTAAGTTAATGCATGAAGTAATTTGACTTATGGTGATTGCTGTTTAGTTAGGATTTGGGAGTTTTCTGTTGTATATTTATGGCACATTTATGGTATTTGTTCTTGATACAGAGTCATTCCAAGTCGACGCTTGCAGCCAGCAGCGTATAGGCTCTACATGGAGCTTCTCAAGAGATATGCGTTTACACTAAAATGTCAAATCCATGACCCAGATAATCAAAAGTAAGTTGCAATTGTTGCTTTTATTTTTGTATGAGAAGTGAAGAACTGTTGTTTATTGCCTGCATTATATTGCAAATTCGATACAGGAGATACGGCTGTCATCTCTATTTGATGTCTTTTGTTTGATTCTTAGACTTAAATATTTGAGGACGTTTGCAGATTGATGTGTTTCTAGGGCAATAAACATGTCACTGCTTTTTCTGTATAGGCTTCTCAAGCCTGCATTTTCTAAAAATGAAACAGAAAATCCCATCTTTCTCTAATTTCATATGTGACTCTAAGATATCATTCTTTCATTCGTAATATCTACTGTTACTGTAGCTATTATCTAAAATGGATCTTAGGCTATAAGTTCCACGTTCAACACCAATGAATACTCTCATTGTTGCCAATTCATGCATGCCTAGGTCATGAGTGGTTGGTTTTCATTTTTGCTTTTCCATTTATGTTCCTAGTGCTTGTAAAAAAATAAAGAGGGTTATTATCAAAATGACTATTGTCCTGATTATTATCACCTTTTCTTTATTTGAATATCTTCTTTATCCAGGGTTATGAAATCAATAGATGCTGTTCTTCATCTTTCTGAGAATTTTGGTCTTCCAGCAACTGAGCCTTTTATTCTTGTTGTTGAGTTTATCTTCACAATAGTGTGGCAATTGCTAGATGCATCACTAGATGATGAAGGATTGCTGGAACTTACCCCAGAAAGGGAGTCCAGATGGCCAACTAAACCTCTGGAAATGGAAATAGATGGATGCAATGATTTTGATAAGGAGAGGACTGAGTATCAAGAGAGATTGCAGAATATGAATACTGTGATGGCGGTTGAGATAATTGGGCAATTTCTGCTAAATAAAGTGACTTCAAGAATTATTTACTTGGCACGACGAAATTTGTATGTATTGGTTCCCTTGAACAGTTACTTCTCAAATCTTATGCATTCTAATCATTAAAAAAATTTATATTCTTTTCTTTATTGGTTCTGCAAAGGATGGACAGATTTGCCGTTGAAAAGTGTTTTTTTATATTGGATGAAAAATTTTAAAACTCAGCTTTAGTATTGTACATATGTTTGGGAAAGTTAGATGAACACTTCTTTGCCATTGAGGTCTATTTAGGTTTACCCTGATTTAAACGACTGTAGCCATGATGTCTTTTTAAGCAGTACTGTAATTAGTTTTCAACTTATCCTTTGGATTGAAATTATATTGCTTAAGGCTTCCCGTCATTTTGTCAGGCCCACACATTGGGTTGGTTTCACCCAGAGAATACAGCTGCTAGGAGCAAATTCAGTTGCATTGAGAAATTCAAAAATTTTAACTCCTGAGGCTCTTCTACAGTTGGTATCTGACACTCGTATTGTCTTCTCTCAAGAATGCAATATAAAGTCACCAAAAAATTTGCATGCAGTTATAACCTTTGGATCTCCAGCTTGTTCTGCTGGTCTGTGCCATGGTGTTAGTTGTTCTGCACTTTGGCTACCACTTGACATTTTCTTAGAGAATGTTATGGATGGATATCAAGTTAATACAACAAGTTCTGTTGAAATAATAACTGGTAAATGTAGCTTTTGTGCTTGCCTCCAGATGTATTATTTTGATTGAAATGGTATAAAATTCTTTTGTTAAAGAAATTGTAAGAATGAAAACTTGAGATTTCATATTTATGCAGGTTTGATTAAAACTCTTCAAGCAATTAATGGCACCACCTGGCATGACACCTTTTTAGGCCTTTTGATTGCTGTTCTTCGTCTCGTTCAAAGGGTTCGTATTGACATGGGTGACTGGAAAAAATATTTCTTTTGCAAAACTTTCTTATTTAAATTTGGTGCACAAATTATAATGTTTCCTTAAAGCCTTACCTTGAACCACATATCTTCAGCCCAAAAATAAACTGAACTTTTTATTGGTCCCAAGGTTTCCATCTTCTTTTAAGTGCCTTGTCATCTCAGTTAACAAGTTTTTTAGATAAAATAGCCAATATTTTATGCCTAACGCTTCAAAGAAGAATTTTAGATCTATGAAGTTAAATGCCTTGCCTGTTATCATGATTTTACATCCATACAAGTTCCTTGTCTTTGGCTTATTTTAAATTTAGAGGCATCTGGACACACATAGACAAAAAAAGAGGATTATTTTCTATATTTCATTTGGTATTCTACATAATCATTACAAGGTCATACTCTTATTGATTTGTCTTATATATAATTCTCTGTTGCTAGTAGGAGAGGGATCTGATTGAGGGCCCCATGCCCCGCCTAGATCCTCGTTTGTGCATATTGTTGTCAATCACACCTCTTGTTATTGTGGATCTTATTGATGAAGAAGAGGCCGCACCAATTGATGAAACAGAATGTGGGTCCACCAATCACTGGAGAGAAAATAAAGGTCCAGGAGAGCATCGCAGTGATTTGGTCTCCAGCTTACAAGTACTAGGAGACTATCAGGGTTTGCTGACTCCACCACAATCCGTTGTTTCTGCAGCCAATCAGGCCGCTGCCAAAGCTATGTTGTTTCTCTCAGGCATCAATATTGGGAGTGCATACTTTGAGTGCATCAATATGAAAGACATGCCAGTCAGTTGTTGTAAGTAATATCTTGTTTTCATTACTAATGATAAACTGTTAGGATTCCAGCACATTATTCATCTAAAACAGTAAATAAAACAAAACCCGTAAAAAAAAAAAAACGATTTTATTTATATAAGGGGTTACAAATGATAAACCAGACAATTTGAGGAGTTAGAGGCCTCCCATTTTTCAGCCATTTGAGACGCTAGAGACCTCCCACAAGCCGCCTTGCCCAAATTCCATAGTTTTTTTAATCCCACCCATTTGATAACCTAACTATCCTTTTTATAATAAAATCTTATCTTTGGGATAAAGACAAGTGTCCCATAACCTAACATAAACTCAAAAGACATTTTCTTTGCTTTGTGTTGCTCTTGACAGTGTGATTTAGTGCATCAGGTTCATGAAAGCCCCTCTTGGTATTTGTACTTTACACAACTCTGCATCTAGTGCCTATGTACTACCCAACAGGAAAAAAGATAGTAAATCAGAATGTTAAATCTTGAAGTTTTACAATATATAAAAATTCTATTCATAGATGAAAAGTACAAAAGTGTTGATTCATCATGCTTTTTGGCAGTATGACTGTTTACCATGATCGAAGTTTTGCATGCTTTGATAATCCATGATGATATATATAAATAGGTTCAGCCTTAAAAACAATAAGAAAATACATTTGACCTTCTCTAAAGATAAATCTCTGCATTTTTGGAAGAATTTGTTTGAAAAATATCTGTAGATGCAGCAATGAGAAAGATAAATGCAAGAAGCAAGAGTCACCTGTTAACATCAATTTCACTCCTCATTTTGCTAGAGATTGCAAGTTTTTTAGTCAGTTGCAGTAAATGAGCAAACTCAATCTAAGGCTAAATAGAACAGAATAATATCATTAAATTCCCATACTAAGATATAACTGTTGAGTTTAGTGGAGATAAGTTTGACAAAGTTGATGTGCGTATTAATCCGAATTTTCAATCTTTATCTGGTACTTAAAAGTTAGTGATGTATCTCAGTCCACTGGTGCCAGCATTACTTCTTAGCATATAAGGCTTTCTAATCTTAATTTTTGTCCTTTCTCAGCTGGAAATTTACGCCACCTGATTGTAGAGGCTTGCATTGCTAGAAATCTTCTGGACACATCAGCATATTTCTGGCATGGCTATGTGAATGGACGCATTGACCAAATACCTCTTAGTGTGCCAACACAAGTGCCTGGTTGGTCATCGTTCATGAAGGGAGCTGCATTCACACCTACAATGATTAATGCTCTAGTTTCCAATCCTGCTTCAAGGTATACTTAAAATCTATTTTTTCTGAGTTGATTTGAATGATCAAGTGTTATGATTTAAGGTTGCTGGAAAGTTATCCCACAAAACTATGGTCCTACCAACTATTACTCTTATCAAATATTACTTTGTTAGGCAATTTTGAAAATTTTGGATTCTTCAATTTGACTGATTAATAATACCTGAAGGCTGAGAGGATGGACATGTTTGACTAGATCACCCTGCATTAAAGGTCATCTAACTTCTAAGTGCAGGGAAAACATTCTCAGTGCAATAAAATAAGTGATACAGACCTGGAAATGAGTCTCCTGTGCTATACCTCAGCAGTTCCAAAATGCTTGTCTTCCTTGATCACCCTGCTCAAATCAGGCTACAACCACAACAAACACACTGCTCTATTCAACATCAACCCACACACATACAAGGCAACTGATAGAAATGTGGATATTGTATTAGTTTTCTTTCCACCAATACAAAAGTAAAGTTTTGTATCGCATTACATCAAAAGCAATACATTAATTCTCAAACGCTACAAAACACCCTCATCCAGCATTCAAGAGGCTGGTTCTCCCTTTTTCTTCCTCTAATTTTCACAATATTCTTTCCGCCTTCTTCTCTCCCTCCTGGGTCTTTTTCTTCTTTTCTTCTCCATAACTCTATCCCCAATTCTTGTTTGCCACCTCACCACTAAATATCCTTGTGGTCCCTTCTTCCGGTCGCTTGCCTACTGCTTCTGGCTGCTTGCCACTGCTCTTTGCTCTTTGTCTGCTGCTTGCTCCCTTGCTGTGTAATTGACATCTGTCGCCTTCTATGTCTTGTCACTTGTGCCCATGATCCCTTTCCTTCCTCTCTTCTTCACATACACGTGTCTTAACAATAAGTAGTTGAGAGGTTGATGTAACAGTTTGCAAAATCATTTAAACAACAATAATGTTATGATAATAAATTGGATCATTAATGGTTACTCCAATGTGCAAATGCTCAGGGTTGCTCTCTATGTGAATCAATTTTAAATTATCTTCTAGTTGTTTTGATTCTGGCCTGGTCTTCAGTGACTCCTTTTTCTTTCCTGAAGCCAGGTATATCAGATGCTCTTTTTTGTAAATTTACCAAGGATAAAGCAACTGAATTTAAGCTCATGGATTTGATGGAAGCCTGGCAGAGCTCGAGAAAGTTTTTGAGATTGCTGTCAAAGGATCTGAAGATGAGAAGATATCTGCTGCTACCATTCTTTGTGGAGCCTCTCTGATTCGAGGTTGGAATGTACAGGTAATGTGATGGTTCTAACATAATTTGACTTCGGTCTCTGTTCTGTTTAATATTTTTACCCATTCTTCGTCATTAACATAATGGAGGGGAGTGAGGGAAGCGATTTCTTTTCCTTTTCTTCAAATTTGTTTGCTGATTAAGAAAAGGTTCTGATTATGTTCATGTCTGTTTTTTAATACAGGAACACACAATTCAGTTCATTACTAGATTATTGTCTCCTCCGGCTCCTGCTGATTGCGATGGGAGCTACAGCCATTTGATAGATCATGCTGCAATGCTGAATGTTCTAATTGTTGGGATTGCCACTGTTGATTGTGTACAGATCTTCTCTCTACATGGCCTAGTAAGTTTCACCTTTTCACTGGCCTATCTCCCATGACATGTATAAAACAGAAGATTTTGCGTCATGAGGTATCTTTATTCTTTTAGCATTGCTATGTGCACCAAGTTTTGAGTACCAAATTAGGTACCCAACTCATATGTCATTATGTGACTGGATGTTACTTTATCCTTAATTCAAAATTACTCAATCATATTATGACCCATCATCTGGATAGGCAATTGGATATTCAAAATTGGGTACACATAGTTTTATTGTTATTCTTTTGTCTCATTATAGGTTGCCTATCCAACGCTTAGTTATCTTCTACTGTTAGACCCAATAGACACCAGCAATGGTGGTAATACAGTTCAAGTTCAAAGTGCTTTACGAGTAAGGGGAAAGACAATGAAAGTACAAAACTGGTTTGCAAGAGCTAAGGTTCTTAATAAAGCTGGATGCAAACAGTATTTCTTTTAATCCACACAACTGGTGAAGATAAGACTTCATTTTGTTGATTTGAGAATCTTCCTAGGTCGGACAAAGGAGCCTAATTGCAAGATGTAAGAAATGAAAAGGGATCAAAGTCCTCAAGGAATAAGATGACAGTGACCAAAATGGTTACAAACAGGTTGTTATGTGGCAACAACTGTAAACAAACAGACAAGAATCCAAATCATTGTCTAACTTGCACTATGTTATTTAGTGGCTGAAACTTTCATCTGAATTAATTTTTTTTTTATTTGCTCTCTTCTTTTTTCAGGTTCCTCAACTTGCATGCTCGTTGATGCCTATTTGTGAGGTTTTTGGATCATGTGTACCTAATGTCTCTTGGACACTCCCCACAGGCGAAGAAATCTCTGCTCATGCTGTTTTCTCAAATGCTTTTGCTCTTCTTTTAAAGCTTTGGAGGTTTAATCATCCACCAATTGAACATGGGGTGGGAGATGTGCCTACTGTTGGATCCCAGCTAACTCCCGAATACCTCCTCTCAGTAAGAAATTCCCATCTCATGTCTGCTGAAAGCATCCACAAAGATCGAAACAAAAAGAGACTCTTGGCAGCTGCAAGTTCATCATATCCAAAACCTATATTTGTGGACTCATTTCCAAAATTAAAAGTCTGGTATCGACAGCATCTAAGGTGTATAGCTGCAACTCTCTCTGGCCTTATTCATGGAACTCAAGTTCATCAGACAGTAGAAGAACTTCTTAATATGATGTTCAGAAAGATCAACAGAGGAAGTCAGTCTTTAACTTCTGCTGTCTCCGGAAGCAGTGGTTCATCTGGAGTTGTAAATGAAGATAACTCTCTAAGACCTAAATTGCCTGCCTGGGATATTCTTGAAGCTGTTCCTTTTGTCGTCGATGCTGCTTTAACAGCATGCGCTCATGGAAGACTTTCTCCGCGTGAACTTGCTACAGGTTTGTTTTGTATTACTTGGTGTTAGCTTTGAAGACAGACACATATTAGCAGGATGAAAAATATAAAGACTTCTATTTAAAAATCCTATTGACATATGGTAAAGAGAAGAGGAAATACAAAAGATGATGAAACTTTCTTTACATATATCGAACAGATTGTCACATATTTTCCCAAATGGCAGCTATTTGTCTGACCTGAGTACTCAAAACAATATAAACTTCTTGTGTTAGTTGGTGCAGCTACCAGTTGTTATAGAAATATTATGATTCTGAGTTTGTATGTGTGACTATAACCTGTGTTATTTAATAACTCAGGGCTTAAAGACTTGGCTGATTTTCTTCCTGCATCTTTGGCAACAATTGTAAGCTACTTCTCCGCCGAAGTAAGTCGAGGTGTTTGGAAACCAGCTTTTATGAATGGTATGGATTGGCCTAGCCCAGCTGCAAATTTGTTAAATGTTGAGGAACATATCAGGAGAATTCTCGCTACCACCGGTGTTGATATCCCAAGCCTTTCTGCAGGTATTTTTTGTGGATATTTAAATTAGAATGCATGTACAATTCATATCTTCTCTGAGAAGTATAAATGCCCCTGCAAGAACAAGAAAAGAAGAGATGTTGAAAACCATCATGCCTTATTGTAGTGGCTATTTTCGGCTTATCTTTCTTAACTCTGGCTGTGTCTCTCTTTCTCTCTCTCTCTCTCTGCATATAGTTGGTCTGACTTATCTTGCATTGTTGATTATCGATAATTTTCTGTATCAAAAACCACGGACATTGTGATGTGGACTGTCTGGCTCGAGCTGTGTCTGGTCATTTAATTGATACAACTGAATAGAACAACCATCAACAATTGCACTTGTGCAGGAATATGGTTTCTCATTGCCAATCTAGGAGCCATTTTTCCAATACTATGACTAATACTCGTTATTCCAGCAGGGGGGAGCTCTCCAGCTACACTTCCACTACCTTTGGCTGCCTTTGTAAGCCTCACTATTACCTATAAAATTGATAAGGCCTCAGAAAGATTTCTCAATTTGGCTGGCCCAGCCTTGGAGAGCCTTGCTGCAGGCTGTCCATGGCCTTGCATGCCTATTGTTGCTTCCCTATGGACCCAAAAGGCAAAAAGATGGTTTGACTTCCTGGTCTTTTCTGCATCTAGAACTGTCTTTCTTCACAACAGTGATGCACTGGTTCAACTTCTTAAAAGCTGCTTCACTGCCACGCTTGGCCTAAGCACCAATTCTATCTCAAGCAATGGTGGTGTTGGAGCTCTTCTGGGTCATGGATTTGGATCCCATATATGCGGTGGGATTTCCCCTGTTGCTCCGGGAATTCTCTATCTCCGTGTTTATCGATCCATCAGAGATATTGTGTTCGTAACTGAGGAGATTCTATCTCTCTTGATGCATTCTGTGAGAGAAATAGCATCTAGTGGTCTTCCTAGCGAGAAATTGAAGAACTTGAAGACAGCCACCAAAAATGGAATGAGATATTGGCAGGTTTCACTTGCTGCTGCAATGACTAAAGTGAAACTTGCAGCTTCACTTGGGGCTTCCTTAGTGTGGTTATCTGGGGGTTTAGGTTTAGTGCAGTCAGTGATAAAAGAAACTTTGCCTTCTTGGTTTATATCAGTTCACAGGTCTGAACAAGAAGGATCTGATGGGTTCGATGGGCTAGTAGCAATGCTTGGCGGATATGCACTTGCATACTTTGCTGTGCTTTGTGGCGCTTTTGCATGGGGAGTTGACTCATCATCTTCAGCATCAAAGCGACGTCCGAAAGTCCTTGCAACCCATCTGGAATTCCTTGCAAGTGCACTTGATGGCAAGATATCACTCGGTTGCGACAGGGCAACTTGGCGTGCCTATGTATCGGGATTCGTGAACCTGATGGTAGGTTGCACACCAACTTGGGTGCTGGAGATGGATGTAGAAATACTGAAGAGTCTAGGGAAGGGGCTAACACAGTGGAATGAACAGGAGCTTGCCATGGCATTGCTGGGGATTGGTGGAATTGGTGCTATGGGTGCAGCCGCTGAACTTATAATTGAGCATGATTTGTGACCTTTTTTTTCCCCAATTTTCTCATATCTTGCAGTTTCTCATAGGACAGTTTGTTGTTGTAAAGTTTTGTATAAAGAATCTTTCGTTTAATCGAGTTTCTATGTACAGGAAGACCCAAAATTTTCAAGCCAGGGTAAATAGCTATATAATAATTGTTGTCAGCCAAAGTTTGCCTGTTCATGCTTTGTAATATCTTAAAGATTAGTAAGGGGCAGGGGAAATTTGTAATAAACTTAGGGTGCGTTTGGTTGACGGTTTTTAATATTACTTTGGTAATCTATCTTTTATTTTCTTGTTTGGTTTGTCAGTAATAAAATATTACAGTAATCTTCTATTACCAATGCTGACGTGACAGATAATATAGGTGGTAATCTGATTACCACCTTCACCTTAGGTATTTAAATATTACTGGGGTAATCTTGAGTTTATTATAGAAAAATTATTATTTATTAATTTTTTAAGATAAAAATAAATTTATTTTTAATTAATATGACAAATAATATAAAAAATATTTAAAAATAATTATATTTAAGAGCATTTAAGTAAAATAATTTATTAGTAATCTTTTATTACTTTTAACCAAACACAATAATTATTTATACCTATCAAATTTTATCAAACATAGTAATCATTTATACCCAGTAATCTTCTAAGTAATCTATCTTTAAGGTAATCTTTCTATTTTAGTAATTAAACATTATCCAAACCAAACGCCCCTTATGGTGTATAAATATTGCAGCCAAGCATAGCAAGATGTATATAATTTGATTCAAATCATAAAATCGGATTAAACTACTTAAAAATTATTGCTTGATTTGGTTTAATTTAATAAATTTTTAAAAACAGTACTTAGTTTATGTTGTAGTTTGGAGGATTATTAAATTGAACCAAATCATAAACTATGCTTTTTAAAATATATATATATAACTATATTTGACATAATTTTTTAATAAATAATTAGGTATACAATTTGGTTTTTTATATTTATTTTTATTATTTTCTTTATATGCATATTGTATATTAACTTCATATTTACTTTACGTGTTTATATTATATTTTTTAAAACTATAATTTTAATAAGTTTAAACTATAATTTAAACCAGAGCAAACTAAAATTTTTCTGGTTTAGTTTGGTTTGGTTTAAAAAAATTTCAAACCGTTTTTTCAATTTAGTTTGAAAAAACACAAATCGTACCAAACTGGAACAAATATACCTCTAGGTAGAGAAGTAGAATAAAAAAAATTCACTACAAAAGTCGAATAATAAGAAAAATAACATAGAAGAAGAGTTTGGGTGATGTTAAGCTCAAGTTTGTTTGAACTGACTAAAGATATTATCAAAGGTCATTAGCGAGATCAATAATATCATTAACAGAATAACTATTGTCGACGAGATGAAAAATATCGTTAGAGGAGGATTCAAACTGAACTCAAAACGAGTTACTAAATTGAATCTCTAGCTCGAATTTAACTTAAATCAAATTGAATATCAAGCAAAGTTGAGCTGACTCGGTTCAAATTTAACTGTATGCAAAATGGCTAAAAAGTCATTCTAGTAATCAATTGGTACAAGCTTAAAATAATAACACTATATGAACAAAAATTTCTTACTAATTACTCAAACTAACAAGATAATATATGATTGAGTGAACTGATTATTCAATATTTTTTTCACTTTAAAATTACATAAATGATATATTATAACATCAATTTGTAAAGATAAGTTAGTAACAAAATATTTATATACATAGTATTACTCAGGAAAGTTCAACTGCATGGCAAGGCTCATATACAACATTATTGAAGTGAACAAAGAATCTATATTGCATTTCATATATTTATTCTCATTAAATTTGGTGTATATTTCCAAAAATGAGACAAAATCATCCAGACAATGAATTGAATTAGATAATTGTTCTGATTCAAAGTCCAGTCCTTTAAAAATGAGAAAATATTTTGACATCTGAAAGATGAATAAATAGTAAAAGACTTGAAATATGAAATTGGATGGCTGCTGAGAAATATACCACATGTTGTCAGCGACCATCTCCTCTATTTGAAGCCAGACTAGCCACAGCCCTGCATTGCCAACAACAGATATAAAAACAACCCAACAAGCCAATGGATGGATTTTGGATTTGGTCTTAGATATTATAGACAGCATAATCATACCAACAAACAAAAACACAATACTTAGGTTTTTGGGTACAATTCAGTCTTTGCTATCGTAGTCAGCATATAACCATATCAACTGTGTTTGATTAGGGTTACACCCAAACCTAGCTCGCTCAATTCAAAAGCCGACTTGGCTTCCAAGAGGTCAATTCATTTCTAACACTAAATCAAACTCAAAATGAATGAATTCAGCTTAGTCTGACTCAAACCGGTTCAAGCTTGGCTCACAATTTAATTCAAGTTATGTTAAGTAATTGTCAAAACAATGTTGTTTTGCCCACTATTGGATAGAATGATATCGTTTTATCGATGAGCCGCAAATGCGAGTTATGAATCCAAGTTTTAAACTTTAAACTTAAAAGCCGAGCCAAACTTGTGTTACCTTTAACTTAGGCTCGACAAAGTTGAACCGACTTCGACCTATCCCATTTTTCATTCAAATCAAACTCAAGCTTGGGAGTGTTTGAACTCAACTCCCTATGTTTGATTGCCTTGGTGAAAACTTAATGATATGTTTTAAGGTTTAACCAAAATAACCTAAGTGAAATTTAAAGTTTCAAGCGGTAAGGTAACCTTGACTTTCAAATGACTTGAACCAAACACTAATGATCAATTAATGTCCTTCAATTTATATAATAATGCAGAGAAGAAGAACAAAAACTTCATGATTTTCGCTTGCATTACAAGTTGGAACAAATAGGTATGGGCAAGAAGGTGAACCAGCCAGCTGAGAGATTTTTCTCAGTTGAACACCACATAATCTTTATCTAGGATGATGACTTTGCCAAGATTTGCAACAGAAATTGAACATTCTTGGATACCCAGACAAAATTAAGGTGTGCATCCTCCTAGATTGATCACTACTGTGAAACCAGCATGTAACTGACCCGATAATGACACTCAAAATGCTAAAATATTTCTCGGACATAGCCTAATAATTATAACTCCACTTTAGAAGGATGGACAACCTTATACATCTCTGCATTATGCTTTAAAAGGATGCAAGAAACTATACTATATTATTATGATTTTAACCAATTTAAACATTGAGAAGAGAATCCACCTAAGTATTTATCACTTATTGTGAACTTTTGTGAAGTTTAAAAGTGCCCAAACTAATTCAAACTATTAGTATGCTTGGAGATTTTGGCTCTTACTGATGCTAAAGACTGAGAAAAGTCAGTACAAGACCATGAGTATTTTAGAATATTTAAACTTACCCATGCACAAACAGACATTCTCTGTAAAAATTCCCCCTACTATATCATACCAAATACCCTTTCATTCACACAAACAAAGACATTATCAAGGTGCACATGCTTTTTCTGCTGAGCTTTATCCATAAATTTACTTTGTTCTTATGCAATCAGATATCAATGTGAAATTAAACTCCCAAATTTAATGCAGAAATCATACATTTTAGCAAATATAGGCTATCTCCTGTGACTTGCACTTGGCAACCACTTACCGTTTGTTTTGCGTATTTAGGGTCAGGAGGAGACATATAATTGGTCAGCAGACTGAACCAGAGTTAGTGAGATTTTACATCATAAATTCCCACGAAAACCCAAACAACTGAAAAAGCTTGGCTCATCACAAACAAAATTATAAGGGAATGTTTAGAATAAGCCAGTTAAAGAAACTTCTAAAGGATTTCATTCAGGAGGAATGTTTAGAATAAGCCAGTTAAGGAAACTTCTAAAAAAATTTCAGTTCCCTCTGTATGATTGTAAAAGGGATGTAATGTTCAACAAATTATCTAAAGAGCAAGCCTTGCTCAGGTCTACCACTGCTACACTTGCATTGAATCAAAACAGAACTGTCCTAACCTTTCTGGTATCTAATCTCTAAAATGAATAGCATGTAAAACTTCAAATAAAAGATGCAGAAGAATTAAATGAACCACTTCTTAGCCTAATCAATTCGAACAGAAAAAACTAAAAAGTTTGATATTTGAAAATTAAAAAAAAAAAAAAAAAAACCTCACTTCTTATGCTTTCTGCCACGCCTGGGTCCCCAGCCTTCAAGTTTTGCGACGGCGCAGCCACACCGGGCCCGAAACAACAGAACAGCTCGACCACTAGCCGGAGCCATCCTCCGTAACTCGGCCCGAAGACACTCGTAATCAGGATTAGACTCGGAGCCACCTCTCCAAGGCAAGCGATCAATATCATCGGCAACACCCGATCGCACACAATCATCGGTCTGAAGTCGCAAGTCAAATTGCATAGCCTTCTTGAGTCCCTTACAATTAGGGTTACTACACTTCCTGGAACGGGACCCGCAGCAGAAATCGAGAAGCAAAACGACGGAAACGAAGAGGAGAAGGAAGCCGAGGATGTACGGAAGGTAAGAGGGTGAGGGGGAGGTGTGGTGGTGGGAGAGGAGGATAAGGAGGAGGGAGAGGGAGTGGAAGATGTAGGAGAAGTAGGAGGAGATTAAGAAACTGCCAGAGAATAAGACGAGGATGAGGATGAGGAGGTCGAGAGCCGCGGAGGGGGAGTGTTTGCAGAGGAGGGGATTGGAGGTGGCTGCGGTGGTAGCGGCGGAGGTAGTGGAGGTGGCAGTAGTAGTGGTGGTGGTCGAGGGCATGGCGAGGGAGAGAAGGGAGAGAAAGAGAGTGATTGGGAAGGAGAGTAGGTGCGTGTCTCTCACGGGCTCTTCAGTGAGAGTGAGGGTATCAAATTTAATTCTTTTCTTTTTTTTAAAGATTTTTTTTTTTTAGGAATGACCTTGAAACCTACTTTGCTGGAATAATTCTATGGATGGTAGGAAAATTAATTGAAATAGATACACAAATTTTTATTTAATTTTTTTTTTGTAAACTTTGAGTGATGTTATTTTTTCTTTAAATTTTTTTTTATTTCAATAATATCTTTTATCTTATTACTTCATATTTGAAATAATTTTTTTTAGACAATTTTTTCTTATGTCTCATCATATTAAGTATATAGATTAATTTATGTATAATTATTAATATTTACAAATAAAAATATATTAATTTCTGATATAAAGGTTGATATTTACAAATCATAAAAAAATGATAAACATAACTACACAGAGTACATATAGGTGCCAAAGGGTGCATGTGTTTATGAAAGGGTACGTGTGGTGTAAAAGGATGCACGTGGGTACAAAAAAGTACACGTCGATGGAGTGAGCGTGAAAGAGTACACACAGATATAAAAAAGTGCGAGTAAATACACACATATGCAAGTATACATAAAAAGGGTACGAAAAATATAATATAATATAATATATATTTATACATCCGAACACATCTATTCATATCTTTTTACACTCGTTTGCACTTTTTTATATCCATACATATCCTTTTGCATCTGCATGTAAATGAAATGATGAACATAACTATATAAAATGCATGTGGGTGTGAAAGGGTGTGTGCGAGTGCAAAAGTATGCATGCATGTATAAAAGGATACAAACAGGTGCAAAAGAATGTATACAAATTTGAAAAGATACAAGCAAGTATAAAAAGGGTGCATAGAATATATATATATATATATATATATATATATATATATATATATATATATACACACACATTCACACATCTTTTCGTAGCACGTGCACCCTTTTATACCTGTTCATACTAATTTGCACCCGCTCATATCCTTTCACACCTACACGTACCATTTCACACTCGTTTGCACCCACACACACTCTGTGTAGTTATGTTCATCATTTCATTACGATTTGAAAATATCAACATTTACATCGAAAATTAATCTGTTTTCAATCTGTAAATATCAACAATTACACTAAAATTAATTTGTATACTCGATATGATGATAGAGAAGAAAAAGAAGATTGTCCAAGAAAAATTATTCCAAATATGAAGTAATACAGTAAAGGGTTTATTGAAATAAAAATTAAATTTGTTTAAAAAAGTAAAATCACTCAGAGTTTGTCAAAAAAGTTTAGGTGAAAAATTTCATGCTTATTTTAATTAATTTCATGCACAGATATTTTAAGTACACAATTTAAATATATTATTAATATGTCATCATATGATTGAATGTTACTTTATTTTTAATTCAAAATCATCTAATCACATAATAGTACAAATATATAAATTATATACTAAAAATATATGCGCATAGTTTTATTAATTTTGTTTTATTCTCTATAAAATATAATTAGTAAATTATTAAGTTCAATCCATTGTTAGAGTTCAAATTTTGAGCTCATGTCCATCAAGTCAAATTTGAACAAAGAATTAAATCGGTTTATATAAAAAAAAAATCAAATATGAGCTTATTAGAGTATTTGAATTTAGCCTTGCTCAAATTGAATTCAGAATAAATTTATTTTAGAATTGAATTCCAATTTTAATTCTTCGATTTTAAACTAATTCCTTTGCATTTGTACTAATCTCAAACTAAGGAGTGTTTAAACTCAATTTGAATTGAATTTAATCCTATATATAGAATCAAATTTTAAAAAGTCAATTTGCCATTGACAAATTGTAATTTAAACTTGACTTTAAAATAATATAACTTTTGATTCAATCCCAAACTCACATGTAAATTATTTTTAAAAAATTTATAAAATCAAATAGTGATAGAAAAAACTGAGTTTAACATAAAAATTAAACTCGTTTTCATAAACGAGCTAAATTCAAACCAATTCAAACACTTGTGTTCGATACATATTACACTCTGAATTACATCAAAACTACTATTTTGCTCCTAACCATAACGGATTCTTGAGTTTAGTTGAGAAGGGAAAGAGAATCAACTAAAATGAACGTCAAAATTTCACTCAAATTATATTGCCTTATTGTTCATTTTTTATGTATGGATAAAAAAATCCCCTCCCATTCAGATGACCAAGCACGACACTCACTATCAAGACGAGGGCGCACCTTTCATTGAATTCGAATCGTTCTCAGCAGACTTCTTTGGAGTCGTTGGGGCTTGCTTACTTTGGCCGCCCTAAACATAATAAAAGAAGCACTTGAGCTTCAGCCTCAATAAGGAAAATGGACATAAATATCGTAAAAAATACTATATTCAAACTGCTAAGTCACAGAAGTTACAGCAGTAAAGCAACTTCGTTTAAAACTAGAATACTATCTGAAACTGCGGCTCCTATAAATTGAATCATGTCCATGATAATCAGATATAATCTTGCACACGCGCAAAAAGAATAAATTATGACCTTTATTTGTTCTCAAGAGATAATAACATCAAGAAGAGCCAAAATGTCTTTTTTTCTTTTTTTTTATGAAGAGACTAAACTTTGGTTTTTAAAGAACTAAACTTTCACTATTTCCCATTAAAGGTTGTTTAAATTCAATAGAAAATAGTAAAAATTTAGTCCCTTTAATAAAAAAACAAAAAAGTTTAATCCCTTCAATAAAAAGATTGGAAAGTTCAGTATTTTTAATAGAAAAAAAAATAAAGTTTAATTCTTTTATTAGAAAAAAAAAAAATGATAGTTCGGTACTTTGACCAGTCCAATACATCAAGCACTGAAACCTAATTTCCCAACAAATTTTGCTTAGATTTTCATTTTCTGTATCAGCCGACTGTCAAAGTTGGTATATTTTTAATGCCATATGTGTACAAGGTAAAGTAGACAACTAATAAGTAAATTCTACTCACAGCTGCTTTGTGGCCAATTAGCCTGCGACTTGATGGAGCTCGTGCTACAGATGAAGCAGCAGCAGCTGCAGCCACACGGATTCTGAAAAAGGAAATTAAACAGCTTCCAGTTTAATGTTTTTGTTTTAACAAAAAGCATACATTACTCAGTACGTCCTGCAAGGTACTCTGTACTACCTTTTATGTACATCAACGTATTCATCTGTCTCATCGACAATCTCCTCCTGCATTGGTCAAAAAATCATCAAAATATTGTCTGGTGGCAAAGAAAGTGACACATAATAAACTAAAAGGAAGTGAGTTATCAAGGAGCGCTGATTTGCCTGCAAAAGTTCTTCGAATACATCTTCCAGGGTGATGATACCAATCACTTCACCATCTTCAATATCCTCAGATGCATATGCTAATCCATTTGTCACGGCCGACTCACTACGTTGTGAAGAAGTTTGTCGACTCAAATTGTTAGGCCTTGAAGGCCTGTCAATATCAACAACAACGTTTTCTGGCTTTTCATCCTGCTTGGACAGCAAAGGAGCAGTCAGATCAGAATCTCCACAATTGGCTTTATTTTCCCCATCAGTCATTGGTGGAAGAGCCTTGCTTTTTCCTTTAGCCTTCACAACTGCTGCCATATGACTGCTGCCCTTTTGAAATTCATTCAATATATCATAAAGTGGCATATCTGATGGTACCCTGTAACAAATCACACACAAGGATGAGTCTCATATTTTTTAATCCACACTGAGAAATTATAGCGAATATTTGAAGACCTTGGAATTCTTCGGATCGAAACAGCACTAACTGGAGTCTCCGTCTCAGGTCTCACAGTAAGAAGACTTTTCACCTAATTGCAACCAGCAGAAGAGAAAAAGAAGAAATTAAATGAAGAATTAACAAAAGCAGGAAACATTTCAAACCAAGAATGCATGTCCAAAACAAAAGTTTGTCAAATGCCAGACTCTAATACCCACCAGCAGAAGTCCAATAATATTTTTTGGGTTCCCGGAATAGACAGGTACCCTGCTATGACCTCGAGCAAGAATTTTACCCATTGCCTCCCTGATTTATTAATTTAAAAAAGGAAAATATAAGCAATAAATGCACACAATGTGTTCCATGACTTTTGCAATCATAACGGAGCTCATAAAAGGTGATCACAGAAATTTCAAGCTTTCATGACAAACAAAAATAATAGCTAGTCTTTTATAACTTAAATAAAATAAAGAAAAGACAAGAAAAAATAATACAAATTCATGAATCAAGATGCATGTCACATATGAAACGTAACACAACAATCATTTCCTCAAGTAGTACAATATCATAAAAGTCACTGTGACAGAAGGTGACTACATAAGAAGGAATCTGTCTTTAGTAATTGATATGCCAAAATTTATGTACACTTCATACTTTCTAGGAAAATAGGAAAATTTTAAGTAGGAAAAAGAAGAGTAATAAGCAAGCCGACATTATTCAGGATGAACACTTACCAGTCCAACTTTGAATTGACATCCAAGGAAAAAGTTGATTCAATAGGTGTCATAGCTTCCTCAGCAGTCCGTTTACATGAAAATTATAGCAAAAAGAGTGAGTTGAAATGATGGCTGCAAATAATAACAAATGTCTCCAACGCATGTTTAGGAAGCAAGCATGCTGATAAGAAAGAAGACAGGCCCTTTGGAAATCATAACAACAAGGTAAATACTGTCAAACATTTAAGCCCTTACTACCCCAAACCAGCTACAAATTTTAGGTATGAACAACAGTTGACATTCTTCACCACAATCCATTTACAGGCAGCAAGATACAAGATAATGCAGGAAAATGAACAATTCCAGTTGCATTCCTGAATTTCCACTTTGGCAAAACACAAGGCTGTAGTATTTAAGGCTTTAAAGTGGCTGAAAATAATTAATAAACTGCCCCAACATTCTAGTTTTGTCACAGAGCATACCTTCTCAGTCAAATCTAGTGCTCCACTGATAATTGTTGTCTCATCATGTGTTAGTTCACCTCCCTTACCAGCCTAATTACCATGGAAAAATACTTCATAATGTTGAAATGGGCAAAGGCAATTCCTTAACATTATTATACATCAAATTGCTCAATTTACATTTAATAATTTATAAAATAATTGCAATGTTATTTTTATCTGAATTGCTATACTTTACCTCCTGGCCGTGGATTGAGACGAGAGCTTTTAACTGAGCTCGCCTAAATAGGGCCTCATTATGCCCCAGTACCCAGTCCAAAATCTGGAGAAAATATCTCTCTTTAGGAACAACAAGAAAATCTCAATTAAGTTGAAAGACAATTTCTCTAACAGATCAAAGCAAAGTGAACAACAAATACATATTATCAGGGCTATGATATTAAAATTTTCCAACAATCAGTCAAAGAGGTTACCTTTCCAATGGGATAAGCTATTGGATAACAAATAACCATTAGAATTCGTACAAGCCATACAAAATTTGCCCCTACAGCAAGACCATATCGTGTACATATTGCTTGAGGAATAACCTGTAAGTGAAAGGAATCATGAAAACCAAATTCCTTTTAAGTTGAAGTAAAAGTTGAACCTTAATTGTCAAAGCATATATTTTTTCAAAAGGGTATACCTCTCCAAAAGCCAGAACAAAAGTCACAGAGAGTATTATAGCAACATACTGATTGAAAAGCTTATCCAGATATATAGGAAGGGCCTGCAGGTCACAAGTATCAAAGCCATTAGCTATAGTTAAACATTACGCATTTTTCCAACAACCTTATCTATAATTATATGGTAATTGAAGGATAATGGTACCTAACTGATATTTGGATTAAGATAACGAATTAAATTCTTAAATTTCAAAGTTCATTTGACATAAAGCCACATAAGTGGCATTTTTTTTGGTTAAATATAATACCAACATCTCAAGTCACAGAGATGTTTTCTTTATACATGTAAGCACTAAGGATTAGTTTGTTTCATATTTCTGTGATCACACTAGCCTTGGATGACAGACACCATTGAACAGTCATGATAATAACTGCTCCTAATGACCGGGCGGTCACAAGTATCAACCACAGAGGTTATTAATTAGGTGATGGGACTAGGTTTCCATATGTTCACTATGTAACTTTCAAAAAAAAAAACCTACTGGCAATGACTTATTTACAATTTTCGAAACTGCAAGTGATTAACAAATTCAACTTCAATTCCTGTCGACTCTGAAAACGACTTCTTTTTTTTTTTTTTCTAATACTGCACCAAACACCAAAAGGAATAGCAGAAAATTGTTCCTACAAGTTAAAAGTAAAACTATGTACACTAACAATGAATATTAATTTGTGTACTAACAATAACGTGTTACCATGTGACTAGGTGTTACTATATTATTAATTAAAAATCAATCAATCACATAGTAATACATCATTGTTAATACACAAATTAGTAATCATTATTAGAGCATATAGTATTGATTGAGTTAATCCTGTTAGACAAAATTAAAAATGGAAGCCTAAATAGTAAATGCCTATTGATTCACAAAATGTTGTCCTTGAAATCATACCAATATCTTACTTGATCCTTAAGATTTATCTCCATATCTATTAGCACATATAAATTGAATGTGATTATGCCATATGTATGACTTAACTAAGTCTTTATTTTCATTTTCATTAATATTATTTTCTAATGAAATTTGCATTTCTAGTTTCAATGTAATGACTACAATTCTAGTGCCATATTCAACTGGTACAACTTCCTAAATTAATAGCCAACAGAATACAGAGAAAACTAAACTCTAACACCTTACCTCCATAGAAGCTGCATTACAGAGTAGCAAAGTCACAAGAAGCTGGTGTTGTTTCTGAACCACCGGAAGAATAGTCGCTGAAAACAAACTTACAGCCAAAATTAGATACATAGTTGAGTAGATCGCACTCGAGAATATCAATAGCTAGATCCAACTGAATCATCTGATCACGAATTAAAGCGAAAAATGTAAAAGAAAGAGAGAGAGACCTGCTTGTTTTTTCTCCGTGGAAGTGCCGCTACGTTGGAGAATTTCAAGGTCGACCAGTCCAATAGACATGAGACCTAAGGTTAGACCAGACATAATACCGGCGAAAAGCACCAAACAGCAAGAAACTCCGGCGTAGATAAACCACCAGACGGAGCCGAACGGAATTCCCTCTCCGACGACGCCGTTTGACTGGCCAATTGTCGTCAACATCCTCGCCGCCAGCACCGCATTAATCAAATGCATCTTGGATTGAATCTCTCGTCCCAGTCAAGATCCTCCTCCTGATTTTGTTGAATTTTGAATCTGCTGTAAATTCTTAAAGGATTATAAACGGACCAAAAAAGATTGTTTACGGTTACTCCCAAGGTTTGGCCTTTGAACTTTTCCACCCACAATATATATAAACACACCTTCTCACCCACATTATAGTTAAATGGCGTGCCGTATCATATATTAAAAATTTAATTTTCATTTCATGTATGGTTTCTTGTGACAAAAAATATGAATAAAATGGTATTTCTCTTCTTTACAATTATTTCAACGGTATATAATTTATATATGTTCTAAATCTTAAATAAAGTAATAAAAATTAAAATAATTAATATACAATATTACATAATAGTAAAAACACATATTTAAAATATATGTTAACCTTAGAAAATAAATCACCTAAAGAAAAGGAAACAAAATAAATGAGATCACATCAAATCTAAATGAGATCACACCAAATCTAAACTTTAAGTAATAGAATCCTATAACTATCTCACACTCTTCTCATGTTGTGTTATAGACGTTTATTAAACCCAACTTAGAGCTAGATCTAATAGTTTATATCATCAAATTGTATTCGTATCATATTAGTTTAAGTTTCGTGTCAAAAATCTTCAACTCTAATATGACCTGAATTGAAATTTTATCCAAATTTTTAACCTTAACTTAACCCTTAAATGCTTGAATTAACTTAACCCGACACAAATTTACCTGAAATTATTTATTATTTTCACTTTCTAAAATATTTTTACCGTTTTAGTTTCTTCACTAAACTATCTCGATCTACTATTAATAAAACAAACAATATAACATTTTGTTTTACTTACAAATAGTCTTAAAATTACATATTAAGAATTTTAAAATATATCAATAATTTGACTAACCAAATCTTTTTTTTTTTTTACTAATCTAATCATATTCTTACTACTTAATAATAAAATAAAATATTTAAATAAAAAAATTATGAGTAATTACAATTATATAAGGATACAACTATATACAATTTATAAAAAATTTAATTGTTATTAATATTGTTTTTTAACATTTTTATAATTTATTTTTAATAAATTCTATTAAAATAACATTTCTACAAAATATTTGAGTCAATCAGGTCATATTGAGTTATTTTCGTATGAACCCTTATACTACTCGATTTTTTTCGTATCATGTCATGTCGTGTTGGATTAACAAGTTATATTAAGTTGATATGAGACAATGGTTTTGCTATGATGTCAACAATCTGATGGTGCGTCGATGTATAGGATAGAGTAATCAAATTAGACTCAATCTTTTCTTTGATGAATTGATGATCTATCTCGATATATTTGGTACAATTATGATGTACAAGATTCCTAACAATGTTTATTGTTGTTTGTTTATTGCAAAAAACGTCGATGGTGGTAGTTTCAATTTTGAGAGTAACTGATTTAACCACATAACCTTAAAAATGCTTAGGGTCATAACTTTAAATTCAACTTCTACACTACTCCTCACAACTACTAATTGTTTTTTACTTTGTCAAGTCACTAAGTACCCCAAACATAGGAGTAGTATCCACTTGTTAACCTTCGATCAGTGGGAGATACAACCCAATCAGCGTTGATGTATATACTGATTTCTCTACTCTCTGACCTCTTAACTAAAAGTCCCTTTGCCAGTGTGATATTGAGATATCTGAGTATGCGATGCACTGCTTCAAGGTGATCTTCTCTCAAATTGTTCATAAATTGACTCACAATACTCACAAAGAAAACTATATCAGGTCTATCACAAATATACTATAAAATTTTAAAATTTCTCATATACATTTTTACCATGTTATCATTAAAAAAAATTTATTAATCTGTATCAGTAATTTGTATCATATTGTACAAATTTTTTATGCAACTTAAGATATGTATGTCTTCCATTTATATTATATTGTATTAGTAATAATCATGTTCATCTAAAATCTAACTTCATTAATTAAAAGAATCTTAACATAATGTCAAAGTTTTAAATTATCCTATTAAGTAATTTATTTTTCAAAATTATCATATCACCTAAAATGAAACAAAATTTTAAAATAGTCCTTTGCATATCAAATTTATCATAAACACTATCTTTTTCCTTTTTCACTTTGACCCTTTTCTTCCTTGTAAATATGGTTGTGGTTGGTTTAGGTTTGGATGGACAACGGTTCTGATAAATTTAGATTTGGATACGTAATAGTTGTGAATGTTATAATTTTTAAACTTGAATTGAAATATTTAGATTGTAAGTTTCCAAACTTGTAAAAAGGTTAAATTGTCATATTTGGTACTTGGCTTGTTTGGGTTTAGATGGATAAACAGTTCTAGTAGATTCAAGTTTGGATTGATAATGATTCTAATCGGTTTGAGTTTGAACGGATAATAGTTATAAGAGCTAAAAATTTTCAAACTGGAATTAAATGAATTAAATTTAGATTTTTAACTTGTAAAATGGTTAAATTATTTTTTTATTTTTTCAATTTTATGATATTAAATTTATTGTTTTACTCTTATAAAATTAAATTTTTTTAACATAGTAAAATTTTGGTAAAAAAATGTGATCAATATAATTAATGGGTGAGAAATGATTAAAGGACAAACTTTGGGTGGAAAAATGAAGTCCCTAATCTTAAAAAATTATTCTTATTTCACGAGTGGTCCGATCCGATCTGGTAGATTTTTATACTCTTCTATAGAAGGCCGAAGACATGATGGGACATATCACCGGGTTTGGCTCCACCATGGCATCACCTATAGGAGGCACAATCTGCATTTTTTAAGGTGGAATCAGGCCTTCAAGCTATACTGATGGCGTGGGGAGCCTTAGGATTCGCCGGCAAACCGGTTCGGAGCTGACCGCAAAAAATATTAAAAATTTAAAATTATAAAAAATATATATTATGACAGATCAACCTATTAAAGGATTATGAAAGTATGATCTAGTGGATCTTAAGCTATGTCTTGAGCATGTCATGTCGGGCATGACCCATGGGCATGACATGCTGCACCAAATTTGGTTCGATAGAGTCTGCCATTATACCTATTCACATTAAACAGATGAACCATTTTTTTTTTTTTTGCTTTATTGGGGGATTGGTTCAGAGAATGCGTTAATTTATCATTTATTGAATCTACCTAAATACTTCTGATCAAGATGAGACAACAAGAGATCGAGACTAGATGGGTAGAGATTATCCGACCTCCTATCAGAGCAATGCTCCTGCAATATTGATCTAGTCTGTCTATGCATTAGACTTTTCATTCAAACCCAACAATTTAATTTACCAAAGTTTTCCTTATCATTTCTCCTTCAACCCTCATCTTTCATTTTATTTTTTTTAGTTTTCTTTATATCTTTACATTTTAGCAATCTTTTAATAGCTAAGTAGAGTTGGTAATAAAATCATCAGTAATAATTTTTTAATACCAACAATCCAAATAAAATAATATTAGTAATAAAATATAAATTATTAATATAATCTTTGTTTACTATAAATCAAATAGCTCTTTAGGGGCAATTTGGTTAGAGTATTTTAAAGATTATTTTGGTAATCTATATTTTATTACTTACATTATTTTATTTGATTTGTCAGTAATAAAAAATTACAGTAATCTTCTATTACCAATGCTGATGTAACATATAATATAAGTGGTAATTTGATTACCACATTTACCTTAGGTATTAAAATATTACTAAGGTAATCTTGATATTATTATAATTATATTATAATTTATTAATTTTTTAAGACAAAAATAAATTTATTTTTAATTAATATAATAAATAATATAAAAATGTTTAAAAATAATTATATTTAAGGGTATTTAAGTAAAATAATTTATTAGTACTTTTTTATTACCGTTAACTAAACACATTAATTATTTATATCATCAATTTTTATCAAATGTAGTAATAATTTATACCCAGTAATCTTTTCAGTAATTTATCTTCAAGGTAATCTTCCTATTTTGGTAATAAAATATTACCCAAAACAAACGCTCCCTTATAGTTTAAAATCTTACCTTTACACCATTTTCTTGACTTTGAGTTAGTAATTAATAAATGTATGTAAGTTATAAGGAGTTTTATTTTGATTCTTAAGCTAGAGTCAACTATTTATAGATGTATATATAACTCGAGCTTACTTAAATTTAATTGTTAACTCGATTTAATCAAACTCAAAATGAGTTATTATAACTTGAGTCATGAGAGCAAAGCTCGAGCTAAAAAAAGCTTCTATGTTATGAAAAATATTTTTAATTGTTTTATAAATTTATGTTTTTAAATAAAAAATATAAAAATAATTTGAAATGTGACCAAAAATTATAAGATTTGAGTATTTATAATGAGCAAGCTAAGTAATTGATTCTCTAATCTAATATGAGACACAAAGAATTAGGTTGTCCGGTTAGTTACCGAAAACATAAAATTATTGTGTAATTTTAAATTTGAAATAAAATAATATTCGATTATATAATAATATATTATGAGTAATACTATACATATTCATTGCATGTATATAAATAAGTATACACTTGATGTGTATTATTATATGATTGAGTTATTTGAAATTAAAGATAAAATAATACCAAATCAAATGATGATATATAAAAATATATACCTATTTATATATTCAAACTAGGTACGTATAGTGTTATATATATATATATATATATATATTCATTTATGTATTTGAAAGTATATACAGTTAACTAGAGGTGGCAATGGCACTAACAGGATTGTTTGGCTCATGGAAAGTATGAGGCCTACAACCAGCCTTATTATATATATAAGGTCATATTGGACCTTACATAGTAACATATTGTCTATTAATTTTAATAAAAAATTATTTTATATTATAATTATTAATTAATTATTTTATTTTTTATTAATTAAAAAAAAAGGAACGAGTCACATGCATTAACCCACAAACCTTGTGTCTAGGCCGACCTAACCCCTATTGTAATAGACCCAATTGTTTTTCCTTGCTTTGTGACTTAGCTAGACCCATTTGACATCTATACACATAACATTGCTTTATTGAAAATATATGCGTAATATTATGTATATCTATTTTGAGTATATAAATAGATATATACTTATATATGTCATTATATAATTATGTGTTCGTTTATTTTTAATTCAAAATTATATAATTATATGATAATAGATATAAATATATATTTATTTATATATTTAAAATAAACATATATAATTTTATTAAAAATGTACATACCTACGTAAGTATTTTAACATAGTTTTTTTAACCGAAAAAATGTTACAAAATCTTAATATTTAGAAAATATATGTGACGCGCCCTCAAGAGAGCGTGGACTAAACATCTCGTTACGGTTACACAAATCAAGTTTCCAAGAACCCATCAAAGATTCAAAGATCCTTCCTTTCTCATCCTGAATTTTCGGAACGATTACAAAAATTTTTATATAAAAAAATGTTTTCAATTCAGAGAAATTAACATGAATCATTCACTCTCTTCTTCTTCTTTATCCTCAACATCGAATTCGTCTTCTTCTTCCTCTTCATCAACAACAACATCATCAACTTCATGGTTCTCGGGGATTGTCCGAGGCCGCTCTTTTAGGTCTTCAAGTGCCAAAGTTTCTAACAATGCCTTGCCCTCCGGCCTGGATTTCTTAGGTCCGGTCAAGGGAAGGAACCAGTTTCGTGGAGTTCTCTTTAAGTACGGTCCCAAGCCTACCCAGGTCCGTCATTTTAAATCTTTTTTATTAACATTATTTGATTTTAATTTGTGGAATGTGAATTTTAGGAATGTTCATCATATGGGTTCAACTTGTTCTTTAAATCTAGAGTGGAAAGTTTGGCCTGGGAATACCTTGATTTGATTAATTTGTGGTTGTTTATTGTTTGTAATAATTTGCTGGGTTTGAAAGGTAAGTTCTTTAGGTTATATAGATTTTGAAACTTGTGATTTGAAGTCGATGATAGCGCATAAGCTGAATCTGTTTTGATGCATATTATCGAGATTCCTTTTTGGGATATCTGGAAATCTTGAAAACAGTTTTTCAGCTTATTCAAGTATAGGGAGCTTCAGGATTGAGAGCTTCGGAAAAGTTTATTGTTTTTCTTGTGCAGCAAAGTAATTGATGAATTCTCATTGGTGTAGTTCAACTCTAGAAATGCTACTGATTGTTGCTATATTTTTGTAGACTTCTGTTGTAGGAAACAATATGACTCGGGTTGCATTATGGCATTTTTATGGAAATCTAAATGATAACATTATGCTGACGAGTGTGTGTGTGTGTGTGTGTGTGTATAAAAGTAAGAATTCAATTGCAGCATGTGCTTGCTGATACTGGTTTACACTTTTCTGGTCTAAGGAGGGAAAGGGAAATGCTTTTCAGTTGTCACGTCTGTAAAAGGTTTTGTGAACTGAAAAACTTATTCATCTATATCTCCGGCGACTTTTGAAAGTTGTGATGCTTTAGAACGCCAATTATATACTCAAACATGAGCATCAGCTTTATGATTCATTCAGAATGAAGGGTGAAATTTTGAATTTTGAAGCCATTCATATGTGAGAACCTCACAAATGTTAATCGGACTGTGTAATTGGATTCTGAAATGTTTTTGTAAAAAAAAAAAAAATTTGTCCATTCACAGGCTATAGTGTTGCTAAGCATCTCCTTGTAGTTATTGGACCGTATAAACGTAATATGCAGTAACAGTAGCATGTTATCATGAAAAAATTGGTTATTTCTGAGAAACGGGTTCCATTTATAGCAAGTTTTTGGTTAACAACTTGGGGCTTCTTTGGTGTCCTATGTTTTTAACTGATTTTAATTACTTTGCTCTCAGGGGCTTCATAATAAGTTTTTGTTTATTTTTTGTATTTATATCTCATTTGTCATGACTGTGCTGTCATGTACTTTCTAACATCTTGTTTTTGCATTTACTTTTTGGACATCTCTCTTATGTTTTTCTTCACCTTGCAGGTTGCCTTTAAAACTGGTGAATATAAACAACAAGTTATTTTTATTGGTGGATTAACTGATGGTTTTTTTGCAACTGAGTATGTTTTGTATCATTTGCTTTGTAACATTAAAATTAATTTGTCCAAGCAATACGTTGCTTCATTGCCTTTGATGTTTCTTTTCAACATAAATGACATTTAAATATAGGTTTGATCCTTTAACATAATTTAGTTTGACATTTCAAAGTGGCAGTAATTTAACATTTGAAAGAGAAGGTAGATCATGATTCAAAATTGCTAATTTAATATATCTTTATATATATTTATTTGATTTCAAATTGACAAGCATTTTTCCTTTATCTGGAACAAAGACATCTTTATATATAAATAGGATTCATTTTCTTCTAATACCTGGCTGAATGTTGAAGTCATACTCGTAATCTTTTTTCCTTATTAATTTCTAACGTAGTTTTTTTTTTTCCCCCTGATTTTCAGATACTTGGAACCTCTTGCAATCGCTTTGGACAAAGAGAGATGGTCACTTGTGCAGCTACTTATGTCATCTTCATATACTGGATATGGCATTTCCAGTTTGAAACAAGTAATCATATGCCTTCCTAGAAATTGCCATCTGACCTGATGACCAGAATTCTTCATTATTGGGTTTTTGTTTGAAGATGTTTCATTGGTTATGACATACATTATTCTTCCTGTTGGTCTAACAAATATTCAATTTAATTGTTCAATATGTGCTTCATAGTTCATTAATGGGCTGACTTGGAAATTAAGTGCAAGCTTTGGTAGTTTAAACTTTTCATATTTTTACCATTCAATGTCAGTTTTGGTTAAGTTGGAAAGTAGTATATGTAACATGCCATTTTTTGCTGCTGTTGTTATGATATGATAGTTTGCTGCCTGGATTTATAATATTTTTGCATCACATCATGAAGGATGCCATGGATCTTGATCAGCTTATCGGTTATCTGATTAACAAAGAAGACTCTGAGGGTGTGGTACTACTTGGTCATAGTACGGGTTGTCAGGTGATTGCTTATTGCAATTTAAACTTGGGTTGAATTTAAAGTTCTTTGAGTCCTTATCCTTGGCATTTTCTGAGGAAATAATTCAGTTCTTGTGTTTGCATATGTCTAGGATATCATCCATTATATGCGTACAAATGCAGCATGTTCAAGAGCAGTGCGTGCTGCAATTTTGCAGGTACCAACTATGCATTTGGAGTTACTTATTTGCATTGCTGAATGTAAGTAATAAGTTGTTGCTCTTTCTACTTGTATATTTTTTTCTTCTGTGCACAAGCTTTTGGAATAACTGGTACATCTTGCAACCTATTTGACTTTCGGATTGAAATTCTGGTTTGCAGTAATTAAGCCAATCATTAATAGTGGTATTACTACAGTATGATATCTTTGTTGTAGGTTGGGCAAGATATTTGCCTATAAAAAGTATAATTTTGTTATTGTTAACTGTGATTCTGTTGATAGTTTCGGTCCTAATCGCATTTTTCACCCATGGAGACTTAAGATGGAGACATTACATGAAATTGATGGGAAAGACCATGACCAGCCTTTATATTGGGACTAAGGACGAGATATGATGAGAGCCAGGCTCGTAAATGTTCAAATCTTGTTTGTTATTTTACTATGGTTTTTTTTTTTTGTTATAACAGTAGACTACAAAATTTATAGACCAAAAGCAAAATTGATGCACTCCTTTTGATGGCTCATAGTTTTCTCTTTAATATACAATCAAAATTTCAAGATAGTTTGAAAATAAACTTTTCCTTCTTTTTTTTTGGGTTTCCCCTGTGAAGAAATATCATAATGCTTTTTGTGTCCAATATACATGATCTATTAGCTAATCTCCAATGTTGATCTAGTATGCCTAAAGAATCTCTGTCCTACACCGTGGCCACTGATTATGTCAACTTCAGTATGGTCTGCCTGCCAAATGATGAGATTTTGAATTGCACTACAATGTGGTACTACAAGACTTGTACAAACTTTTCACTTCTGATGTGAAATGATTGCCTTGTGGAGTTTCTTCTTGCAAAATGTAATGTTTCATGTATTGCCATTACTACACCTGGTTACACTGTTGATTAAAATTTTCAGGCTCCAGTCAGTGATAGGGAATATAGGGCAACTTTTCCTGAAACGGCTGCCATGATTGACTTGGCTTCAAGCATGATAAAAGAAGGCCGAGAGTCAGAATTAATGCCCAGGGAAGCAGAATCATCTGCTCCTATTACAGCTTATAGGTAGGTGTATATCTCTATATTCTTGATATCCTTGAGTTGTGGGATTTGCTTAGTTTCATTTCTTGCTCTTATTGATTTTTTTCCCCTGTAGTTATAATTTAGTATCTCTCTATCATTTCATGCTTTTTTACTCTTTATTAAAGATCAACCTAGAATATCTTAAATATTATTCCATATTTTGCATCATGGTTACCGAAAATCTGAGTCAAAAGAAGCGTCATCATGCTTTTCAATGGAAGGATTTTATGACATTTCTAGTATCTTTATGAGGAATATACAACTTTTTAGTCCCAATTTGTGATTTATTTTCCTCGGATTTTCAGACTCAGCCTACACTAGTTCTCTGGCCCTTCCCCCCCTTTGGTTATGGAGAGAAGCAAGTCAGTTTTTGACATGGGGGGAATCAAACTGGGACTAAAAATCGGACGAAAACAAATCACAAATTGAGAAATTTTGAACAGATTTCCACTTTATGGAAGTTTGAATGCACACCCAGCATTTCAGTTCTAATTTTTTCTTTTCTGAAATAAAAAAACCGTGATTGTAACTGGTATGGCATTCTGATGTATCAGAAATTTCCTTGACTCAAAAACTATGGAACAATAGATAGCTATACGTGTAAGATTGTCAATTTTGTACTGTTTCTTTGTTGCTAAAAGCAAAAGTATTATTCAGGTATCACTCTCTTTGTGCCTACATGGGCAATGATGACATGTTCAGTTCTGACCTTACCGACGATCAGCTGAGACAGAGACTTGGTCATATGGCTAATACACACTGCCAGGTGTGTACTTTCTCTGACGTCTTACTTGCCGATAAGTCAACATTTGTTACTAAGTGATATTTATGTAAAAAATTAGAGCTTTATACCTAGGTTCAATGTTTTCAAAGCCGGAATGGACACGCTAAGTTCAACCAGTGGCGGATCAGTGAACTTTTTAAATAAACATTAAAATAATATTTAAAACAATTTTGTATAATTAATTATTAAATATAAAACTGAATTGCAATAGCATAAATATGAACTTGGCATCATAACATATACACACTACATCAACATTTGAGGTACTGCTGATTTAAATCCCAACAGTTGCAAAATTTTAAATTTTCCTGATAAAATACAAAAAGATAGCTTTTCAAAAAAAAACTGAACATGGTGTGGCCTGGTGGTTCTTTCCAACTAAAGCAAAAGTTGAGATTCAGGTTCAAGCCATGAATGTGAGGGTTCCAGAGGTTGGACAGCGGTTCATCCCTGTCCAAATGCTAACCCTGGTTTTGGGGTAAGCCTAGGGCCGATCCGTACTTGTTTTTAAATCCTTGCCTGGGATATCAGCAAGGGCAGAGCACAAATTTTTCGTAATTTATACTTTGCCTCCTTACAAAATGCAAATTCCTGGCCAAACCCATTGGTGTAAGAATAATTTGTTTTATGGTATAGGGTTAGATTTTGTAGTATATCAAGTGACAAGCAATTTTCTTTTGATTTACAATTTTAATTTGATGCTTCATTATTGCCTACAACTTGGTTACTTCTTAATGCATTTCTGCACAGGTTATATTTTCTATGGCTGATGAATATGTTCCAGAGTATGTTGATAAAAAAGCATTGGTTGAAAGGTGAGTATGTGTATGTTTAAATATTATTTTGCTTCTCCTGGTTGAAATCCTAAAGAGAATAGCTTGGTTGGTTGACTCTCATGCTTACATAACAAGACATCTAGGAGATAAATTCTCATACTAACTTTGAAGGGAATATGTTTAATTTGATTTGTCTTTGGAAATAGTGGGTATTTGATATGAACTTTGGGAAAATTATATCTCATAAGTTAACTGTTGAGATTGGAGAGTTTAAAGTCATATAAACCCCTTGCCAGAAGCTTATACTTTTCAATTTGATCCAAGTCTCATATTTGGAATCCTAACATATCATCCTGCTTTACAACCTTAGTGCCTATGTGGGTTGGTTGTGCACTAGTTTCTTGCTAGCCCCGAGCAAACATTGCAATGTCAATGTCATCACTTATGTTTCACGATTATAATTGGGAGACAAGATGGTGAATTTGATATCAAATGATATGAAACTTGGAGAATCCATACCTCAAGAGCTTGCCGTTGAGATTGAAGAGCTCAAAGTCATATAAATCATACAACGGAAGCTCACACTTTTTAATATGTGATCCAAGTCTCATACTTTACATTTTGGATCCTAATAATGTTGCATTCCAAAAAAATATTGATAATGAAGAAACTGCAGCGGTTTTACAAATCGTTTGAATTGGTATTGGAGAATGTAGATGAGTGGCTTGGTTGGTTCTTGGATTAGATAATGCAATATGGTTGTTTATGTAATGACAAGTTGATGTTTAAAATGAAGCAGATTATGCAAAGCTTTGGGCGGAGCAGAGAAAGTTGAGGTTGAACATGGGAATCACTCCCTTTCTAACAGATCCCAGGAAGCTGTTCAGGCAATAATGGCCTTTGTCAAAAGAGAAGGACCAAAAGGCTGGGATGATCCATGGAGCTAGAACTGCCCCACTTCTCATTCTAACAATCTTCTAATTCTTATATTCTTTTTTGTTGTTGGCATATAGTTCCTCATAAAATTATAATATGCTTGTTCATTTGATATGGGCTTGAAATTTGTATGCATCTTTAATGAAAGTATATTGTTTCATTATCATTGGTTTCTCGGTAGGTTGGAACTATAATTTGTAACATGAATAATGATGGGAGGGATTAGTGGTAGTAATTGGCCACTTTTTTTTTTTTCTTTTATTAACAAAAAATCCGTACTTGCGTCAAATAATCCTTTTAAACTGAATTGATCATACTAAACATATAAAACTTGGGTGTAGTGATTAATTTTATAATCATTATACCAAGGAAGTCAATAGTTTAATCTTGAAATGTTATTAGTGGGTTTTGGAACTCATTACCTTTTTCACTTGTCACTCAAATTACTAGAGGTAAAATATTAATAAATAAAATTATATGTATTTATTTTGAGTATATAAATAGGTATAGTTAGTTTATGATTAGTTTGAATCATATCGATTTAAGATTGATGAATTAATGTTGAAGCTTAATTAAAAAACAAATTAACTTCAGATTTAATCGAAGTTCTTTTAAATTTGAATATTCAAATTGGTTTAAGCTCTATTTCGATCAGAAAAAAAGGGTCTAATTCTTATGTTGAGCCAAGGGCATAGGATCTAAATCATATATTTAATTGGATGGATGAATAAGATCCTGTCATTTATGGACAGGAACTTTTCCTGGAGGAGACCTTAACCATTCGTAATGATGTTCTCTCCGCTCTCTTTGTGAAATAAAACTAAATGAGTCCAAATAAATGCTGCCTAATTGTAGAAAGAGGTGGATTTGATTTGGCAAAAACTCCAACGAGGTTCAGTTTGAAGTTGATTTGAATTTAGAAATAAATTTTAGATTTACTTGAGAAAGATGAATTGAATTTCTAATTTATTTTAAAAATAATTTTACTTTGAATTTGATCTGAACTGATTCAAATATAAGTATTAAGATTGGTTTGAACTCAACTCATTTAAAAAAAAAAAAAACTCAATTTTTAATTCAAATTTGGATCGTTCACTCCATTACTTTAAGACTTATGTTCCAATGGCTAAACAAATATTCACTTAAAATATGTCTAGAATAAATTCGAGTTAGTTTGGATCGAATCTATGGCCCAATTGAATGATTCGTTCTTGAAATGGAGCTCCAATTTGATAACTTGAGTTGAGATCGTCATATTTGTCTATTTGATAAAACTATTTATCCTACCGAATATATTTTTTAATTCATCGATAACCTTCTAATACTATTATATAAAAGTCGAATAAGTCCTAGTTTAAGTTATACATTATAAAATCAATCTGAATTCAATCTGACTCCGTACTTGGGTTGACTTGAATATGATGGAATCCACCCCTAATCAAGTGGCTGCCCAGCCCAACAGTAAAACGTGATCCACCGGCTAAATCTTGACCAGCATTGGGCTGGTAAAACGGACTCTGTAAATTGGAATGCAAATAGACCCACAAAACAGAACCATAGTGGGTGACAAAATTAGATTCTGGATGTGTTGTCTTTCAGAGTACGGTTAAGACACGGTTAAAAATACAGGAGGAGCAGGATGGCAAACGTAAATTGAACTAAAAGAAGAAGATCAGTCCCTAAGAAGATGGAAAATAAATTTAGTAAAAAAGCAAAATAAAGAGCGACTAAATACGCAACAAGTCTACGACCTGACAAAGCTTTTAAGTTTTAACCAACCCAACCCCCCCTTGAAGCAAGAACACAGTGTTTGATGGGATAAAAATCTCAAACAAAACATTAAAAGCAAAACCCATCATCACTACAAATTTTTGTTTTGGTTCTTGTGGTGTTGGTAGGGGACTATGTATTTATGGATATGAATTGCTGTGTTTAAATTTGAAGGGCCTTCAAAATCTGGCAAATTTCGGGGAATTGAGACCTCGCTTGTCCTTTAAGCAAGCAACATCTGACTTTTGTAACAAAGACGAAGTCTGCAGGCCTTGGCGTCGTAGATTATCTATGGCTTTCACCTGGGGTTCTGCTCTTCGGATCACTCTTTTGATTCTTCTTTTTGCCGCTATTGTTTTCGCTTGTTTTACTCTCCCTGTTGAAAAGGTATCTTTTTCTTAGATTTTGTTTGTTTTTCTGAGGTGGGGTTATCGTCTTTCTGTTTAATTTTTATGATTTCCTTTTCTGGGTTTTGGATCTTTGTAAATTGGCGCTGTTTTGATTGCTTTTTGCTTCTATTTGATTGATGGGGTTGTGATTATTTGAGCGTGAGATATCAATGTTGAGAATTAAGGACTTTGTTTATGGTTTTTGGGGATTGATGCTATCCAAGTTTTTGCTTTTGTTGCAAATATATTTATTCAGCAGGATCATATTGTTCATATGATGAAGTTGGAAATTAGAATAGTAGAAAAGGAACAATTGCTCTAATTAGGCCGCAGTCAAATTCTGTTGCTGCTACTTAGTAGTATTTCCTTACATTTCTTTTAACCCAAATGGATATTGCATACATTTACTGCTATTCAGTCTCCTTTACCATTAGTGCCTTGCCGTTTCACTTATTCCTCTTAGTTTATTATGCAACATTTCAAAAATTGAAGTATTATCACTGAAGTTGATTGAATAGCCTGAGAACTTGATATTGATGGACTTATTGCTTCTTGCAGATATTGAAGGACTTTCTAATATGGGTTGAACAGGATCTTGGGCCTTGGGGTCCGCTTGTGTTGTAAGTTGATAGCAATTCTTTCTATGTTTTGTCTTTTATATACCTCTTTTTATAAATTTATGTAATTGTGGCTTTAATTCATACTCCTGAAGTAAATCAATTTTATAAGTGGAGAGTTTTAGTCAAATTGAGTGTGTGCTCGAACCTAGCCAACTCGACTAATCATCTTGAGAATGTGAAAATTTGTATTTAATTTATTACAATATATTTCACAATTTTAGTTTCTTTAAAATGAATTTTGGCTGATGTATTTTCAGAGGTGCTATAAACAAACAAAGCTGTATTAGCTTTACTTGAACATGACTTGTTTACCAGGTTATCAAACTTTATTGATTAGTTTGAAAGTCTAGCTAATGCCTACTTGGAAGCTCATTTTCTCCACTAGTTAATGTCAAAGCACATTTTTGGAATTTGGTCCAATAAGTTTGAGAATCATGGGATTCTATGGAGGCTGTATGATTAATTTTTCACTTACTATTATAAGCTTGTAATATTAATCCCTTTTTTAGATCTGTTTTGATGATTGAAAGAGATCCAAGGTTTGTTTTCTGTGGTTAGGATATTAAGAAAATTAAGTATGATGTTAGATGCAACTGTTCATGGATATGCTCTTTTACGGGGCTTAAGGAAAAATCAGACATCTTGAATGAAGAAGTGTTCTGTGTCGGAAGATTTGGGAACAAAATCCACCATCAAATTTTCAGAACCACATCAGTTCTGTCAATGAAACCCTGGTCTTATGCATGATTACTAACAGTCTGCGCAATATTTTGTATGTGCAAATAGTCTTTCATAACCATATTTCATGTATGATTAAGCACATAGCCTTGTTTGGAGAGAACCATGAGAACAATTTCAATTTAATTTACCCCATCAGCATGTAGTTTATCCTGATATGGTGGGGAACTTCCATTTCTAGAAAGTTTCTTTAGTTCCTGGCCTCTTAATTAAGTGCACATTTTGATATCTCAGCAGCTCATATAGGTTCTGGATTTGCTAACTGGAAATAACAAATTCTGGATTTTTTTTTTTTTTTTGAACTGATTTTCAGTGGTTGATATGTAGGGCTGCTGCATATATTCCTCTGACAGTTTTGGCAGTCCCAGCATCCGTGCTTACTGTAAGTATTGAACTCTAATCTGATAATATAGCTAGCCTTGCCACCTATTCTGAGTTTATTTCAGTAGATTTGAGTGTTAATCCCTGGAAATTGGGATAGTATTTGAATTTTTGTCTTATTTCAGCTTGGTGGTGGTTATCTTTTTGGCCTGCCAGTGGGTTTTGTTGCAGATTCTATTGGTGCAACTGTTGGTGCTGGAGCTGCATTTCTTCTTGGCCGAACGGTAAGTTTATGAACTTTTATGATGTATATGCATCTTGATTGTTACACTCTCCTTTTGATAGGCAAGGTGCATACTAGGATAGAGATTGATTGTTAATGCTATTAGTATTAAGCAACTTTTAATATTAGTTTTTTCTCCACATATCATTTATTGGTGATGCTATTAGGGCAATCCTAATTGCTATATAGCACATCTTATTTCTCTAGTGTTCATATTTTGGCCGATCGTTTCCAACCTTTTCAAGTCAGTTTGAGTTACATGTTTGTTATTATTATAAATTTTCATTTAATGTTTTTATTTGGGTGTTCTTCCACAGATTGGTAAATCGTTTGTTGTTTCTAAGTTGAAAGATTATCCACAATTTCGGTCAGTTGCCATCGCCATTCAGAGATCTGGTTTTAAGGTAGGCGTGCTTCATATTGAATCTTCAAGAACTGAATTGCTTTTGTTCTTAGCTTGTTCCTTTGTGTTCTGTATCTTCTTAAATATTATTTCAGTTATCTTTTCACAATTATTCATTTTGAGTGCTCACACTGAGCCAAATAGGCAGCAGAACTAAATTTTATAAGTGGGCTATCATTCTAGTAATTAATCTAGCCTTATAATGAAATTTGATACAGCTGCATCTTAGAGGTAAGAGTTGATTATTGAGTCTTGTAAAAACTTTTATTTACTGCTAAATTTTGAATTTCATGTCTCTCTCGCTCCCTCATTAATTATTAGTACTACACCTAAAGTTTTTTTTCCAGAATTGAAATTTTCAGGTCTCAAGCTTCTAAAGCAGAAAATCCAGATGTTTAAATTTCTCATTTTTTCATATTTTTTAGTCAAATTCTCTCTCTTTCATATAGAGGCTTATTGACCATAAGCTCTCTTTCCTTGGACTTAAACCTGCCTTAGGAAAAATGAATTTCATAGAGCATGGTTATCAATTGTCTGTATGCACTATACTTTTTTCATGGAAGGTTCTTTGTAAAGCATTTCTGTTGGAATACATTTTTGCACATTCTTGAGAATTAACATTTTATTTATTACTTATGAAGTATTATTGGTGTTCTGAGAAAATGCAGCTTGTAATTTGTTGCTTTCAGATTCTCTGTCCTTTGCATGATTCTTTGCTTTGAATTGCCTATCTGAGATTTCTGAACATCTTTACCTTGTTCAACAGATTGTTTTGCTGCTTCGGCTTGTTCCATTGATCCCATTCAATATGTTGAATTACCTCCTATCTGTGACTCCTGTTCCGCTAGGAGAATACATGCTAGCTTCCTGGATAGGAATGATGGTATCTTCTTCTTCTTTTCCTCGTAATGTTTATTTAATTATTATTCCCATTATTTGGATATGTTAAACCCCTTTTATTTGTCTTACAAATTTTGAATATATTAGCCATTTAATTGGTCATCTCTTCATGAGACGCACTGTGCAAAACATTTATCCTTAACTGCAAGTGTTCTAGATATTATATGCTTTCCCACATTTGAAACAATGGTGCTTTGCATTTTGGTTGTTCTTCATACCATTTTTAGCCTAAGAATGATTGTTGTGGGTGTGCTTTAGGTGCTCAAATTTTTTGTTTTGGAACTATAGAAAGCCATGACTAGTTAGTGAGATTAGGGCATGTGATGCATGGTGTGTGAGAACAGTTAAATGGAAGGTAGGGTTGTCTTCCTGCATACGATGCTCCACAAGAGCATACCTCATGTCATTTAGCCATTCAATATTTTGACAATATTCTTGCAGTAGCGTGCATGGATATGTTATGTTGGGAAGTTAATTCATGCATATATATTGTCAGCTTAGGGATTCAAATCTTATAGTTTGTTGTGGTAGATATGTTGTTTCAGTCCTACAACTTTTTCTAGGCCTTCTAGTCTTATTAGCAGTAACATTAAAGGCATTTGGGAAGGCATAAGTCCTGTCCTGTTTGTTTGCCTTGATGTGGTTTGAACAATTTGTTATTTTATTTTTTTGTTTATTTTTGAGGAATTGTGCAAATTACAAACGTGTAGATACTACGTAGTTTAATTGGTAAGAACTCATATAAAGTAGATCTTGGGATCTTATTCTAACCACCAGGGTTGGAGGGATTTGTTTGAATTTAGGATGGGGTCGTAAGGGTTAAAAAATAAACGTGCACTTATTGTTTGAATGAAGTGCTCATCTAGAAGGAGCCCTTCAGATCTGTCTAGATGCATGCATGTGTGTATGCTTGCTGGAGTTCTTTGTTATCCTGAGTAATGATGTATAAGGTCCAATTTTACTGGTGTGGAAACATTTCTAATGTGATTTACTTTGCAGCCGATAACTCTTGCGTTAGTTTATGTCGGAACGACTCTCAAGGATCTTTCTGATGTGACACATGGATGGAACAAGTTCTCTAAAACTCGTTGGGTAAGAACTGTGTACACTTATTTTTTGGGGGGCGGGCTAGCAATATTTTTATTAAATGGATTTGGTCTTGTGCATGGTTTTCCAAAATTAAAAAACCTAGATCCTCCAAGGCCTATTATGCTTCTGTTCTGAAGACCTAATTTACATATTTACTTTAATTTCTGTAGTTAGAAGGTGCTTGAAGGATACATTTTATAAATCATGAGTCAATCTAAGCTAAGGCTGGATTTGAGCCAAGTTTGTTCAAGCTCAAAAACAAGTTTGGCTCAAATAAGCTTGAGAGTTATATATTTTCAATCTTGGGTTTGAGGGGTGTTCAATTCACCAAGCTCATAAATTTAGAAAAATTTGATATGAATAGACTAAAATGATGTCGTTTTGATCAATAAACATCAAAACGACGTTGTTTTAGTTATATTTTGCTCAACTATAATATCGAGCTGAGCTCAAAGTTCGGCTTGTCTTGAACTCAAGTTTGGCTCTCCTCAAGTGAGCTGAGTTTGAACGACTTTGAAAAGAGCTCAGCTTGGCTGGAATGCAGCCCTTCAAGCATATGTGGGTGTTCTCTTTATACCGTATTCTCATATATGTTCACACCTTTGTTTTGGATGCAGGCATTTCTCATTTCAGGTCTTCTGGTATCTGGTATGTTGGAAACTGAATCTATTCTTTAATTTGGTCTTTTGATAAATTCTATTGGAATTCTGATTGATAAAGTAAATATAAAACTAGAAACAGTAGAGAAGATAATTATATAACCGGAAGGAAATAATTTACAAAAAATAATATTCTTTTCCAAGTTTAAGTGAGTTCAACTGACTTTTGGACAAGTAAGAGTATGCAGATTTACCTATCTGAATTGCCTTATGATACCCATGCCGTTGTATCTTATTATATCTTGAAAAAGGAAAAAGAAAATGTAAATAACCCAAATCTGGTGGTGAGCTTCATATTGTTAGATACTTTAGACAATAAACTGTCAATTTGAAAAGTTAGAGCCCCCTAATTCTGGCCATTCGGGACGTCATAAACCTCCCTAATCAGCTGGAAGGCTGTCCACAATTAATGGCTGCCCAAAACCCAAAAGCAATATTCACCTCTCCTTTTACAATCCTAACTATCATTTATATATTAAACCTTACCCTCTAAAATTGGGACACTTGTCCCCAGAAGTCTTAGCTCCTAGCACATATATTTGGCACAGTACGTTAAGATAGGAGAAGCTCACTATTAACAAAATTTCAATGTTGTGTAATCATGTGAGCATGAAAAATCTGAAATTTTGACCTTTCTGGGTCTGTTTGCAGTAATTTTACTGGTTTGTGTTACGAAAGTTGCTAAGTCTGCTTTGGAGAAAGCTTTGGCCGAAGACAAGGATATAGATGGTGTTTTAGGCTCACCGCAGCTGCCAATCGTGGGTGAAACACCTGTGGATCTCAATCAACCTCTCTTAATCAAGGTAGAGAATGTAGATGACAATCATGAAAAATGAAAAATCTAATATTTATTTGTAAATTATACTTTTGACCTTTTGAAAGCTACATGCTAAGTTAAGGCATATGGTGATTGCCATTTATGATCTGTATAGTAGTAGTTGGTTTGTTCATGATTGTATAGTTTTGGAAGAGTTAGCTGATTTCAAAATTATGTATCATTTCAGAGTAGCTTGCATCTTCAATTTAAAACCATGGAGTAATAAAAACATTTGATTGATTGTTTTCAAAGTGTTTCATGCTTTAGATTTATAACTTGCTATCCAGAAAGGACTAAACTTTTATATTTTTTCCATAAAAAAGACCAAAGTTTTAGTTTTTCTTGTCAAAAAATACCAAACAAAATTAAGGTGATTAGTTTGATACTTCAATAGGAAATAATAAAAGTTTAATTTTGTTAATAAGAAACTCTGAAAGTTTGGTCCCATAAATAGGAAAAATTGAAAGTTTAGTCCTTAAATAAAAGAAAATTAAAGTTTAGTCTCTTAAATAGAGAAAATATGATACTCTGACAATTTTAAATGTTCTTGTCAATTAGTTTGATTGTCAATTAACTCAATTGATTCAACTGAATTGATCTTGTCACTGGGTATGAAAACATTGATTTAGACTGTAAAAATATATACAAAATTAATAAAACCAAACAAAATGTATGATACTTTCAGACTGTAATTAATTAAAAAATTTTTCCTTTTGATCTAATTTAAGCCTTGAAAATTACCTTTTCATCACCATTTTTACCCCTAGCTCGGTTAATTAAGCTCCAAGGGAGTTGAGTTAGTAATTTCTAATATTCAAATGGATTTAGATGATGACATTGTAAACATGAGGGGAGGCTATTGACAATAGCCAAAATAAACGGAGCACGTTCAGAAAAACATCTCACAAACAAGGGCCAGTTTGGGGTTAGTTAGTTGTAGGACTGGATTCGAGCTGAGTGGAGTTCGGTTCAGTTTACATATAGCTGAACTCGAATTCGAGCTTGAGTTTGTTGAGTTCGTAAAAGTCAAGCTCGAACTCGGTTTGAATTCGATTCGATTCATTTTTCGTTATTAAAACAACGTCGTTTTAATACATATTGATCAAAATGACGTCGTTTTGTATCAAAATTTTTACTTGAAAAATTTGCTTCAGCTCTTATAGGGTTGGCTCATTTCAAGCTTGTTCAAACCAAACTCAAACTCGAGTTTAAATTAATTCGATTTGAATCTAACCCTAGTTAATTGATTAAAACTAATAACGAGGAAAGGTAACAGTAACATCAAAGAAGGAAAAAAATTGTTTAAAAAATAAATAAAAATGGTCAAAAAAGAGAAAAAAAACTCCTCGATGAGATGAGCTCTGACACCAACGTTGATTGTGAGTTGAATTCACACTTAATAAGCAAATATTCAACTCACTAAAATTGCTTCAATTAGAGTTTAATTTATTTAATTCGAATATTACAATTTAAATATAAGGATTGATTCGAATGAAACTAAACTTAAACAACAACTATCTTGAACTCAATTTACTCGAATTTGTAAATTATAATATCAGGCGAGAATCGCCCAAAAAAAAAAGAAAAATTTTAAAAATGTACAAGGCAAGTTATAACATTGACATTAACTGCATCTCCATTTAAATTTGATAAGCTAAAATTATTCCAATTTGAATCTAGTTTATTGTAATTAAATACGAATCTGTTCAACTCAAATCTCATAATTTGATGGCAAATGTGAATGTGCTAGAACTAAAATTATTTAAACCCGAATTTAGTTTGATCTAATTGAAGTTGAGTAAATTTGATTAGAAGTCAACCTGAGTCAACCGTTCTTGGGTGAAAAGTTCTTAATTTCCCTTGGCCATTGAAACAAATGTCAACGATAAGAGAGGAATAGTCTTTTTCTAAAGTCTTCACCTGTCTCATCACCACCAAAATCCTTATTTACCACCGCCGCCACTACCACCACCTTACTATGAACCCACTTTGTATTCCACTTTAAACCCACCTCTGCCTTATGCTCCATCACACAGTCCTTATCCTGCTCCCCCACCCGGGCCAGCACCACCTTCGCCACCGGTTAATTCTTATTATTGCCATTCTCAAAGTGGCTACACTTCTTGTAATAATGCAAATCACGTGATGGGCAGCTTCAGAATCAACCACCAGTTTCATTACCAGCCTCCTTACTACGCTAACCAGGCCCATCGATGGCCCACTAACAAGCCTCAAGTGGGCCCCGCAACACCGCCGCCTTATGTTGATCATCAGAGTGCAAAGAAGGTGAGGAATGATGTGAATGTTCACAAGGATACGTTGAAGATTGAAGTGGATGAGCAGAATCCGGACCATGTCTTGGTTTCATTTGTCTTTGATGCCATGTTTGATGGGGGGTTAGTGATTTCTATATCAATTAGTCTAACTTTTTTTTCTTCTAAATATTGCTTTTTGGTGTGATTTGGTTTAGTGGGTATGTTGAATTATTGAATGTGTTGGATAACTTGGATTGTTTGAGTTGTGAAGCTGTGATCTCTAGTCTTAAAAGTTACTGTGTTTGACTTGATTATAGAAAAGCTTTAATTTGTGAATATTAATAGAACTGTGTGTGGATTATTGAATTGGGGCGTCTTGATTTCTAGGAATCATAAATTATATAAAAAAAAAAAGAGAGCACCAGTGAAGGGGTAATCTAATAATGACATAAAACTGGATAGCAGGTGCTGTGGTAAGATATAATAACCAAGAAATTATCATATTGTTGTTTTCACTGTTCACATAAAAGGAAATTGCTTTATGCACCATGCAGCAGGTGCAGCATTTATAGTATATTTACTTTCTATATTTATTATGGGAGTAGAAGTGACACTTTAGACTCAGTCTCTCAGATGATGTATGTATTATTAAGGAACCGCAGAACAAATTAAATCCTTTCGCTGTATATTGTCAATTATCGTGGTGATTTGGTGATACAATTCTTGGATCCTGATAAGATTGTCTATGCTATGATATGATGCTGCATGAAATGTGCAAAACATTGAGGTATAGATGTCTTCACTAGACACAGAAATGAGCATAGCATAGACAGTCTAATCAAGATCCAAGAATTGTGTGCAGCATCATACCATAGCGTATCATTTTATAATGGATTGTCTATCCTATCAGATAGCTCATGGTACTAGCACTTTCATCGTAGTTTTTCCCTTTACTCTCAATGTTTTCAAAGTGATTGAAATGAGCTTTTGACACCATTGTAGTGCTTCTGCATTGATAAGAAATGCAGTGGTCTCAATCAAACCTGTCACATATGGGCCATGTGCCACTGTGATAGTGAATGGATTTTGTAAAATGATGAGATAATGGCCTGTTTCCTTATTTGGAAGTATAAATATCTTCTCTAGACACAACACCATTCTTCTTTATTTTTCTGCACTATTTCCAAGTGGTTAGTTCCTCTTAAAACAAACTATATCTTTCATCTCTGGCAGATTTTTATTCTTTCAAAGACCATAAGAAAGTCATGCTGCTTCATAACATCCACAAACAGAAAAAGCGATGAGATTTAAACTTCAAGAATTTAGCTGATATCAATTCATAGCTTTCTAACTATTGCCTCGCGTATCGTATCTGTCATTTCTGCTGTTTGTTGCATATTCCCTTTGTTCATATGGTGTTCCACTTGGTTGGAGTGTTATGTACCACATAAGGTGTATACCTGGATAAATAAACATGAGGAATTCAATTTTTGAAGGTGATATCGTGGTGATTGAAGTCCAAATTGTCAATCTACCTTTATGGAGAAGCTATATATGAGGGGGATTCAATGTGTTTGCCTTTTCTCCCGGGGTGATTGGAGGGACATTGTCGGTGTCATGTTGCATGAACTGTGTTTGTTCTCCTTCTGGACTATCTCTGTGCTTATGATTATTTGCATTAGTTTTCTCAAATTCGTTTGTGCATACTTATCATTAGTATCTAATAAAATTGGAAGTTTGTGAACATGCTGTTACATGATCACCTTGGCATTTAGAATATCGAATACTGATTACCGCTGGTAGCTTATGTTGTAAAGGACAGTTGTCTTTTATTTATACTTTCCAGTTCCTTTAGATATTTGGACTGGTTTTAGTTGGATATAGAAAAGTCAGATAACTGACAAGTGTACAATATCAATTGAGGAAGAAGAAAAGAGTTTACAATAGTAAACCTGAAATTTCCTTAGCTATTACTGTATTGTGACTCGGATGTATCACCATATTCTAGCTTTGAGGGAAACTTACTTACTTTCTATAATCCAACAGTTGCAATGATAGATATGTTTTTCAGAAGTAGACTAATGCATTGATTCTCTTAACATTGTGTGATACTGGTTACTTATTGTTTGACCGGTGTCAGCACCACCTGTCTAGGTCTTCAATGATCTAAATTTCAAGGCCATGATATGTTCAGAGTGTAGAAAAGTCATATTCTAGCTTTGAGGGAAACTTACTTTCTATAATCCAACAGTTGCAATGATAAATATGTTTTTCAGAAGAAGTAGACTAATGCATTGATTCTCTTAACATCGTGTGATATTGGTTACTTATTGTTTGAACGGTGTCAGCACCACCTGTCTAGGTCTTCAACAATCTAAATTTCAAGGCCATGATATGTTCAGAGTGTAGAAAAGTTTGATTGTACAGTAGGCTTGTAGTTGGTCACAGGATCTTGGCATGTGGAACTCAAAACAAAAATTTTATGATCCCATTGATTACTTGATGGAAACAAGTTTTGGAGGAAAAGGGTTGACAAGACTGATAAAGTATTAGAATTTTTAGGAAAAGACCTGAGTTCGAGCCTCTGTCTGCACTTGTGAAACATTGATTCAAATCACTTACTCAAAAAAAAAAAAAAAGTTTGGGATGAAAAGCAGCATGTTGGTTTGATCTATATGTTTGAATTGTTGTTATGTAGTTTATGAGAGAAAGGCTTTTTTTTTTAGTTCTTAAGAACATTACTTACATCACGTAATTTTTTATATAATGTTGTTTCTTTTGTTTTCTTTCCTATTGACAGCATCACTATTTTGTACTTTGTCAAGGAAGAGGCAAATTGTAGATTTGTTCCACTGTTTCCCGAAGCCTATGTGCCAGTGAGAGTTCCCTTTAAAAAAAAGGATTGGGCCAGAAATTTTGTCAGCCTTCAGGCACAGGCATTGACCTTGGCTTCTTTGAATTGGATGATCTCTCTAAACCATCGCCAGGAGAAGATGTATTTCCTCTTGTAACATCTGTTGAAACAAATGTGACATCACCTTCCAGCAATGAACATTTTGGTGATCCTGAGCCAAATACAGCTGCTCATATGCAGATGACTCAAGCTGTTCTAGAAAAGAGCAATGACACTTCATTCCTAGCAAAAGTAATAAGGCAGATATTATGGGTTGATGGAGTTTGCTATGAGTTACATGAGATATATGGAGTAGGAAGCTCAGCAGCTGAGGGTTTTGATGACAGTGACCCAGGGAAGAAATATGTGATTTGCATGACTGAACCTAAGGATACTGCTGTGCTACCTTGCAGACATATGGTGAGAACTCACTTTTGACTATTCTATATCAAGTATCATTTCATGCTAATACTTTTACAGAGACAGTATTTATCAGAGTGATTAAGCCATCATAATTAATGAACTGAGATGTTCTAGATGTGAGAACTAATTTGAGGATTGGAATGTTGGTTTATTTAAGTGTGCCCTCAGATTAGTTCTGAGCTGGGTAATGTTTTTCTGTTCTCTTACAATTGCTAATCAGCTGCAGATCTAGCTTTTAAAATACAAGGTCAGAAAATTTAGTGTCTACATGCATGCACGTCTGGTAACCATATAATTAACCGTTGATAGAGAGTTATATGTCTATTTCAATAATGAGGAGCTATTAAGCATAGCGATTAGTTGCTATATTAGCATAAAAGCTTTGAAAATTTTCACCTCCTGCTAACCGAGGCCCTGTGGAAATGCATGCCTCTTCATATAAGAATTTCAAGCTAAAGTAGTATTGTCTCCTATCTTTAACTTGTATTTGGGTTTTTAAAGCAAGAGTTTTTAACTAAAATTGTTTATGTTGTACCTTCCAGTGTATGTGCAGTGAGTGTGCAAAGGCATTGCGGCTTCAGTCAAATAAGTGCCCCATATGCCGCCAGCCCATTCAGGAACTTATAGAGATCAAGATAAATAGTGGTGATGATCAATGACAGAATTTTATATCAAGTTTCATTGCACGGTATGAGTACTTAATTCTTTATATTTGTAATCTGTCTTTCCCAGCTCTTTATGCATGTAAGTATTCTGTATATTCCAATCGTTTAACAACATCTTTTTCAATCATATACAACATCTTTTTAACTTCTGTGTGACATCCATGCCAAAATCTAATCTTGCAAGTATGAAATGTAACCTTTAGCGTGTTTGTGCATGAGAATCTATAACAAACTATAGCCTTCAAATCTTCTAATATTCACTCAATCAGTGTGAATCTATATCCAACGTCTGTGTCATGGAAGTATGCATTTATTCATTTCTTTTAGAGAAAGTAATGTTTTGAGCTATCAGTTGGAGTAACCCTTCTTTTGTTAAAAAAAAAAAAAACAGTACAAGTGAGGTGGAGGAATAATATTTTCCCTTCTTTCACCGAATTTTGAAGTTTGCAAAGATTAAACATAATACAAATTATCTTGATATCTTTTCTTTTTCTTTATACTCCTAGCCTTTTGGATAAGTTCTTAAACCTGACTTTCCTTGTTTGAATTTTCAAATTATGTATCATAAATTCATGTGATTAGTTGAAAAACAAAAAATGAGAGAGGTTGCAGCTTGTAAGGACATTATGGGTCTGAAGTACTTTTCCCCTTGGGCTAGCAGCCAAAAAGAGTCTTAGAGGGAACATTTGTCATTGAAGTTTTAAAAATGGGAGTAGGGGGACAAACTAAGAATCTTCGAAGCCTTTGGATGTGCCTTTGAGAAGATGTTACCTTTTAAACATATGAGGTGCAATAAGACTATTCATATTTTGGTTCTTACTGAATATTTTTCCATATATGGCAAAAGAATAATGTTACATGCAACAACAAATTATACAAAATTATTTATACAAATTGATATAGTAGCATCTAATTGGATGATTTTGAAGGGAGGGAAAAAGTAAATAATCACATCACCCAATCATAAAGTGTCACCTTAGTTTGTATATTTGTTTGTATGGATAGTTTTATTGATTAAAAAAAAGGTTGTAGAAGTGGTTCTGCTCAAATTGCTTCTGTTTAATTTGTACCAAAGCTCTCTAGTTCAGCTTTTTAATATGAAGTTTCAGGATACCAGATAATTCATATGCCTTTATTCTACAGTCATATTGAGATTTCTGCAGATGTTTCTTTGCATTTCATTACATTAGCCCTTTCGTTGGGCATGGTCAAACTTCATAAAACTTGCAAAAAGATAGACATGAAGTGGTGAAAGCTGTCATGGACCACATGTTTGTTGACTTCTTTTAGGCTTGTATAAATCAGTAGATTGATAGTGAAATCCACAAAGATTGTTTGGCCAGTTTTCTGAAATTCTGGTAATTGTGCCCAACCATGCCCTCTGTCATTAAGAGTTTGGCATGCACATGCAATGGAAAACACCTGCGTTTATTCTTTGATTATGTGGTAACTTTCTTCTGCTTAAATTCTTGCAATTATAAAGCAAAACATAGGATTGCAAGCCAATTTTAAGAGGATGAAAAGTTCATTGTGTGCTCTGTAGACAAACAAGTAACAATGAATCAACCTATTCTTGAAATTTGACATGAAAAATGTTGCCCTACTTGGGCTGTCTCTCTAGTTGGCATCTATCTGGCTATGACTGAGAGGCTGGAGAGGAAATTCGGAGATTTATGAGATGGTTTATTTGTTGAAATTGATGACCACTTCTTCTACAAGGCGTAATTTTGAGTTGTTGATGCATACGAGGTTTTCGTTGTCCAAACAGTGAGTGGGTGAGGGTGGAGTTGGGTAGTGTCCCAAGCCCATAAGGAGCATTTAACTATTCGTTCCTTATCATGTCGTGAATATGACATTACTTACGGTTTGAGTTTATCTCATGAAAAGCGATTTTAAATTTTCCTTAGGAATAAAAACTAGAGTAGGGGTTTGGTTTAGTTACTTGCTTGGAGTTCCTTATCATCTATTGGATGTAGTCTGCTTTTATGTGAATCAAGATAAATCGTGCGTGTTCTTTTTCTTTAAATATAATGCAGAAAAGCGATTCCTCTTTATGTTCACACTCTTGAAACATCAAACTGCACCAAGTATTTTACATCTTTTTTGTTCTGATTTAGTGCAGAAAGTAAAAACCCTAGGGTTTTTTTTAATCCTCTGAAGTCAACTTATGAAGATCTATAGGTGTATTATTATTTCCCATTGACACTAAATCTCGAGCTATAACTGGCAAAGAGCATGTGAAGATGATATGAGGTAGTTCATAATAGAAGGCCATGGCCCTTTCATGCTGTATTTCCTCTGCACATCTATCACTGACCAGGGACCACTTGGTGTTCATGTGATTGTGATGCCATAGTCATAAATGGCCATGCCTCTTCCCATTCTCTTAAACAACTATACAGACAAAAAAGGACGTCATCTCAAAATCCAAAACTGGCTATTCCCTTGTCATTTTCTCCACACAAATCTACGCAATTCATCTAGCTTGAGCACAGCCCATACCCAATTATTTAACTAGAGTTAGATTCGAATTGAGTTAATTTAGAGGGTTCGATGTTTCACTTGATTTTAGCCGATTTTGAGTTAGAGCTTCAGTTTGATAGTTTTGTTTGAATTAAGTTCAAATTTCCCTTTAACCACATTGTTTATTTGTTGTTAATACTATTTATGTCACCGACAATTCTCTAATCACATTTTTGATCAATTTAAACAAACTTGAGCTTGAGTTAACCTATGCTCAAATTTAATTTGGTTCGAATTCAACATTAAACCTATCTATTTGTATTAAACCAATGTAGTATAAATCAACTAAATTTAAAATTGCGTCTGAAAAATAGACATAATAATAGTTGAATAATATTACATGTACAAAAGATATATATTAACTGATACAAACAAACTAGCGTGTCATTTACTTTATCTCTGATTAAAAGAGTAAAACTATACATACAAAATTTATCCATACAAATTGATGCGACATTGTGTGATTACGTGATTAGGAATTAAAAGAAAAAAATAAACAATCACATTATCTAATCGTATGCTATCACATCAGTTTGTACGGGTAAATTAGTTAAATTTATTTGTATATGTAGCATTACTCAATTTAAATTTATTTAATCATACAATAATATGTTAATTTATTTATACATGTTAATATCTAATTTTTTGTACATAAAGTATTAGTGAAAACTTAGATATAAAGATTGGTTAAATTTTACAAATAATTTATGTATATACGATGATATGTTATTATATATTAAATAATTATTAAATATAAATTAATGTTCAATTATGCGATGATATCATTAGTATACCAATTAATATTAATCGTTAGTGGATAGCTTTTAAACTATTGAAATGGCTTTATTGCTTTGAAAGCAAGGGAGAGATGTCCAAAGGGGAGAAAAGAAAGAAAACAGAAACACAAAGAAAGGCACAAGGGATTATGAGGGGTTAGGCTTTTAAGAAGAAAAAGAAATATTATTTAGAATAGTATTATGTGTATCATTTTTATTTATAATTTTGTTTCTAAATAATAATATGTTATCATATGATTAGATTCAAATTAAATTGAATTCGAGCTTAGCTCGATTTACATAAAACTGAGCTTGAATTTGAGCTTAAGCTCGTAAAAGCTAAATTTGAATATAGTTTAAATTCGATTCGATTTATTTTTTGTTATTAGAACGATATTGTTTTAATATATATTAGTTAAAACGACATTGTTTTGTATCAAAACTTTTAATTGAAAATTTTGACAAGTAGCTCAAGCTCGTATAGGGTTGGCTCATTTCGGGCTCATTCGAGTCCAGCCCTAGATTAGATAATTAAAAATTTAAAATAAAATGATATATCATTATTTATGTATAAAATTATACATATAATATTATTATATTATTTAACGCTTGTTTTTTGGTAGGATTTGTTCCTTATTCTTGCTTTGATAATCCATGATTAATCCCAAAAAAAGTTTCTTTTTTCTAAAGTTCCATTAATCTCTTATTTTCACATTCACATGCCACCCTTCTACATCAATCCATTTCCCTTCAAATTTTATGTGAATTTCTGTTACTCCTTCTTGAGGTTGGATAGGATCTAGGTTGAACTCGAACAATACACAGCTTAAGATCAATTTGAATTCGAAAGAGTTAGTTTGAAATTAATACAATTCTAAATGAGTCAGTTTAAAATCGATTTGAAATTGATGAGTTGACATTCAAACTTAATTAAAAAAATTATTTAAGTTTAGATTTGATTATAGTTGGTTCAAACTTAACTTGTTCAATCTGGGATCAAGTAGCTTGAATTAAATTCAACCCAACTTTTTCTTATCTAACTAACGTGTTATAACAATATGTCATTTTACAACCAGTATTTAACAATTTGATAAAATTGTATGCATTAACAATAAATACTAATTTATGAACTAAGATGTCGTAGGGTTGGTTCGAGTTTGACTCTAATCTTAAATAGTTAGTTCAAGTTTGAGTTTGAGTTTAATCAAACTTATCATAAATATTGTTAGAGTAATCCGTAAAATAAATAATATCATTAATGAGATAAATAATGTTATCATATAAGATAAATAGTATCATCAGATGAGAATTCAAATTGAATTCAAGTTGAGTTACCGAACTTAAACTCTAACTTAGATTCAATTTGAAACAAATCGAATATCAATTTGAGTCAAATCGGTTCTCTTCAAATTCAATTCTAAGACGTGTTATTATATAATTGAAGCTCAAATTTGACAAAATAAATCTCTTAAGTTCAACCCCATTTAAACTAAATTTATTTCGAACTTATTCCAAACTAAATCGATAATTGAATCGAAGGCAATTTCATAAGGATGTGACCCTTGGAAGGGAACATTCGTCATATGATACATCATAGTTACTGTTTTGCTCTTTCAAAAAAATTAATAAATATTTATAAATTACGTGAAATAGTTCAAATGGATAATTCAAACAATAATAGTTTTGTACAATTAATCTCTGTTTTTTTTTTTTCCCCTTTTCAGTTTTCACTTGAAGACATTATACGGGAATCTTGGAAGCTCACTACTGAGTGCATTCAATCATGTGCTCTGAATTATTAGTTATAAAGAAAACAAAATAAAATTGTAACATCGATCGAACATTGTAACTTAATATTAATATATTATTAATTTTAAAATATAATCTGTTAAAGTTTTATTTTTGAGTTTTACTATTTAAAACGTATTTTAATAACTTAAGAGTTTGTACGTTAAATAATTCTTTTTTATCATTTTAAGACAACGTAAGAAGTTAATATATACCCATCATTTTTCTTTTTTTTTTTAATCAAAGTAAAATTTATTTAAAAGTGTTACATTTTTTTATACTAATTATCATAGGTTTGGAGGGTTGACATATCAAAACCACTTGCGTGACACCTTAAACAAACCTATCTTTGAGGTTCAACCTTCTATCTTTTAGAGATTCAAAGTCATTGTTTTTGTTTTGTCTTGGATGCAAATTTAACTCTTAACTAGTTTATGCAAAACTAGCGTACTCTTTTCTTTAGTGTCACACGAGTCCACTTTGACACTCCCCACTTTTGGAGCAACTCTTGGCTCTTGATCCTCACCACAAAACCAACAACATCATACATGTTTCTCACACAATTACTCATGTCATGATGGTTGGCACTTTGAGTTGTAAACACAATATAAGATCCCAAGACAAGTTTCACATCGATAAAGTATAATGAGAAATGTTGAATATATATGAATATTTCACGTTGCTTGAGAATGATAAAAAAAAATTGATTAAATAACTTATAAACTTTTAAGTCATCAAATAGTATTTTGGAAAATCCAAAAACCAAAATCGTGACTAATTGTATATCTAAAGTGAACAATAATTTTATAATTAATAGAACTATTGAATTATGTGTATAAGATGAACAATGTTATACATACCTATTTTTTAGTACATAAATGCATACACACATAATGTTTCATTATGTGATTGAGTATTATTTTATCTTTAATTTAAAATTACCCAATCACTGGATGACACACATTAAATATATATTTATTTATATATTCAAAATAAATACACAAAATTTTATTGATATAAAATATCTGATTAAGTCTCTGTCAACAAACATTTAAATCTTAATATTAGGTTATATCGTATTTGGATACAAAAGTAATCTTTTGAATTTGGATATAAATACACATTACTATTAAGATTACTTTGGAGAAAAGCAAGTGTTCAATGATATTTATTTTAAGAATGAATTAACCATTTATGATTTGGACATAAAGCAACACAATAAAACTATATGAATTAGTAGTGAGTATTGAGTTACGTAATTAGAGAATTTTAAATTAAAGCTAAAGTTTTACTCAATCATATAGTAACTCATTATCAATATAGATTTAATTTGAATTGATTTGATTCGAATTCATAGTTCAAGTTAGGGTCCTAACTTAGTAGAGCGAATCAAGAGCGATTTGTTTGTTTATTATTTTCACCCCTCTAATAATATTATTCATCTTACTAGTAGTTTTCTGATGATATTATATGTCAACTTAAATAAGCTTAAACTGTAAATTATGAATTCGATTTGAGTTAAACCAATCCCAGATTATATTTTTAGCATGTCAAATTTATCTCTGAACTCAATATTGATACATAAATTAGTATTTATTGTTAATATTGATAGCAATACGCCAAACCGTTGCCAAATGTAGACTAAAATGGTTATTTGGCAGGTTTGGTGGAGATAAGGGTAAAATAGATATATAAAAAATATTACAATGTCCAAAAAAGGATGGCGTAGGAAAACAGTACTAGAAATTAATAATTTTAGAAGGCAAAACTAAATAGTGGAGCCTAATTCTGGAGGTAGAAATTTGACAAAAATGTCCTGATAATAATTATAAGATTTGGGTCATTATTTATGATCCCCATTACTCTCTTTCCATGGTGTAGATGCAAATCTAAGTCACCCTTTTAACAAGGGCCATCTGGATATATTCAAACCGAATTAAATTCGAATATAGTTAGTTTGAGCTTCACCAAAATATAAAATAGTCATTTTAAGATTGAGTTAGATTTGTTTAAATCATTAAAAAAAAAATTATTCAAATAAAAAAATCAAAGAAAAATAAATATTATCGAAAAAATATTGTTAAGAAAAAGAAAAACTACCAATGAAAAAGAATCTTTGATGGTTTGATTCAAACTTGAGGAGCTCACATTGATTTCAACCTTATCCATATACTTAATAACTTTTATCTTTTATCTACGAGTGGATTCAAACTGAAATTAATTTGAATTCAATTCGATTTGATGAGTTCGAGTTTGAGTTTGATGAGTTATCCCTTAAATCAGTTCGAGCTCAATTTGATATAAAAAAGTTAAGATCAAGTTTGAATATGATGCTAAACTAAGCTCAATTCAATATTGTAATCAAGTTCAAATCGACAAAAAAACTATAGTTATTTTAATTAATTTGAATCGAATTTTTTTAGATTTATGAATTTGACTACTTAAATATCTCAAACTCAAACTCAAATTTGATAATACAAAATTTTATTAGTTATAATTCATTTAACCTAAACTGGTTTTTCAGCCATTATGGCAACCATCATTTATAAATAATTTGGGTGGAGATATATTTGGTAACTTGTTAAAATATTCCAAATAATTCCTTGGTTATTACTAAATGAAGTCACATTGACATTTGAATATAATACCATACAACTCATCTTATAGTCACTAATAAATAAGCCCCAAGAAGGCCTTCTTTGCCTACACTTCTCTCTTCCTCTGCCATTTCTCTCTTTACCTTCTCTCTCAATCTCCCTCCATTGCCTTGGAACAGACGAACCAGAATCACAAGTTTCAATGGCTACCCACCTCTTCTAAAATCCTTCTCTTTCTCTTGAAGCCTTAAAGTTTTCATCTTTCTTTCCTATTTTTTCTCCATACCCAGTTGATGCTCTCTGCTTCTGTGACCTGATCAAGCCTGGAATACACAAACCATTGCTAAATTTGCATTGTCAATTAATCTTCTGTGGTCATTTTGCTACTGTTTCGCAGATCTACCAGCATTACCAACTTTTGTTTTTATCTTTTCCAGTTATTATACATACCTTTCTGGAAGAAGAAGAAATGAGTAAAGAAGAGTTTATGAAGATTCAGGTACACATCTCTGATTTTTTTTTTTGTTTCCTGTTACTTTTCTTGATTCTGGATTTATTCTTTGGTGGGTTGCTTGTGCATGCAGACTTGTGTTCTGAAAGTGAACATCCACTGTGATGGTTGTAAGAGCAAAGTGAAGAAAATCTTGCAGAAAATTGATGGTACAGCATCTAATCTTTTATAAAAAAAATTGATTTTTATTTGAGGATTTACGGATTTGCAGGTGTTGAATTTCGGGTTTGTTTGATTATGTTCAGGGGTGTTCAAAACTACCATCGATGCAGAGCTTGGGAAGGTGACAGTTTCGGGGAATGTAGACCATAACCTTCTAATAAAGAAGCTTCAGAAAGCAGGTAAACATGCGGAGCTATGGGGAGCTCAGAAGCCAAACAGCAATAATAACCAGTTGAAGAACATGCAACTTGACAGTGGCAAAAATGGCACGAAAGGCCAAAAGGGTGGTAATATTAACCCGCCCAAAGGCGGCGGCGGCATTGGCGGTGGAGGTGGAGGTGGTGGATGCGGTCAGCGGAACCAGCAGCAGCAGCAAGTTCAGCAAATGAAAGGGTTTCAAGATCTGAAGGGCCCGGCTTTTAAAGAGATGAAGATGCCTTTGAAGGACCAGAACCAGAAGAGTGTCAAGTTTAATCTTCCTGGAGATGATGATTTGAGTGATTTTGATGATGATGATGCTGAGTTTGAGGATTATGAACTTGAAGATGAGCTTGATGATGAATTTGATGAGCCTCTTCCTCCGATGAACAAGCCGATTATGGGTAACGGCCGACAGGGTATTCCTGATAACATTATGATGATGATGATGAACGGGAATAATGGCGGTGGTGGTAGCCAAAATGGTAAAAAAGGAGGCGGTGGCGGTGGAGGTGGGGGTGGGGGAAGTGTTCCTGTTCAGGTAAATATGGGTAACAGTGAGGGTAAAAATGGAAATGGCGGTAAGAAAGGTGGTGCTGCCGGCGGTGGCGGTGGCGGTGGCGGGAATAATCAGAACCAACGTGGCAAGAATGGTAAAAACGGTGGTGGGTTCCCTCAAAATGGAAATAATGGTGGAGGTGGGGCTAATAATAATAAGAATGGTAATAATGGAGCTGGTGGTGGTGGAAACGGTAACATCATGAATGGAAATGCGAGCAAAAAGGGACATAACGGCGGCGGCGGCGGCGGTGGTGGAATGAATGATGGGTTTCAGAACACGGGTGGGCCTGTCCCTCAAGGTGTGATGCCTAACATTAAGGTGGGTCAAATGGGCAACATGCCAATGGGCCCAATAGGCAACATCCCAGCTGTTCAAGGCCTTCCCGCAGCTGCCATAGCTGGTGGTGCTGGTGCAGGTGGTGGAGGTGGTGGTGGTGGTTACTTTCAGGGAGCCGGGCCGGATCTTATGCCCGGTAACCCTTATCACCAACAGCAATACATGGCTGCTGTAATGAATCAACAACGTGCAATGGGCAATGAAAGGTCCCAGCCCATGATGTATGCAAGGCCACCTCCGGCAGTCAATTACGTGCCCCCACACCCTTACAACCCGTACCCGTACCCGTACCCATATCCATCTTTTGTCCCGCATCCGAACCAACCTCAGGACCCATCTTATACCCACTTCTTCAGTGATGAAAACGCCTTAAGTTGCAATATCATGTGAAGGAATTTGCGGTTCTTTCAGATTTTGGTTTCGGTCTTGCTCATGTCATATTATACATGAAAATGGGTTTTTCCATTTTAGTTATAATTTTCTATTTTTGATCTTTTTTTCTTTTTACCCTAAGTTGAATTAGGGATTCTAAGTTATGATAGTTTTGAAAAAACTAAAAATAATGTAACAGTGTTGTGAGTTAATCATGTACATTTTTCAAACTTTGGCCCGCATTATTGGTTGGATCCACTTGATGGGTGGATTTGATTTGAGCAAAAAGTTCCATATTGACATTTCTAATTTAAGTTGGAATTTAAATTTATTTAAATTAATATAAGGTCGGAGTATTATTCCCCGTTGAAGTTTTAACCAATCCGGAAAACATATCGCTGATATTTTAAAAACAGAAACATTTATTTATAAGTTAATTTTTGTTAGATGTAAGAATAAAATTGTTATTTTATTAATAAACTTTAAAAAGTTATATATTTTTTCTCTCTTAATTTAAAAAACTCATAATTTCTCTTTATGATTAAATTTTGAAAATTTTACTTCTCCCTTTCCCATTTTTAAGGTTTTGTCTCTAGTGGTCGTCCGTCGATCTTTTTCGACGAAAGACAAAGCATGTCTATGGATTTCCCCCTAAGATCATCCGTTGATTTTTTTTTACGTTCAACGAAGTGTCTTCCAGATCTAGATGTTTCATCCAATGTCATTATTTTTCATCGAAGAATATCGACGAACGTCCTTTCTTGGATAGGATCAATCAACGCCCAGTGGAGATGAAACCCTATAAAGGGGGAGAAGTGAATTTTCCAAAGTTTAATCATCGGAGAAATTATGAGTTTTTTAAACTGAGAAAATGATATAAATTTTTATGATTTTAATAGTAAAATAATTATTTTATCTTTATCTCTAACAGAAACTGACGTATAGGCAATTGTTTATGTTTTTGAAATATTGTTAATGTATTTTTAAAAATTAGCTAAAACTTGGGTTGAAAATAGTCAATTTGAATTTATTTGAGTTAATAAATATTATTAATTAAATGATTATAAATAAAATAAATAGTGTTTATTAAAACGGTAAATAGTATCATTAATAATAATTGACTCATTTTCGATTGTAAATGTTTAAGGTAGAGTTTTAATACAACGTTGATTTATTCAAATCCAACCATAGATTTAAGTATAAGATATACAGTGTAATTAAAAAGATAAATGAGATGAATTTGATCTGAGCTATTAAGACAAATAATAATAAATTGATACATATCATATGATATATGAATACAAATGAAAATGATACGAACTTTAAAGTGTATAAAAAACTGATATAATATAATGAATGTATTGTATAATACGATACATATTATCAATATAATGCAATATTTTTTTTTGAGGTGATAACATAACAAATGTGTATTCGAGAAGTTTAAAATTTTAAAGGATGTTGATGATATTTTTTAAAATGATGATGTGTTAATTAAAAGTTGTTATTATTCTATTATTATTATATTAAAAAAGTATCACATAATATGATACACGATATACAATATTGATTTAACTATCATATCACTATTAGTGGTAAATACGAACTGAATTACGTTCGAATACCCTAGACTCGAGTTTTGTTTAAACAAAAAATAGTTTAACTCAAGCTCATTAAGCCGAAATTAAGTTTAATTTGAATAAAAATAATTAAGTTTAAGTTCGATTCAAGTTTAATTCGAGCTTATGGGTTGAATCCATGCTAGAAGTTATGATTCGAATTAATCTTATTTATAAAGTAATATCATTTTATTTAATATTAGATAAAACAATGTTTTTTTGAACAATTAATTAATATAATTTAAATCAATATATAAACTAAATTCAAATCGAATTAACCATTTATTTCATTTGTAACTCATATCGAATTAAAATATTTTAAATTCGAATTTAATTTGGCTTAAATAATAAGTGAAAATTCTTAATTTAAATTCAATTTAAATTTAAAATAAACGAATTTTAATTGAATTGAACGTAATTGAGTTGGCTTTAAAACTTCAATTAATTTGATTGGAATTTAATTCTAATATCACTATGCCCGCCATCCCCACAGGACTATTGCTCGTACCGTTTCTAGTGGATTTTTCACTGATTCACTCACCGTGCTCCCTCTGCATCAGTAACCGTAGAAAATGTTGACAACGACAACCTAACAACTTTTGACTTTGAAAATCTAACGGCGTTGACACCTTTGACATAAATTAAGCAAAATCGTCCGTCTAGTCTTATCAACAGAAGAGTCCATTTACCATTTTAACCAAAACCCAACTTTGATTGCCCACGTGAGTCGTGACGGCGATCAAGATCGTGACCATCATCGTGATTGCCCAGCAAGCTCATCATCTATCTGTCTAATCAAAATTTTGATCAGGCGTGGGGTCCAGTCAAGTAACAGTACCAGGAGAAGTACTTTTACCCACAAGTACTTCTCTGTTTTAATAGACAAATGTACTAGTTCTTTACTACCGAATTAAGTTTAAGTTCGGATTAACTTAAAGGTTAAAGTACTATTTTCCACCTAAACTATATTGAAAACTCAAAGTTTCCTCATTAATTTTAAAAATATCATTTATTCACTCATAGTCAATTAAATTTAATGAAATCTTACCTCTAAAAATTTAATCTCATTTTTTCTCCTAAAAATTTAAAAACTAATATTTTATTCCCTAAGATAAGTTTGAAAAGATCGTATTTCCCCCATAGGATTTAGTTTTAAAACTTGTTCACTTTCTCCGATGCCATTATCGGCCTTCTCTCTCTCTCAACGGTTTCTCTTCCACCAACGGCCCGCCTCAACTCTATCACAACCCATCCGACTTCAAGAGACGTCGTCTAAGAAGAGAAATTGTCTTTTCATACATGGATAAATAGGGTTTTAGAAATGACTCACATCAATGTCTCACAACGTATTTGAATCATCTAAAAACTAAAATACAAAATCGGGTACATATTTTCAATTTACAAAATTTGATTTAACACGTTTAAATGTTTTCCAACATCAAGAATTGATACGAAAAGATAGATATATCATACAATATAATATAATATAAATAAAAAATTATACATATTTTAAAGTTTTATAAACTGTTGGTACCAAATGAACTAATATATCTATTTAGAGAAGTAATGATGTAATATAAGTGTATTTCATAATTTTTAAAATTTTTAAAATATTTATGAATTTTTTAAAATGATATCATATTTATTAGAAATTTTATGTCATTTTATAATTATTATTATTAAAAATATATCATATAATTCAATACAACTCCTCATAAATTATATGAAAATATAGATTTTCATATTTATTAGAAGTGTGATAATAAATTACGAAAGGGTTTTTTTCTATAAGATTTAGTAGATTCATAATTCATATGTGTAATAATTGAATTACATATTATATCATATATTTTTATATTATATCATGTATTATAGGATATATATATATATATTTTTTAAAATTATAAATATTATATCACCTTCTTAAAAAAATCATAAGCCTCCTCTAAAATTTTAAAATTTCTCGGGTATATCTTTATTAGTTATTATGTCTTTTTTTTTTCAAACATGTATCAATTCTTATTGATAATATATCTCATCGTAGGATGTCTACCAAATTATGTTAATTTAATATATTTTATAATACGTATTATTTTTTATCAATATCATTAATTTTTTTGATAAAATATCATAGATTTAGGGAGCGTTTGGTTTGGATAATATTTTATTACTAAAATTGAGAGATTATCGTGAAGATAAATTTCTTTAAAGATTATTAGATATAAATTACTACTATGTTTAATAAAATTGGATAGGTATAAATAATTATCGTATTTAGTTAAAGATAATATAAGAATACTAATATATTATTTTACTTAAATACCCTTTGGTATAATTATTCTAAAATATTTTTTATATTATTTGTTATATTAATTAAAAATAAAATTATTTTTGTTTTAAAAAATTAATAAATAAATATATAGTTATAATAAAATTAAGATTAGTTTGATAATTTTTTAATATTTAAGGTAAAGATTACTTTTTATATACCTTATTATATCACTATGAATAATAGAAGATATCGAAAATTTTTATTATTTATAAATAAAATAAAATAATATAAATAATAAATAATATATTATTAAAATAATATTTTAATCCTTATTATGTTGTTTTGTCACTAATTTAACACTATTCCTATCCTTTGGTAGCCTCTTAAGCTAATTCCATGTTAGAGAATACGTGGAAGATGAGAAGGGGGTGAGGAATCACTTTCGAGGAAAGTGCAGGGTTTGTCGGGGATTATAAAGTCGTTCACATTAGCCCAAATAATAAGAGATTCAAATTCTACCATGTGTTTGTGATCTAACAGATTGCACCCTCGTTTTCCCCATTTTATCTATTCATTTGTCTCTAATCATGCCGAGATAATAACTTAGAAGTAGATTCGTATCAAATCAAGATTAAAATAAACCTCGATTAAATTTTTGATTTGAAGGAAAAATACAATGATTTAATTTTAACTCAAACTCATTGAACCAAAGTTCAGATAATTTAAGTTTGATTTAATCTCTAATTTTGAAATTTGATTAGAATTTATAGTTCAGATTCATGAATTGAGTTTGTAACTCATTAGTAAAACGATATCTTTTTAACTTAGCATGATTCGAATAAAGTTACAAGTTAAGTTCAAACCAAATCGACCGTCATCTAACTTGCATGTTGAGCACAACTAAACTTTCTCTAACTTCAATTAGCTCGGTTTAAAATGAAAGTCAATTCTCTCAACTCAAGTTCAAGTAAATGAACTTGAGTTGAGTCAAACCAAACTGAGTTGACTTTCAAGACCAATCTAATTCAATTCAAGTCCAACATTAACTTCAAATAGAGTTAGATTCAATTTAAACTGCTTATATTAGTATTCAAGTTTAAATCGAATGGATCAAATTTGAGTCAAAGATTAACTTATTTCATAAAACAAATTAAGTTCGAACCGATTCAAATGCTCAATTTTAAATCAATTCGAATCTAATTCAAAGTTAAGGGTGCGTTCAAGCTGAGAAGGCTAAACATAAATTTATTGTTTAAATCAAACGAGCCAAACTCAAGCAAAAGCTCCAACTTAGCTTGAATTTAACTCGTTTATCCTTCTGGTAATACTGTGTACCCCATCAACAATAGTATTTATTTTGTCATCAACCATTTGACAACACATGCCCCAGCTCAAACTTGGTATCATAGATTTGAATCGAATTTGAGTTAGCTTTCGACTCAACTTTGGTCAAATCCATTTCTACTCAAAATAAAATTATTTTTAAGTCTAAGTTCAAGTCTCATTTCTCCAATTTTAAACTAGATCTTGTTCAAACTCACTCCGCATTAAATTTAACCCTAACTTCAATTTAGTTGAGAAAATGGGTAATTGTAGTAAACTTTAAGCATATTTTAGGGGGGAAAACCAAGGAGTTTCAAACATTAATTTTGGAGAAAAAAATAAAAAAGAATTATCAATGATAAACCCCCGAACAAAAGTCTAAATAACAAAATAGGAGACTTCATATATAAAAAAATATAAGTTTAATTATTCTCTGATAATATCTTAAGATAAAACTTTTAATTTATCTAATTTAATGATTATATAATTAATTATTAAATTTAAAATTTATTTTATTTAATATAGTTAATTTAATCCCGAAAAATAATAATATAACTTTTTTTTTAAATCAATGATAATAAAGCGGACACTTTTTTTTTTTCCCACTTTGTTTCATTTTAGGGCCCTTAATTTTGACGTTCTTGTAAAGGACTAAATGCTTTGCAAACTTTCACATGGACCCTCTTCCCACTCTGTTTCACTTGCCTTCGCTTCTTCAGATTTCTGAAAATGGTCTTCAATCTTACATCATCTGTTCGCATTATTGCTGGTCAATTATATGTCTAAATGGAATAACATTTTAATAATAAATTAAATTATTGGATAAAATGTTATCTACATAATTTAAGAAATAATTTTTTGTGGGTTTAAAAATAATTTTTATATCGTGTATTATATATTATATAATATCATAAGATACAATTTTTTAAAAATAATTATAATATAATAAAAAAATTTTAATTATTACATTATTATGTTAAAAAATATCATATATATCTTTTAAAATTTTAAAATAATTTATATATAATTGTACCATGTCATTATTTCTATAAAAAAAGATATCATATTGTAATATATATTTTATATATTATACCAAATTTTTATATATCTTAAAATACATATTATTATTTATATATATATCATATTGTATATTGTAAGATATTAATAACTATACTTTCAATTAACAGAATAATTAAAATCATCATCGTTTTTATCATATCTTGTACTAAATTTCATATCACAATTTAGCATATTATTGATAGTGTGATTTTTCGCAAGAGCTCCGTAGTCTTTCTTTGGCCGTCAAAGGCTCTTTGTCTCATCTTTAAATGGTCATTGTTATTAGAGATGACACTAGAGAGGAGAGAAAAAAAACTTAGGGATTTGGGGGTAAAATAATTATTTTTTAAAACTTGAAAATTTTGAATAAGAAAAAATTATAAGATTTTTAAATATAAAACAAATGTGATAAAATTTTAATTTTTTAATAAATAATAATTTTATCTTCAATCATAATTAAATTTTTTAACAAAAACTAAATTATAAATAAAATTTTAAAACTTTATAAATATATATATTTACCTTTATATTAAAATTTTGATAAAAAATATTAGTTCCGCCAATTAAATATATTGATCTTAGCCAAAAGGCCGAGATTGGTATACCAATCAAATATCCCTTCTTTTTGCTTGGGAAGTTAATTTGCAATATTGTATGTAGGGTTAGATTCGAACGAAGTTGAGCTCAAGTTGAGCTTAGTTCATATATACTTGACTCGAGTTCTAGTTTAAACTCGTTGAACTCATGAAAGCTGAGCGTAAATTCGGTTTGAATTCAATTTGATTTATTTTTTATTATCAAAATGATATCGTTTTAATATATATTGGTTAAAATGATATCGTTTTATATTAAAAATTTTAATTAAAAAATCAGATAAACAGTTTGAACTCGATTAGGCCAGCTCATTTCGGATTCGATCGAGTCAAGTTTGAATCCAGCCATAATTGTATGATAGATCCAAATAATTCTCACTGGCCGAGATGATGTGTAGGGTCCACCAGTATCCCTCTGGCCTCACTGACAGAAAAAATAAAATACATCCAACTGGGGCCGCCGAGTATCCCGCCCGGGAAAAGAACAGTGTCAGTCGCATGACATCTCACCTCACACTGTTTAAAACTACGAAAATGCCCCTAACGGAAGACCAAACGCCGTTAAGTGTAATTATTACGATAATATAAAGCAAGGCAAACGCTACTAGTAGTAGTAATAATTACTGTCAGTTAGACCCACCATCGAACTGCGGAAAGGACTTCCTAATTGATTCTCCTCTATGCGCACGCACACTCTTTGTACCGTACACTAATCATGACTCCTCCTAATTTAGCATATTTCTCCTTACCACTTTTTCTTTCACACCCAAAAGAAAGTTATATATAAAGTGATAAATATATATATTTATCATAGAAAAAAAAAACTTAAATATTTATTCAAATTTTAGTTTATTAAGATATATTTATAAATTTTTTATTAAAGTTAAAAGATAAAATTATTATTTTATTAATAATATTAAAATAATTAAAATTATACCTCATTTTCCTTCTTAGTTTAAAAAACTAATCATTTCTCTTATAAATTAAGTTTAAAAAAATTTATTTTTTTTCCCAATCCTGAAATTCAACCACTTTTTCTAACGAACGATGACCCAATAGTAGATAAACAAGACTAAGTCGTCCAATAACATGTCGCATCGATCACCAGTGGTCGGAGGGAGGGATGAAAAAAAAACTTAGGGATTTGAGGGTAGGGGAAAGTCACTTTTCAAAGTTCATGTATAAGGGTGAAATGCTAATTTTTTAAAGTTGAGAGAAAAAATGAGATACAATTATATATATTTTTAATCTTATTATTAAATAACGGTTTTACCCTTATACTTAATGACAGTTTAAATAATAATATATTATCTGTATACATATTTCGTATATTTAAACCATATATACATCGTTTTATTAAGTATTCAACTGAGTATATAATCTTAATGATATAATAACTTGTTATCGATATACAAAATTAGATTTATAAAACTGAATGCTTATAATTTTATTGTTGGCTCCAAACCTTTTCTCGTGTTACAAATAGTTTTTTTTTTTAAATCTATACAACAATTAAATTTGTAATTGAACGGTAGGATGTCTATACAACAATTAAATTATCTGTATAAAATCCAACTCGAGCTTGAATTGACAATGAAATCATTGGAGAAGCCTCTAAAATGTGTCAAAGAAAAAAAGGTCATCAAAGATAATATAAAAGAAGAATCGCCGGAGTAAAAGCCAAGAAGAAGAAAAGTCATCGAATAAGAAGAAAATTTGAGGAGAAGCTGAAAAATTATCAGAGAAAATGAAAATATTGTTGACTTTTTGTCGATTAATTAGATTTGATCCACTTTGACTCGAACTCAATCTAGGATCACCTCAGCTTGAATATGACTATTTTGAGTGAAACACTAAACTGAGATTGGACCAATTCGATTGAAATTCAATTTTACTGAAATATATCGATACATATTATATCGTATAACACACTTATCATATCATATTGATTTTCAATATACCTTAAAGTACGTGTTGTTTCTCGCTTGGATTGTTTCTATTTGATAGAAAAATCAACAAAAAGATATTAGAATATTTCTTTTGTTGATCTTGGAATCAAAAAATGAAACCTAACCCTAATGCAACTTCAGCTGCATACTTGCATTGTGATTGTGATTGTCATTGTGCCTTGTCTTGGTGAATTTTATGGAACATATAATAAACATGAATTATGCGTACCTTTCAAGGCATACAAATAATACAAAACAAACACAAAATCTTAAAAATTTAGACATGACTTTTTTGCAATTTACATGATATAAATCATCAAACTACCAAAGAAAAGAATAATTTGAGTTTGCTGGGTGTCTTACTCGTCAAGCTTACAAGCCTGAAAAAATTTGTTTCAAAGCAATTAAAACAATATATTTGATCAATATATATCAAAACGACATCATTTTGAATAATTTTAACTCAATTACAGTTATGAGCCTAGTTAAAACTCGAGTTTAGTTTAACACTATAGTCAAATTCGAGTATAACTTATCTCAAATTAAACTGAGTTCAAATTAGTTTATAAAGTGCTTGTCAAGCTTGAGCCTAGGCTCAAGCTCGAGTTTTTCAAACCCTTAGACTTGGATTCACCCATGTCGAGCTCATTTCAAACTTTATATAGTCGAACTAGCAATTGAGTTTGAGCTAATTCGGTGTGGATCTATCTCTACGTTAAGGGTTGAATTCGAATTGAACCAAATAGGAGCTTGAGCTTGCCTTAAAATTGTTTGATCTTAACTCGTTTCGAACTCATCTCAAGACAAACTTTGAGTTTGGCTTAATACTGCAACCAAACAAAAAATGATTAAAATAATATCGTTTTAATCGATTCATATCAAAAATTTCTAAACTGATGAGCTAGGAGAACCAAACTTGGTTAAAGAGCTCAAGCTAAAAAATATTCAATTCCTAGGCTTGAGCTAGGCTCATTCAAAATCAAATTCATTTTTAAACATAAATAAACTTGGTTCAAATTCAATATAAATTATATCGATAATAGTGAAACGCACAATTATTTCAACAAATCCATGTGCGATCACATCTGGGTTATATGTTTTCTATGATTTGATATTAAAAAAAAAAAAATGATCCAAGTGCCTTATATCACGGAACCCATTTGTTCAATTTTTCTTGTGATAGTTATGTTACATCACTTAGTGGAAACATGTTTAGGTCATAGATTTTGATTATTAATGTGTCTATAATTTATCATACTTTTTAGCACATTTCACGGGTTAGTAATAATTTGCAAATATTCTTTCATCTATTTCTTTACCCCTCTAAATAATTCAAGGGAAAAAAATATATATCGTTGTGTTACAATTTCATCAGAAAACACGGGCTTATGATGTGGGATTTACAAGGTTTAGACTCTCCAATTCAATAATTGATTTTTGTGATGTGATGTGATTCTTTTAAATTTCGTATTATTCAGTATCATCAAAACCACCAACATGTATCCTAATTAATCGTGCGACATGACTTATAGTGTTGTTATTACATTGACTACAAGAGTGATGACATCGCCCAACCCTAGTTGGAAGTTAGCACATAGCTAGTCTCGCTAAGTGTCAAGGCTATGGATCATGGTGATATATATATTACACGTTGAGATTGCATAATGTAATAGTATGTTACAGTCTTAAATTTATACTAAAAAATATGGGGGGACATGCGATACAAATACTGATTTTAGACTTTAACAAAGAGTTAGTACATAACTAGTTTACATAAGTGTAAAGACTACAAAAAATAGTGATATATTATACAAGAAGACTATAGAATACGATAATAAGTTGTGATCCCAAGATCATATTAGAAGATATAGGGAACATGTACACTCGATCTTAGTAGTCTCAAGGTTAGATAAAAGAAATATGAGAGGTGTTTGATTGCAATGTAGGGTATCAAGAGCGGCAAATGAAATGGGTGTTGTTTTGAGGAAAGTTGGCAGAGGAATAAATGAATTAGATTGGCAATGTTAATGTTAAGTCACAATCAAAGAGATGGTGATGGAGAAATAAGGCCAAATTTTACACAGTGATGGAGAATTGTCCTCATCAAAGTGGAGTAGAAGAGAAGCATAAGATACACTTAAAATTGCATAACATTTTGACTCCTGAGAAGAAGAAAGTGCATCCATGATTTTGCTTTTTCAATTGTCTCTCATTTAGTGCACATTTTCCGCAGACCGAGCTCTCGTATTTTTCTAAATTAAATCAAATCGAATCAATTTTTGAAACTAACCAAATTCGAATAATATTCAAACCTAAATGGGTTAGAGTTGAGTTGAAGATATAAAAAAGCTGGTGCTGTTCATCTTATTTGATGTGAACTTTCACCTCACTCACTTGGAATTTTGAGGTATGCTTTTCTCTTCATTTTCAACACTCATCTCTTTCTCTTTTTATAGACATATTCACTAGAACAAGACATGTAAAAGCAAATACATAACTAAAGTCCATGCGCATATGCTTCACATTTCACATAAATTAAAGCTACTTATTTTTGTCTCTTTTTCTTTTGTCAACTCAAACTTTAGTTCTACTCCATTCCATGAATGTAAAATCTGGTCGATTTATATAGTTCATTATTAAGATTATTTGTTTTAGAAACACAATTTGTCACATTTTTATGGTTTTAAATTGGATAATAATTGTTGAACAAAAAGAAAAATCATAAAAAAAAATAAAAAGTCGAAGGAAAAATGAATTTACTCACGATTTTTCAGTGACTCACTCAATTTAAACTAGGGTTCAGATCCACTCATAGTATCTATTAGTATTTTAATATTTATATATATAGTATTACTTTTACATCTAAGTATTAAATTGATACATATTCTCAACTATGTTTTTGTTTTCTTTGAAAGGCCAAAAGACTTGTTCCCACCTAAGGTATAATAAAATCTCAAAATCTTACTTTTTAACTTTTAAAAACTTAATCACACCCCATAAATTAATTTTTGTTAAAAATCTCAGTTAGGATTAGCAGTAAAATAGTTATTTATTAAAAAATAAAAATTTTATCATATTTTATTCTTCAGGTTTAAAAATCTTATAATTTCTCTTATCCAAAATTTAAAAAGTGATAATTTTCATCTAGAGTTTCTTTCTTTTCTCTCCGATTAAGATTTGTCGTTTTTTATCGCCTTTAATTTTAGTTTAATAAATTTAAATCAAATTAAAATTAAATTATTTTTTATTTAAATGAAATTTGAATGATAGACGTTAGGGATCGGTTTGATTTGTATCTAACCACGGTAAAAGTGAAGGAAATAGTAGAGACGGTAGGAGCAAAAACGAAAAATCTGAAAATGGAAGTGAAGCCGAGCTAGATTTCTGGAGCCGAAGAAGAAAAACGGCGCCGGACAGAGAGTGGTAGTAAAACATTTAAAAAATAGAAATAAAAAAGGGAAGAATCTTGTAGGTTGAAGGTGAGAAAGAGAGGGGCCCGCAGAAAGCATCACGCGCCTCACAATGACAGTGTTCTCTGGGTGTGGGTCCGGGGCTCCGGGTTTGGGGCGCGGCGTACATTTGGATAGTGCTAAGTCAGTGAGGTCAAAATAGGAACAGTGTCAGTTTTGGTCAAACCTTTTCGGCACAAAATTTATGGTGTTTATTTTTGTTGAGAGGTGTGCCATGAACGCATTCTTATGTAGTTCTTAACCTATTTACGATTCAATTGTCTCCTTTGTATTTGCATCCGAATCGAATTTAATTTAAATTTGAGTTAACTCAAGTTTCACTAAATTTGAGATAGTTGAGCTTCCCCAAACAAAGTTCTATTCAAACTCATTTAAGAGAATCAAATTTGAGATCAACAAAATTCGATTATAAAATTAAGTTTGAATTCAAACTTAACAAACTTGATATTGTAGACTAATATTTTTAAAATCGGACTGATAATCAAATTGATTGTCTCATTGGTTCATGATTATATCGATTTAACTGGTTTAATCGGAGAATAATAAAAAATAATCAAATTATTCAAAAATAATTAAAACTTAAAAAAATTCAAAAGTTAAATCCAATCAAATTTGATTTTGATCAGTTCATCTAGTCAAATCTGTTTTTGATCGAGTTAATAGTAAAACCAATTTTTTTACATTAACTATATTGAACTTGAAATGGATTCTTGATTCAACAGATTGAATTGATCAATTCGATCCAATTTTCAAATCATTGTTGTAAATACCTAAAAAATAATATCGACAATATAATTGCCCATAGGCTTTTGTTTGTCTAAAAGGAGTTTGTTTCGGGCTCTCAAACCTAATCCTACTACCTTAGGCCATATTATTTTTAAAAAATTCTTATAATATTTTTGCAACATAATATGCAAAAAATATAAAATAATTCAATAATATTTTTAAATATTAAAAAAATATATATATAAACTCATAGTATTTGTACATTATAGTTAGGGTCAAATTCGATTAAAGTTGTTCAAGCTTAAATTTAAGGTCGGATTAAATGAGTTGCGTCTGAGCTAAGAATTTGATTTGTTTTTATAAACAAGCTGAGCTCAATATAACACTTAAAGATGACAATTTTAACTTAAATTTAAGATCTTTAGTTTGTTTCTATTTTAACAAGAAAATGATTCTACAATAGAAATAGGAAATGAGGATGAAAAATATTCTCACAATTGAGAACGAGGATACATATATCCCCTTCTCGACTCGTCTCACTCTTTTATATTAACATATTTGTTTAAAATATAACATATTTTAATAATTATATATTATTTATGTTTTTTAAATTTACAATAGAAATAGGGTGGTTAGTATATGCAATTTGTAGTATTTAAAATAATAGATTGGTTTTAGTTTTAGTTAATTTTGTTATTTAATATGTTTATGTTATGTTTAAAATGTACGAGAAAGGAATTTTTTTTTTTTCAAGGACGAGAAATAGGTTATTCAGCCCCACCATTCCTTGTTACCATCTCTAATAGTAGTATAACACCTCCTAGGGTTGAGCTCGTTTAAGGGGAGCTTGTTTCAAGCTCTCAAATACAACCTTACTAACCTTATGTCATTTTATTTTTTAAATTCTTGTAAAATGTTTGCAAAATAATAAATATAAAATATTTAGATAATTCAATAATTTTGTAAATATCTAGATAAATAATATAATAGTAAAATTCGATAAATAAATATTTTAAAAACTCACTATATTTATATGTTATAGCTAGTGCTGGATTTGATTCGAGTTATCAAAGCTTGAATTTAATGTTTGCTCAAGTGCGTTGATAGTTAAAGATTTGGTTTATTTTTATAACTGATCTGAGTTTAAATTTATCCAAATATTTAAATTCGAGTTAACTGGGATTGAATATAAAATTAGATTATTTTTTAATTGAATTTAACTTTAACTTATTAATCTCGAACCACATCTAATATGGCTTTTTTAGATTTAAGCCAATATCAAATTAAACTTTATTTTAGCTTAACCCAAATCAACCCTAGTCCTAGCAACCCCTAAGATAATCAGTCATGAGAATTATGAAAATGGGTATGTAAATACTCCCATTAATGCTTCTGAAGCTGTCAGCAACATATGTTGGGTGCAAATTTGTCAAATGGAATGCATGTCCAAAGGGCAATAGTTAAACCCTAATAAATGATTGTTCGATAGCCTCATTTCAAGTTGAATTCATAATATTCGAGTTTATGTTTGAGATTGAATCTGTTTGAATTGATGTACAGTATTACAGATAGATTGGTAGTATGGTGAACAATACTATAAGTTAAATGAATAATATCATCGAAAAGATGATTAGTATTTTGACAAAGTAAACAGTGTCACTGATAAGGCAAAAGAGACAAATTAAAACTCTAACTCAAAATCAACTCATTTAAGTTGAATGTAGATTTGAGTCCATATTGACTCGGTTCAATTCCACCCCTATCCCGTGTACTTTGAAGGGCTCAGGATTTCCTTTATTTATACAAAGAGAACAAGTAAAAGGGTCAACCGGGATGAAAATGAATAACACCCAATTTGAGCATAAAATTCCTTTCAGTGGGCTTAAAATCTGTTACAATTATTGACATAATGGGAGCATTAATTGGAATTTAAGTGAAATGATTAAGTTTTGCTATTAATCGAACATGTAGGTGGGTTGGTAACCCCAATTATATAGGCTGTTAGGCACAAATAAAGACTCATTTGTACAGATTATTTGATCAAGATTCTGCAATTTTTTCATGTATATAGATCTCAGAACTATTGGTCAGTCAGGGCCAGACATGTAGTGGACTGAACCCAACTTGGCCCGTTGTGTCCACAAGCCGTACCAGCCCACAACATGAGAAGACCCAAAACCTCCTAGGCTGTGTCTCCATAGACCCTTAACGGACTAATCCTCTATATCATATATCCTTTCATTTTTATTTTTAATTATTTAAAATTTTATTTTTTTCATGGGCCACGACAAAATCAAGCGGACTGGGTCGCATCATTGGTCGGTTTGACCTCTTTGACAGGTCTAAACAGGGTTGGGTGTCTTTTATGTTTTCTATAGCTTGGGCTCAAAATTGGGCCAAATTTTTTAGAATTTTTAGGCCCAATTTTGAGCCTCTTTCAAAAAATTATCATACTCATTGGCAACAATCCAACCGTGTAAAAAATATCTAGAGCACAAAATATGGAGGGAAAATGAAATATTGACAAAAGCCTCTTTCAAACCAACGGCCATAATTGATCGAATTAGACCGTGTGTAAAATTAATAAAACAAACGATTACATTTAATAATAAAGTGAAAGAACATGTGCTGTTATTCTAGTTTACCCAAAACAAGACTACGTTATGTAGGGTTAATATTATTTTAATATCTTCTAACTTCTCTCATTACAATAAATATATTTACTAATAAACTATTACATTACTCACATAAGATAATATCCCTTAAAAAAAACCTAGTTAAAATTCTTATTCATAAGACAAATCCTAAACCGGCCCAAACTGCTTATGGGCTTGGGAAAGTGTGGGGCTCCATCCACCGATCGAACAATAAAACTAAATATATGTTAGTGTCACACTTTATAGACAAAATAGTCATCAATTTCAATAATAATCACATCACATTACTCTGAACAGAGATGTGATTTGTTGGGCTGAGAAAGCACACAATTTTAGGTGTCATATCCAGGATCAGGCAGAATATGTTGGGATGTAGGCATGAAGCTTCATGCCAACTTGAGAATTCATCAAAGACATTCAATGAAAAATATTGTTAATTTGATGCAAATCCTAGAAAATTATAAACAAATCTCTCTCCCTAATCTGGTAACAATAAATAAACCTGAAGATATTAGCAAAGAAGCTCAATACCGCATGGTCCCAAAACTTTCCTTGGTATCATGAATTAAATTCTAAAATGAAACTGATAGTTTTGGCCTTCCTAACAGAAAACATCCACCCAAGTTAAACCATTCTTCAAATATCTGAGAACAGTGATGAACAATGACTTAGATTTAAAATTGTCGAGTTCGACATCTGATTATACAACACCGATGTTTGACAATTGGAAAAGAATTCACTTCATTTGAAAAAAAATGTCAAGAGATAGATACAGATTCACAGAAGACAGATATGTTCATTACTAAAAACTCACAGATAAACATATGTACAACTTGAGAAGATTTCAGACTAAGACAGTTGCCATCTCCACCTTCTGGTATTTGCTTCAGAAGTTTGAGAATATGAATCTTTTCTTCATTAGTACAAATGTATCAATTTTCTTTGGAAGTAGAAATATTTCACAAATATAAATTTTTGGTGATATCATAGAAGCACCATTTGACACTCCCTAGTCCTATGCAATCATACAAGTACATTCTACAATGACTGCTGAAGTTTTATAATGGAAGTTTTCTATTCTAAATTATTTATACCAACTACTTTATTTTTTTGGAGTTGGAGATTTCAGGACCATAAAACATCGATAAAGTTGGCCTCTCAGATGCTTCATGTAGTATTAATTCAAGTTGACTTTTCCTTGAAGACATTTCTCAAACTCCTGCAGTTGCGAAATAAAACCAGGGTTTGGAGAGGCCTGATGTCGCTTGCTTTTAACATGTTTCAAAGCTTCGGATAGACTCATGCCATGCTTTTTCATCAAATAAGCAACAACTATAGTTACACTGCAATAGAGAATCAATTTATTAAACTTCAACCCAGTTCAGAATATAATTAGTCCACATTCTGGTGACAATGGATCTACAAGGAAAGAATATCACCTTCTGGATTTTCCCACAAAGCAATGAACCAACACACCGCCACCTCCCCTTTTAGCTTCGTCAACAAAATCGATACACTCATCAAAGTACTGGGATAAATTTGTATCTTCTTTGTCACTAACTGTCTCACAAAGAACACGGCAAAGTTATTATGGATTCTAATTTTGGCCCGAAACAATGTTAAGCATTAATAATTTATACATGATAAGATAGCAACATTTACAAAATGAGAGATAGAGAGACAGACAATCATAATACAGCAATGGAAGGAATAAACTATGGAGAATCAAAAGCAGAATCTTTGGTTTTTTGTTTTTCCTTTTTTTTCTCAAGAAGTGCAATGGGACAGTTGTTTGTGGTTAAATGATGAGAAATTCTTGAACTTCAAGGAAATGTTTATTCAGAAGGGAAATGTTTATACAGCAAATTAGAAAGAAGAAAAATACCATACCTCCAACAATTTTATACACAAAATCATGTGGATGTGCAGGAGACAATGAATTAGCTACAGTTAAGATGTGTGTGATATTCCTGCCTTTCAGTGCATCTTTGTTACTAGCTGCTCCAATGGAACCCAAGAAGAGACCCTATGAAGTTATAAAGAATCCTATCAAACCAAACTCAGTTAAAAAAATTAAGGCTCAATTAAATCAATTCCAGCAAGTTGTCAGTCTTAAAGAAACCAGAAACATACAAGGCTCAAAGATAAATCATCAGTTAATTACCGGTTCAATTTCACAAGGAATCTTGTCGTCTCTCAAGCATGTTGTCAAACTCAAAACTCGCAAGAGCTTTGCTATTTGGTTACGAAAGGGATCATCATTCTGATCCATTACCAGTAAGAAAAGAAGAAATCTTTGACTCCTATTTTCTTTTACAGTTTAAGATGAGTAGAACCTGCAACAAATTGAGTTTATCTACATTATAAACAACCCTCAACCTGGAGGAACTGCAGATAGCACAGGGATTTGGATTTCAATTTTGAGTATAATGCATGAGAATCAACACATGGGATGAATATGTTGGAAAGAGAAAATTCCATTTTCTTCTATAGATTCTCTTAACTTCATAAAGTCACACAAATCACCATTTTTCATCAACAACAAAATGAATTATTTGAAAGAACATTATAGTTTCAATCTGATAAAACTATGAACGAAACTACCATTCCCAACTAAATTAAACATCAAGAATCCAAGATTTCAGCCATCTAAGAAAAAATAACCCAGGCTAGTCTACATTAAATTCTTGGGAAATTTGTAAACAAACTCTTGATGTAAACAATCCTACATTGAACAACAGTCAAACCCATTGTCTCCCTCTCCCTTGCTAGATACATTCTAAGGGTAAAATCGTGCTGCCAACAAAGGCCAAAGCTCATAATAACTCGTGTTTTCAAGTGGCCTGTTATATACAGATTGAGACAACATCAACACAAACAAGCAAAGAAAATCAAACTATAACCTTCACCTTCAATCATCATTTGCACATAAACCCAGATCAAAGGGACCTCGTTTTAACGTTTTTTCCACAAATGTTCAACAACCAAAAATCCACCACTCGACTTTCATTCACATACAAACAATAACAGACAACTCAAAAACGTTTCACCATCAAAACAACAATAAAAAAAACTCATTCTCGCGTAAATGAAAACATGGGTTATTTCGATAAAGCAGTTTTGTTGTATGCAATCTAACAAAAATTACAAGCAACCCAGTTGGATTTCAAAGAATTCCCAGAAACAAAAGATTAAACATCACTCTACGATTTCACACAGATGAGAAAAACAATTATAAAATTAAACAAAACAGAATGAAATTGATACTAACCCCGGAAGCTCTGAATTCCGAAAACAAGTGGAAAAATTTTGATGAACGATAAATGATTGGATGTTATAACAGTTAATGTTTATGCTGTGTTAAATGGTGATTGGTCCTTTCCCAGGGATCTTATTATGCGGTCTACAAGTCTCCGAAGAAGGCCTTAACACTCGGAGAATTGTGATTTACTATTTTTGAGAACAATTTCAGCCCACGTTTAACAATAGGAGCAATCATGGGCTTCAGGGTGGTGTTATTTGTCTGTGGGGGTTGATTCGAGTCTACCGAAATCGGAATAAGCATAAGCTCGAGATCCGCTTAAACCTAAAATAGCTAGCTTGAGATTAAATTTTCTTGTAAAGATAGGTGCAAACTGAAATGGTCTTAAAAGAGCCCAGATTTGAGTTTGATTTAAAAAAAAAAAAAAGTTGGATTCATTTATTGAGTCAAAGCAACAGATAGTTTGAGTTCAGTTCAAATAAAAAATTATTAAGTTATAATTAATTGCTTAAATTTGTAATTTGGATTTATAGTTCAAATTTGTGAATTGCTACTTATTGACAAAATAAAGACGTTTTACCTAACATTTGACAGAATAAAGTCGTTTTAATAAATGTTTAACATAACTTGAATAGGGTTGTAAGCTAAGTTCAAATTGAGACAAAGTCATTCTTCTAATTTGCAAGCTAGACTGAACCGAATTTTCTTTAACTCGAGTTTGATTTAATTTAAAAAAAGAGTTGATCTTTCCAAGTAGAATTAGAATTTAGATCTAATGAAATGAACTTGAGTTGAGATAGTTTAATTTTTGAAATCGAATCGAACTTAAGTTAGAGAGAGTTTTATGTGGTCTAGTGCATACGCTAGGGAGATTACTCAATTTAATTCAAATTAGGCTCATGACTTGATTTAAGTTATGTTAAACAATTATTAAAAAAATATATCCTTTTAGTGATTTTAAAACCAACCCCAACTGCCTCGTTCGATCGATTGAACTGTGAATCACTCTATAATTTTGTCTATCTCACACTCCGATCCAGTTTATATAAAATTCGGTCAAACTTGATAAATGCGTTGAACTGGAAAAACTATTTAAAATCAATAATTTGTAATTGGTTTTTCTTTTATCCATGTAATGAAATATTAATTATTTAATTAACAATTATAAATTATATTTTATATATTTCATATGTTTATGTTTAAAAAATGTGATAAATATTTGATTCTATTTGAAAAATACATAATAATTTGACAATAAATTAAACCAGTTGATTGTCTTATTAAGCTGATCAAACTATGAACCGGTAGTATGACTAATTCGATAACTAATCTGATTTTAAAAACAATAATTTTATTTATTATTAAATAAAATGATATTATTTTATCAATAAATTATGAATTAAAGTTTTATATTCAAATTATGAATTTAAATTATAAACTCGAACCAAGTTTCCAACTTTAATATAAAGAATGAGTTAAATTCAAATTATTTTAACTTTGATATAATAAATTCAAATTAAACTGTTTTTATTCACTACGAATTATTTTTAACTTTGATGTACGTATATCAAAGTTTTAAATTATAATAATGCAAATTGCAAAGTTAAATAAATTAAAAAAGTATTTAAGAATATTAATAATATTAAAAAAGGTACAATTATTAAAACAAAAAGTTGGAGAAAAAGATTCCTGCACATGGTTTTTTATTCAACACATGATCAACCCACAACCCAATAAAATTATTTATATAACATTGTATACAAATTATAATATATTATTATGTAAATAGATATTTTTTATTTTTTATTTAAAATTATTTAATTATATAGTACTATATCACTATCTATGCATATATCTTAATTTTCAAACCCTACAGAAAAATAGTAACTTTTCGTTGAGACGAATTGACAAATTGATTGCGAATTGATTGCATTCAGATAGAAGGCGCTTAGTCAAGAAGGACAATGATTCAAAGCGGTTGGTAAGGATGATGCTTCCTTCGTTGACCAATTTAGAGTGATTGATGATGATTCGACTGAATCAATTTAGATGAACGAATTGTTGATGATTCATTGAATGGGTTGGAATCAATTCCAGAATTGCACCGGAGAAGGTTGAAAAATTGCTTCGACGAGATGAGAAGATTGAAAGCATTGTCATCAGTGGCCAAAGACTGGAAAATAAACCTTAGATTTGGGGGAGAGAGAATATTACTTTTCAAAATTAGAAAACTTTAGACGGCAGTAAATTTGTTAGTTTTTAAAATCTATGGGAAAAAATATAATGAATAAAATGATAATTTTACGTTTCTCTATAACAGAAAATTTTAACAGTAATTAACTCATGAATATATGATTGAGTTTTTAAACTACCGTTGATATGCTTTTGTGATTGAGTTAAAACTTGGGTGAGAAATAGTCTTTTAGTCTAAAAAATTTATCATAATTTGACCGAGGAAGTGCAACTTTAAAATAATATATTTGTTATACAACACTTGTCTATATTGCATATCTAGTCTACCGTAACATTAAAGAAACCTTTAAAAGATAGTTTGACTAATAAAAGTATTAATATAGGTTGAGATTTGTAGACGATAGAGCAATATTAAATGGCATGATAAAGAACGATAGGCTAACCTCTTTTATTATGTTTTATTTATTTTGGTGTTGAGCTTTATGTCATTAGACGAAGATTTAGTTGGTTTTTAAATTAGAGTTTTTGAATTTGTATAATTGATTATATAGGTTGATTTTTGAGTATTTTAAATAAATTTTTTGAGGGGTTTTGTATTAGAATATGTGTAGATTTGATTATTGTTGCTTTAGATATATTATTTTTGAGTAATTAATTTAAGGGATATTAATTAAAATAGGCAGCCGCATTCCCGTCTAAACCTTTTTCTGCAACAATTTTTACATTTTACCTTTTTAAGCAAACCGTTGTTTTCATTCCAAAAATACCCTTCGTCTAATTTCTCACTTTACCGTAGCATTTCCCCGATTATCTGCTTACCTTTCACGAAAAGCATTAAGATCAAACTACCGTAATATTTATAAATTAAAAAACAGATTAATATTTTATAAAATAATTTATTCTTATATATAAAAAATATTACGTTTTTCTCTAAATTATCTGTAATGAATAAAATTTATAAATTAAAAAATAGATTAATATTTTATAAAATAATTGATTGTTATATATCGAAAATGTTAAGTTTTTTTCTAAATTATCTGTAATGAATAAAATTTATAAATTGAAAAACATATTAATTTTTATAAAATAATTGATTCTTTTATATAGAAAATAATGCATATATCGAAAACGGTATGTTTTCTTTGAAACGGTGCGTTTTCTTGTGGAAAGGGGTGTGGGTGCGGGAATTTCGGAAAGGGTGTGTGGACGGTGCAGTAGCTTCTGAAAGGATGTGGCAATTGCGGAAAGGGTGCGGGAATTGCTGAAAGGGTGCGGGAATCGTTGAAAGGGTGCACCAACCATGAAGGGTGTGTGAAAATTACGGAAAGGGTGCAGTAGCTTCTGAAAGAGTACGGAAATGGTGCGACAGTTTCTGAAAGGGTGTGACAATTGCAGAAAAGGTGTGACAGTTTTTGAAAAAGTGTGACAATTGCAAAAAGGGTGTGACAGCTTTTGAAAGGGTGCGGTAATTTCTGAAAGGGTGCGGCATTTGCTGAAAGGGTGCGTGGAACTGTGCGGCAACTCACTGCGTGGAATATATATTAATATATTATATATTAATACATATTATATTAATATATAATATTATATATTTGTATAATATAATATAATATATTAATATATAATATTAATATTAATATTAAAAGGGTGCGGTATTTTCTGAAAGGGTGCAGGATTTTGGTAAGGGGTGCGTGCGCGTGCTGGCGCTACATGCGGGTGCGGGAATGGGGGTGCGGTCGCACGCGCGCTGGCGCCCCTACACCCCTTACTAAAATCTCGCACCCCATTCCCACACCTGCACACAGTGCTAGCGCGCACGCATGTACGCAGCGCCAGCGCGCGCGCGCGCCTGCACTCGCACGCACTAACGCGCGCACACCCGCTCGCACGCACCCACACCCCTTACCAAATTCCTATACCCTTTCAGAAAATGCCACACCCTTTTAGAAAATTTTGCACCCTTTTAGAAATTTTTGCACACTTTCAGAAATTGTCGCACCTTTTTAGAAAATGCCGCACCCTTTCAGAAATTATCGCACCCGTCATGCTTGCCGCACCCTTTCAGAAGCTTTTGCACCCTTTCAGAAGCTGTCGCACCCTTTCAGAAGCTGTCGCACCCTTTTCGCAATTATCGCACTCTTTCAGAAACTGTCGCACCCTTTTCGCACCCTTTCAGAAACTGCCGCACCCTTTCCGTACCCTTTCAGAAGCTGTTGCACCCTTTTCGCAATTTCCACACACCCTTCACGGTTGGTGCACCCTTTCAGCAATTCCCGCACCCTTTCAGAAACTGTCGTACCCTTTCCACAATTGTCGCACCCTTTCAAAAACTGTTGCACCCTTTCCACAATTGCCGCACCCTTTCAGAAGCTACCGCACCGTCCACGCACCCTTTTCGAAATTCCCGCACCCACACCCCTTTCCACAAGAAAACACACCTTTTCAAGAAAAACATACCGTTTTCAATATATACATTATTTTCTATATAAAAGAATCAATTATTTTATAAAAATTAATATGTTTTTCAATTTATAAATTTTATTCATTATAGATAATTTAGAAAAAAACTTAACATTTTCGATATATAACAATCAATTATTTTATAAAATATTAATTTATTTTTTAATTTATAAATTTTATTCATTACAGATAATTTAGAGAAAAATGTAATATTTTTTATATATAAGAATAAATTATTTTATAAAATATTAATATGTTTTTTAATTTATAAATATTACAGTAATTTAATCTTAATGCTTTTCGTGAAAGGTAAGCAGATAATCAGGAAAATGCTACGGTAAAGTGAGAAATTAGACGAAGGGTATTTTTGGAATGAAAATAACGGTTTGCTTGAAAAGGTAAAATGTAAAAATTGTTGCCGAAAAAGGTTTAAGCGGGAATGCGACTGTCTATTTTAATTAATATCCCTTAATTTAATTTTCCAAAAAGAAACTCGGGTAAACAGTGCCCCCTAAGTGGGTATTTTGGCCCTGTATAAATAATGTTGGATATTTTTATTTTGCGCATATGAATTTAGGTTATTTAATTTAATTTCTCTTACTTTAATTAGAATAAGTATAAATAATTAGAATCATATTTATACGAAAAATATTAACATATTTTTATTTGAATGTAACATTGATGTAGGTTTTCTCTCACCATCGAATTAAACTATGTTAAACATTCATTTCTCGCTTTTATTTGTTAACAATTAAGTATAACAATGTTTTGAAAATTTGATCGGATTAATTGATTGATTGTGTCTAATTAAGTTATAAACTCATTTAGACTAAACTGAGATGAATCGAGATCAAATTGATCCAAACCCACCACTTCAAAATTTGATTTAACAGTTTACTCAGATTAAATTCCCTTGACAAGATGTTGATGCCCAAAAAAAAAAAAATAGTAAGATTTTGGTGGGATAGGGCTCGACACTTTTAGATGAAAATAACCATGCATTAGCACCTTTTAAATCAAACTTTGATAAATTGAAATTCATATTAAAATTTAAAATTTCATAACTAAATTGATAGAACTTTTTAATATTTATTTAAGTAGCACACCAATCAGATTACTGGTCAACCAATTTGATTACCAATCCAGACTCTTTATCTGGTCAATCTCTAATCCGGGTAAGAGAACATGGCCTTGGATTGAGAACAACTAGTCTTGTGTAGAAGGAGCGAAGAGCTAAAACCTAGTGTAGAGGATTCAACATCAAACTCCAACAAATTATCTTCCAACTGAAGCCCTCCTATAACAATGGAGGTTCTGGGTTCTAACCCTCCATCTATGAACCCCAAACATAGTACATCTTTCTTCGCTTTCACCATTGAATTGGCCCCGAAAATCCTCCAAAACGTGCCGTTTCCTTGTAGCTCCAGCTCTATTATTGGCACGGCTGGTCCTGTCTTTGTACCAGCAATCTTCTTGGAGCTGAAACACGCTCCAAATGGAGCCACTGCCTTCACCCTGTTAATCTTCTTGGCAGCGGCCTTCTTGATGAAGTCATTCACCAGAGCCTTGTAAATAGAAGAATGTAAGACTGTGTAAGGAGAAACTGTACTGATCTTTGTTCCTCCCACTCCGTCTTTGTCAATGGAGAGCAAGGAAGTGTTCAAGGACACAACTTTTCCTTCTATTCTGATGGATTTTACGTCGATGAAATACTCATCCGAACGATCTCCTTCTGAGTAAATCGGCGCCGTGCTCACTGGGTTGATTGTCAACGGGGTTCTAATAAGCAACCTGGAGACATCTTCCGGGTAACGGCCACCGCCGATCAACATATACCCACGGCCGTTCCCACTAGGAAGACAAAGAGCGAACTTATTCTGAATCTTGTAAGCCGCAGAGAGCTGCGATTGCAGTGCCATTTGAGTTTTTGCCAGGCCAATCATTCCTTGGCTGCCATTGACAAGGCCCTGCAACTGGTCGTTGTATCCACAAGCGAAAGCTAAGCTGGGAACAGATATATTCATGTATCTTCTTCCATCTGTTGAAAAAATCGCCATGGTGTCTTCGCCTAGGCCGCCGGAGTAAAGTGAATTGTTAACCGGATTATATGGATAGACCCCACAAGTGTTGTTCGTACATCCTGGCCTGGGCGTTCCGTCGCAGCCGACGCAGCCCACTCCCTTTGCAGCGCCACATTTTGCGGAGCCGCAGGGCACTGGACGGTATGTGGATGAAGTGAAGCCATTTTCACAGACGAACCATACCATCTGACCGCCGAGATCAATCACCAGGTCCACCGGGGTTTGAGGGGTGCCCAGCTCAACCATGGTAGAGAATTGAAGCGTGACATTGTCTTTACTAACAGGGAGTATGAATGCGCGAGGTTTAGCTTTTGCTGAATCAATGGAGCCTGGAAAGAATGCAAAGGAGACACATAAGAGGAAGAGAAAGAAAGAAGAATCCATGGATAACGAGAACAAGTGAGAGGGAGTGAGCGCCATTGTTGACCAAGAGCTCTATTTATAAGCCATGAGATGATATTGCTCATTGATCTACCTCATCGATACAAACATTTATCATGTGCCCAATTAGATTTAAATAAGGTTAATGTCGGCTCCCGTCCGCGACAACAAGAAAATGAGTAATACTATATATAAAAAGAAATGATTGTTTATCATTAACTAATGTATAGAATTTAACATCTAATTATATGATAACACATATAAATATATACATATAAATATATACATATTTATATATAAAAAACGGATATATATAGTATTACTAAAAGAAAAACTTAATATATAATAATTCCAATTATATATTAAAAGAAAGTTTTATGACTTCTAGTCTTCTTTTAAAAATACGAGAATGAAGAATGTTCTTCGTCAACTTATTTAAAATAATTATACTTTTTAAAAAAAAGTTTTAGTGCATTTCAATTTGCAATTTGCATTATTATAATTTGTAAATTTAACAAAAGTTTATGGTAGCCAGCCATGGCAAGTATTAGAAAATGTGTTGCATTCAACTATTGCATTAAAGCTTGACTTATTTATTGGCGCATTACTATTTTCATTCTTTCAGTTCACATGAGCCTAGATCAAACATGTGATCAGAAATGTTGATGAAATTTCTCGATACTATCTAAAATATGCAATTTGGAGTTATAGTTGGCACACTAAATTGATTATTCAGAGGTATATGTCTTCGATTAACATGAGTTATATCTCTGCATGTATGAGTTAATAATATTAGACATCTCAAGTTTACATCATCCCTATTCTGTGTGAAACCAACCCCAAAACACAAAAAACAGGGAGAGATGATGTTGCTGGTGAAAAGAAGACAGAGAAGACAAAAACCTCTCTCCGTCAAAGAAGACGTCTCTTTGTCTCTTCATCGACAGAGATGAAGAGACGTCTATCTGCCAGAGATGGTTACCATCTCTTCGTCTTATCTTCACATGGTTGCTATTATTGAAGAGGAAAGAAAGAAATCTTAAGGATTTGTGGGGGGAGGGTGAGTCATTTTTCAAAGTTGAAAAATGTAAGACCAGGATAGAATTATTAGTTTTCAAAATCTGAGATAAGAAAGGGGATAAAATTATATTTTTAATATTATCAGTAAAATGATAATTTTATCATTTATTTTAACAGAAGTTAGATAATAGATAGATATTTGAGTTTTTTAAAATTAACTAATATAAGTTTGAAATTTCACTATACATTAAATCGGAATAAATCTTTTGGGCTTAAAAAAATAACATTACACAAATGAATCAATAAAATTAACTGGAGGAATTTCATATGAATCAATAAAATTATGTGCACCATCTTAATTACACAAATTAATATATATTTTATAAGTCATTTAATAATTAAGTGATTTATAAATAAATATGTATTTGATATGTATCATCCAGTGCTTGAATGATTTTAAAATTAAAATAAAATAATATCTACTCATATGATGATATATTATTTATATATTTAAACAAAATTGTGTAAAAATAATTAATTTTTTTTAAGTGCGAGAATGATGAATGTGTTTTCTTGAACTTATCAAAATAATTCTACCTTCTTTAGAAAATATTAATAATATTTACATTTATCCCAAATTAATATATTTAAATTTGCAATTTGCATTATTATAAGTTGTAAATCTGATAGATGCATATGGTAGCCACTGCCAGCCTTGCCATGGCAGATCCATTTATTAATAAAATGTATTGCATTTAACTGTTGAATTAAAGCTTGACTTATTTATTAGTCTCGTATTGCTATTTTCATTCCTTAAAAAAGGGAAAATATGCTGTTCCTTTTTTTTTTAACGATTAATAACATGCCGATTAGGTCTAGTTGAAGCGATTCCTCGTCATTAATATAATAATTTTATCCAAATGTATGATTTAATCACGATAGATTATAAACACTGTAATTCAAAATTAGAGATATACACAAACCTATTTACGTTATTTTGTAACGGGGGATTGTTATAGAACGGCTTGATTATCGGCCTTAGAGCAGGTCTTCCTTCCCAGCTCTTTGTAGCAGTGATGTGCAGAATGGGTGCCAAGAATTAATCACGTAACAACTGGAAACCTTTCTATACTGGCAGGGGTTTCCAGTTTATCAACCAACCATACTGTGCAACTTTTGCAGCGGGGCTAAAACAACTGATTATTTTAATTATAAAAAGGCCAAAGGACAATTTCCCACCCAAGGTTTAATGAAAGGACAAATTTCCACCCATCAACTTTCAAAAACGTAAATATCCACCAATTTATTGTTATAAATAGGGGTAAAATTGTTATTTCATAAAAATAAAAAATAATTTATTTCCCCTAAGTTTCTAAATCCGATTTCCTCCCATTAAGGTTTTAAAAATTATATTTTTCCTCTAAGGTTTTGAAACTATCACCAAAGACGGTGGTGGAGTTCATTATCTCCTGTCGCGTTCTCTCTCCCTTTCAACTTCTCTCTTCTTCCTAGTTTAAAACCCTAAATCTTGGTTGGAGATCGTTGGTGTCAGACGTTACTTCCAGATGATCTATTGCCTGACGGATCTTCAACGATGTCGTTTCCAATTGTCATCTTCATGGCTTTTTCATGACTGCGTCTTCGTCATGGAGGCTAGAGGGAGCGTCGATAGACGGATGGTTGGTCGAAGAATATCGTCGAAGAAGGAATGAAACCCTAGAGGGAAATGACAATTTTTCAAACCTTGAGTGAGGGAAAAACGTGATAGTATTTTATTTTTTTAATATTTTTAGTTAAATAACAATTTTACCCTTATTCATAACAGTAAATGAGTTTTTGAGTTTTTGAAAGTTAATAAGTGGGAATTTGTCCTTTCAATAAACCTTGGGTGGGAAATTGTCTTTTGGCCTTATAAAAAATATCAATAATTTAGTTTTGAATATTGTAGTATTTTGATAATATGTTGTCATATGATTTAAAATAGTATTATATACATAAATAATAATATATTATCATATGATTAAATAATTTAAAATAAAAAATAAAATAATATTCAATTATATAATGATACACTATTGTTTGTTAATATAATTTTATTGTGTGATTTATTAATTTTGAATTAAAATAAAATAGTATTCAATCTCATGATATTGCATTATTTGAAAACTTATTAAATATTTAAAATTAAGTGTATATAACATTACTTACTCTTGTGGAAAATATCAAGTATTAGAGAGAATTGTATATGAAATTATTTTATTTATTAATCTTCAAAATTAAATTAGTTTAGCCACTTGAATATTCAAAGAAATGTCACACTTCCAACCGTCCACTGTCATTGCCAAGCCTTTCACGTATTGGCAACTAACCCAATGGTGATCTCAAGATTAACAAAACTGGTAAAATATTAAAATTTTTAGAAAAAAAATCTAAATTATTTAATAAAATTATGTATACTCAGTTATGAGTATATACATATGATATGTTATATTATATGATTGAGTAATTTTAAATTAAAAATAAAATAATATAAATTATATGATGATACATTATTTAGCTAACCAATTGTGTATTCAAAATTAAATATACATAATATTATTTTGATTTCTCTCTCACCTATCTTCTTCTTGCCATCTCTATCTTTTCCTCCATAGGTCAAACTTCTTTTAGGCTAAAAGCTATACTGCTTACTGTCTCAAGAAAAATGTGCAATACCCTGCATAAATCAACCAAACAATCCCTTTGTTAACAACTGAATTTGTTAACGAATTATTATATCACAAGTTAATGTGTTATATCCTGATGCTCTAATCTGAAAAAGGAACCTTTTTAGGATTCATATTCTTAAAAGAAATCTTAAATTACTTTTTCATCAGTTAAACTCAAACTGGTTAGACTTGGGGGTATAGCCTCTCTCATTATTTCCATTGTTTATGGATAGGAAATGTCTCCTATCCACACTCTGAATTTATCCGCACGTTAGTAATACACTAAGTCACATAACTTGTTTCTGTTTCATGGATGGTTACCTATCCAGTGTCAAATTCCAAATCTATGAGTTTAACTGAGAAAAAGTTTTGATTGAATAACAATTAGGATATTTATTTCGTTGAAGTAATATTACAATCAATGTTGTAATGATTAGTCAAGGAGATCATAGAGGAAAGATTGATCCGTTAGAGATGACACTTGGATTGTCTCAATTTGCTTCGGTTGACAAGATGTAAATCCAAAACACTTACGGACTTTAGCCCATGAGACTTGTGAAAGCCTTGAATTTAACCCAATATATAGAGTTGAAAAGGTAAAGATTCTGGTGGATGTAATTGGGGTTGGATTTGATCTTAATTGTTCAAGTTCAAATTCAAATTTAGATCAAATGAATCAAGTTTAAAATAAGAATCGGATTCATCCTATTTAAACATTTGATTTTAAATTCGTTCAGATTGAATATAAAGTTTAACTTGTTTTCGAAACAAATTCAAACCTAAGCTCATTAATCATGAGCTAACTTTTTGAGATTCAAATCATTCCTTTAAGCTGGTTAGGAAAGGGCGTATGCAATTCAATGACAAAGCTTGCATGCAAGCGAATCTATCCAGCATCCATTTGGTGGCTAAAGCAAGTGTTGTCATGACTGTTGTAGCAGCTGAGCTCGCGTGCCCACTTTAGAATTGGTCAATAAATAGTCAGTCTTATTGCACAATTACCATAAATTTGCTAGCTCCTTTTTCATTTTTTTGATTGGGACCCGTCTAATTTTTCCGAATGGTATAGTGATCAAATATATAATCACTGTATTAGATATATCAATATTTCGTTTTCTATAACATCTCATTATTTGATGTCAAATTAATTAATCCAAATTTTTCGTATAAAAGATTATATTATTTGAACGTCAATCTTTCACAAGAGAGACATTTCGTTTCACTATTTAAACTAATCTCTAAGATAAAGGATAATAATAATTTGAGATATTGAATTATTATTTTTTTTTTCCAATTAAAGGGATTGAATTTTGTATTTTATTATTAAAGAAATTAAACTTTTCAATTATTCTATTGGAATTACTAATTTTATATTTTGAATTTCGGTTTTTTTAATTTTTAAAATTTAAAGATTAAATCTCTTTAATAATAGTTTGATATATTTAATTTTTCAGATACATCTCTACTATATCATAATTTCTTTAAAAAGATAAATTAATTTATATGGGTAATATATATTATATAATTTTTAATATATCTTAAAATTTATATAATTTTTCACTTGTATTAGATAGTAAAATATATGTCCTATATCATATAATAGTAATTAATAAAATTATGTATATTTATTTTTAGTGCACCAATGAATATACATTTATGTGTATCATTATATGATTGAATGATTTTAAATTAAGTATAAAATAACATCTAATCATATAATAATATACATGAGTATGTACCTATTTATATATTCAAAATAAATATACATAGTATTGCTCACTAATAATATGTATGAGTACTAAGTAATATTACATGTATAAATAAATTATATAAACTTTTACATAAAGTATGGTGTGTTTGCATCTGATCGGATGATAAGTGAGAAAAGAAATAATTAAGTATATTCTACTATTTATTTTTTACGTATAATTTTACTAATGAGTGATATATATTCTCTTGCGGAAGAAGGGAATATAAGAAAGCACAAAATCAGGCCAAATCGGTGAAGCCTTCTTGAGATGAAACAGGTAATAAGCAAGCACAAACTGCTCACCATCACCATTTCCACCATTTGTAAGCAACACATATATTGTGTTGAAGCTGCCATTTCTGTCGCCTGCAAAACTTCTTAACCTTCCAAGAATCAGAAACAGTGTGAAAATATAACACAAATTTCGCCATTTATAATCCTGCAGCAACATTGATATCAAAACGACATGTAAGAAACAATTCAACTTAATTATTGTTCATGATCTTTGAACCTGATCTTTTATTTCGTCATCCATTAAAGCTTCTGTTTTTTCACTCATTTTCTTTTGTCAAATAACCAATAAAATGAATATGTCTTTCCGAGAAGCAACCCCTCCTGAATTTCTAAGTTCTGCATCAAGTAGTGGCAAGTCTAGAGAGGATCAAGAGAACGGCTCCAATGAAATGCCAATCAATGAAGTGAGAAAGATGCGTGTTCTAACCAATCTAAACCATGCCCGTGAGGTATAATTGTTGGGTTGTCTCACATTGATTGGAAAATGGGTTTAGTGTTAGTGTATAAATGTGAGGAAAGCTCCGCATCTTAGAGCTAGCTTTTTGTGTGAGAGGTGTTCAATACAACTGTTCGGTGGTAAACTCCAGCCAGGACTCTTCGAGAGTGAAGCTCCAATCAATGACCTGTAGCTCCTCTGGATGGCTGGTTGTGAGGTTTTTGATTTATTTGAAGCTACAGCCAATGACTTAAAAAAGAGTGATTGATGTGAAGCTCCGGCTAGAGGCCTCAAGAGTGATTGGTTGACGTGAAACTCCAACCAGTTACTCATATCTCCTTTGCATCACTAGTTGTGAGGAATTGGGATGATGTGAAGCTCCAACTAGTGACTCCTTTGAATAGCAGACTTTTAGGAGTGTTAAGCCGATGTGATAAAGAGATTGTTGGGTTGTCCCAATAGTTATGTAAAACTCCAACCAATGTCCCCAAAAGTGACCGGTTTATGTGAAGCTTCAACCAATGACTCGTAACTCCTCTAAATAGATGGTTGTGAGAAGCGTTGAACTGATGTTATGAAGAGATTGTTAGATTGTATCACTAGTTATGTGAAACTTTAACCAGTGACCCATATCTCCTGAGTGTCGAACTAATATGAGAGGGAGATTGTTAAGTTGTCCCCCATCAATAGAAAGAAAAAAAAAAAAAGCAGGCTCACCTAACAAGAATGAATGGATCTTTGCATAAAATTAATCTTTGGAAAGCAACCCGAGTAATCAAAGTTTCTATATTTGCAGGTAATTGCGGAGATGGTGGGGGCTTTCATATTGATGTTTTGTCTAAGTGGGAGCATCGCAAACACACAGTTGAAAAGTGGCGACGGGGGTCTGATGGAATCTGCAGCCACAGCCGGATTAGCAATTACAGTGATCATTTTCTGCATAGGTCCGATCTCTGGTGCACATGTTAATCCTGCTCTTACCATTGCCTTTGCCTCATTTTGTGGTTTTCCATGGTCCAAGGTAACTTCATATACTTCATTCTTTAGGAATTAGGGTTTTTGTCAAAAACCCTGCATCGAATGGGATCCTCAAATTAACATAAATGGCCAAAGTGGACAATGCTAGCCTCTCTTAAGTGGTCATTATAGACAAATTGAGATAACATCAACAGTACGGTCATATTTGAACTAAATATAAAATGTTATTCCTAAACCCTTTGATTAATATTGTGTATAGTGACGATGTCAAGTGTTCTCTTTAAATCTTTAAATTGATGTTATTTATAGGGATTACATAAAGTGCTCTTCCTATGAGATTGTATTGATATAAAAAATCTTATATCAAACATAAGTTAAAAGTTATACGTCTCTCTCATGAGATACTGATAAAACTGTGAGGTCAATATAGGTCAAAATAGATAATACCTCGTCATTTGAAGTGACTATTATATATAAGACAATATTAACAATGACAACATATGTGGGGTCCTCAGATCGATACCAAATATTACTCTTTTTGAATCCCTTGATTAGAAATTATGATAATATAAAAAATCTTATATCCAACAAAGGGCATTGGGTCAACGTTAACCCATTGCCTCTCTTATGAAACATTTTTTAACGATAAAACCGTTAGAGCAACGTACTCAAAACGGACAATAGCTTACGTCTATTTACGGAACGAGGCAACATCTAAGTATTAGTAACTAAATCTCGAATGTGTAATTATTTTTCAACAGGTTCCGCTTTACATACTGGCTCAAACACTGGGTTTCGGCTTGGGAGCCTTTATTGGTAAGTTAGTTTATGGCATAAAATACGATCTCATGACAACCCGTCCCCTCCAAGGTTCCAGTTCTGCCTTCTGGGTGGAGCTCCTGGCAACTTTCATTATCGTCTTCCTTGTTGCATCTTTGACCCATGAAGCTTCATCTGTAAGAACAAATCACCTTCTCAACTCAACCACTCAATTCATTTTACAAGGCCAAATATAAAGAGTACCAAATTAACTTGAATCTGAAAAAAATAACAATAATAATTTGCAGGTTGGAAATATCTCTGGTATTGTTGTTGGAATGGTTATTGGTCTTGCAGTGCTCATAACAGGGTAAGTGTCAACTTTTATAAGGGGTAAATATGAACTGAACTAAGCGTAAACTAAATAATTTCTAAATCGAGTTTGATTTCAATAAAAAAAATATTTGGTTTAAGTTTGTCGAGGCAAAATTAAAAATTGTTCAATTTTGATTTAAATATAAAGTAGTTTGTTTTAGTTTGGTTCAAATTTATAGTTTAAATTTGTATCTGAATTCGTGATTTGATTTACGAATCATTAAGTAAATATCATCTTTTTACCTAATAATATGGGCAAAACGATGTCGTTTTGTATTTTCAATTTCGAACTATAAATTCAAACCAAATTTGAACTACAGATGCAAATTATAAATTTGAATTATGAATTTAAACCAAACTCAAGCCAAACACTTCTTGGCTTGATTGAACTCAACTTGGTTTAAAAAAAAAGTCGACTCTTCTAATTTGAATTTAAATTAAGCAAATTTAAATCAAACTAAATTGACTTATGAACCCGAGCTAGCTTGATTCAGATCCATAGCTATTCTACAGTTGCTATTTAGAATGCCCTGTTTCTCAAAACACGCCTACTGATCCTGGTTTTCCATTGCAGGCCTGTTTCAGGAGGATCAATGAATCCTGCAAGATCTGTGGGGCCTGCAATCATAGCCGGGAATTTCAAGGACTTGTGGATTTATATTACGGCCCCTACAATCGGAGCTGTTTCCGGTGGGCTTCTGTATCGTTTTCTTCGTCTTCGACAGCCAGCTCCTCTCATAACACCAATCAATGTAGTCAGTTCTTAAAGTTTTTAGGAGTTAGGGCACAAGATGAACATGTTTGAGCTGGGAATTTAGGTACCAAGAGAATAAAGATTCAAAGATAAATTTCCATGGTGGTTTCCGAAAATATCAGTAGAACACAGCAGATCGAACCCTATGAAAGCCTAAATAAACTGAACCCTAGCTCTCAATCATGGTTGTTAAAAAATTATCTGATAACTGAATCAAACCAATATTTGAAATAAGAAACAAACTGAAAATAGATTATTTAAATCATTAGTTTATCACCTCTATATTCGATTGCCTACATTTAACGTGGGGAATGCAATAAGCAAGCTTGCATTGTAATATGTTGACTAGACTTAACAGTTCATATTTTCAGATCGTGTCATTTCAAATTTTACGTTTGCAGACCCTCGATCTAGGTTATCCGAATTAGAATAATATTGAAAATATCCAACTTGAACACAACCCAAATCAGGAATAGATTGACACAACACAACCTAAGCAAGAAATAAGTTTGTCAGAACAAAACACAACCCATCTTTGGCTCGTTTGACCCACTTGACCTGACTAACCAGAGATAATACCCCCAACATTTTCCTATAAATACAATGCAGCCTCTTGGCTCCAAGCCACCATGTCCAAGCTCTTAACTTTCTAGCTAGGGCGACTCAATTATCATATTTAATTACAGAGATAAAATGTTGGGAGAGTTTGGCAGTGCGATCGTGTCACCTCTGGAGGAGCTAGTGGTGGCTGGAAGCAGGATTCCATCACCGAACTGCAACAATTTAAGTGAAAGTTCTGGTCTCCGATGCATAACGTCACTCATATATCGGCCAGTAATTTCATTTCTGCATCCATTCTAACAGGCTGGACAAAGATCCTCCAAACTGCAACAATTTAAGTGAAACCTCAGATTCAGCAAGCACATTTTCTGGCTTCGGAAATCATTCTCATAGGATTGTAAAGACTTCACCTCCTCCCAAGGCATTCGATGATGTCCACAGTGAGAGTTGATCTTTTCTTATTTTCAAAAGCAAGAGAAGCTGCCTTCCTCAGAAAAGCGGATCCAGCGATGCAACCCAACACAGTTGGATTGGCATGACTGCGATACTCAGATTTAAGTCAAACTATAGGAAACAAAACCGCAAGCAATGGTGAAGTTTCACAGAAAAAAATCTGGTTTACAACCTGATGGCAAATTTTTCTTTGGATCGTGCCCAGGATAAAAACACAGCAACACTGGAGCCGAACGGAAGGAAAAGAAAATGAACATCATCAGTCAACTGAATAAAAGGCTATAGAGCTCTCAGAAAAAACTAAATTCTTGATATAGATACATAATTTCACTAATTCATCATCCCTTTATCCATTTTCTTATCTAAAATTTACAAAGAAACCAAGAGACCGACTCTAAAAGAAAAGGGAAATCAGCAAAGAGTGAATCATGCAGTCTACTAATAAACATTTCTATCTTTAATGATAAATCTATGTACTGTTAAGAGCAAGCTCCTTGTTAGGATCCAAATATAAAATATGAGACCTCAATCTCACATTGGAAACTATGAGTTTCTGATGTGGAGTTTATATAGCTTTAAGTTCTCCAATATCAATAGTTAGTTTTTGAGGTGTAATTCTTCTAAGGTTTATATCATTTGGTATTAAAGTCACTACCATATCTTTCAGTTGCAATTGTGCGGCACATATCAGTATTGCAGTATTAGCAAAGTATAATGGTATCTAGCGTTTGAAATGTGATTCTCCTAAGGTTAATATCACTTCCATTTCCAAGATACAAGTACAAAGAAGAGAAAGCTCAAAGCAATGGACTGTTTGAGATGATAAAATATATGAACCAGAACAAGATTGAAAAGGATATCCATCACACTTACAAAATAAACCCCTAGGAAATGTCAAATTGGACAGAAAATGCGAAAATTTAAGTTGAATGAAATGCTATTGAAGAAAGCCATATGCAAAAACATCTACTAAAATTGATCTAATAGTTGAAAGAAAAGAAAAATGAAACCAAAAATTAGACAACAAGTACCTTCCTGATAGAATATCACCCTGGCCACCACATCGCCGAGGGGAACCATAGACGCTCACCAATTTGACTGCATATACCATCACTAATTAATATCAAAAGACTTTTAACGTTTTCTGAACCAAGTAGAAAGATGCAATAATTCAAAAAGCAAAAATAAAAATCAATGTACAAAGAGGAGGCTAGATATTTTACATCAGATTCAAAGAGTTGTAATCTGATAAAAATTAAATATCGCATAAAATTTAAACAAAAAAGTCATTAATCGCGTATATAACAAGATACAACTAGATCCAATGGCTTTGGACACATTAATCAGCTGCCTAGGTATCCCACTAGGTCACCTAAGCTTTCACGAAATTTTTCCTGGAATCGAATCAGAACAGCTAAAGAAGTTGAAGCCCAGGTCAACCAACTTATACATTTGGACACCTCCAAATATAAACTGTCTATCATGTGAAAAAGAAACATAGCATTATATCCATCTTGTGATCGTGCTGATGCCAATTATTGATTACCTCTGAATCAAAATGATGCAATACAGACCTTTAACACTTGAGCATATACTTAGCAAAAATTATAGAAATTTTAGATACATAAAATATTCTGATTTAGTAAAAACCAATTACATACCTATCTCGCCATCACTGATGAGATCAAACTTTCCTTTCTGTAAGATAGTTATGCCACCGATCCTGATCAGTAAGGGCACTTGGCTTTAGAAAATTTCACACTTGAATAAACCAATTCCATCATTTGGAGAAGTTAGAAAGACTGTAATTCATAAGAGACTAGAGAAAAATTTACCCGTTGACAAGAGATTGCAACTGCTTGGGAGATTCTTGTTCACTAGCTTCACAACCAAGTACTCTCCGAACTAGACGCTTGTATTCATTCACATTTGGAGTTAAAACAGCTAAGGGATAACCACTAACAAGATCAAGATTGTTGGTTACAAGAAAGAGTCCATCCTGGGAAACACTCACAGGGTCAGTCGCAAGTGTCTGAGGTAAACTCCATACCGTTTGAAAAATAGAGAAACAGTGGAACCATCAACCAAATATCTTAACCAGATCATGTCCTCACTACTTACCCCATCTATGACAATTGGAACATTTGACTGTCTTGCACTCTTCAGGATTTCACTAACGCATTCCTGAGCATGAGAATTGTTGTACATGGACTTTGGTAAGAAAAATGGTATAGCTGTAGATTGTAATCAAAGATGTTGTAAATGAAAAAGATAATGAAGAAAGAAAGATCTAAACTGCTATTCCTCTGGATGCGGCAAGAGCATGTGATAAGACTTGACACTGATGAAAATGGCTGAATTTTAAGTCAGATTAAAATTTTATCCTCGATTGCATAAATGAGGCAGAAGAATCATGAGACAAAAACCAAGATAAAGTGTAACCTTCTCGTCCAAATAGCCCGACTTCCAATCAATATATTGTCTATTTTGAATATACAATTTATTATGATTTTGGTTTTGTTTTTAAGCTTTGTAATCAAAAATATGTCTTGACAACTTAAGGATTTCACAAGCTATTTAATTAATTTTATATTAACATTCCCAAATGATATGTGATACATATACAAATTTAACATCTCTCTCATATTTTATCAATATAAGATTTATCTAGATGTGTTATATAAAGTCTTAGCTCTCATAACCAATGTAAATATGACTTAGAAGTGCAATTTTATATATACATACCTCATGCAAAATCCAACAGATTGTGCAAAAAGTGAACATAACCAGTACCCATACTCAAATTGGAATTTGATAAGCTAGATAAAAGAATATGAGAACAGCAAAGGAAATGGAAATAAAAAACAATGTGGTTTTTTAATATAAAAAATAATAAATGGGCAAGATAAAGACTAAGGTATTAATGGTAATGGATGGTATGGATTCAAACGGAGTCATTTCGGCTTTAAATTTATGTTTGATTCAAAGGGTTATATTTGAGTTAAAGTTTTAGTTTAATAATAAGATTTGAATTCAACCTGTTTTTTTCTTTGACGACTGTATTCATTTTCCAATGATATTGTTTATATTGTTAACAATATTTTTTCTCTTACAGAAAACTCTTACAATGAAACTATGCACAAAAAATTAAGTCAAGCTCAAACTAACTCTTATTTAACTTAATTCGATTTGAATTTTATCCTTATTATTAACAAATTAATATATCATTATGTGATGATTTTTATTTAAATGTAAATGAAACAATTATATTACACAATTTATATCAACCGTTAGTACTCATTAATGTTCATCATCGTTTATTTAGAAACAAATGCAATTGTTTCTCATCATCTCTACTTATCGACATTTTTCATCGTTAACGTCAAGGAGGCTCATAGGTTGGTAGTCTTGGGTGGTTTGCTAGGGTACGAGGGAAGATGATTCGGTGGCAATGGTTGGGGGTTGACCAAACACTAATAAAGAAGAGGACAAGAATGAACAGAAAGGAGAATAAGAGAGTTGTGATGTTAATTTTGTTTAGAATGGGACTTGAGAGGATTCTTGTATGTAGACTAAGTTTGATTGTCGGTTGAAAGTGTGATATATGTTATTAAAGGGTAAAATAGTCTATTTAGGTAAAAAATTGCGTGGGAAAATGTCATTTACCCTGATTACGTTTGTATAAACCCTTGAAAAAAAAAAATCCAAGGGATTCCTGCAGTACAAGTCCAACGCTGAGCTCAGAGTGAAGGAAGAGAGGAGAAGAATGAGAGAAAGGGACAAACTGAACGCCATAAGATCAGGAATAGTGGTGATTGGATTCCTGGCTTTTGGGTATTTAAGCTTAGAACTGGGTTTCAAGCCTTTCTTATTAAAAGCTCAGCAACTTCAAGATCAACAACAAAACAAGTCAGCATCGGGCTCAGGTTCCTCAACCCAAAACAACCCCTCTTCTTAAATCTTTTATTCCTAAGTAAAAATCCCAATAAGGTAATTTTTATTTTCCCAAGTACCCTGTTTTCTTTGTGTTTTGGACTGTTTGTTAATATGAAAGCTTATTTTGTTTCTGTTTGTTGTGAAATTTGTTATTGCCGTAGGATTATTTGGCAGTTCAATCTCAGATGAAGTATGAGTTTTGTAATTGTTGTTGTGCTAATGTTTACCATGATATTGAGAGGTATAGCGAATTTCTCCTTGCTTTCGAATGAAGTGGTTTGTTTTTGCTACTTCTTTACAGCTTTATTTTGTGAACGAATTAGAGGGTGTATCATAATCAATAAAAACAAACAAATTAAAGAGAAAGCACACCCCCATTTTAGAGTCAATATTATTTCAATATCTCCTCACATCTCTCATATTTGTTAATGAAATTTCATATCACTTATGCAAGATAATTGTTTATATACTAGAATTCTTATCTCTAAGATGAACACTGCAAAAATTCTACTAGGATTCTTATTTCTAAGAGAAATCCTAAGTGGCACTTCATAGGTTAAGCCTAAAATGTCCTACACCATTGAAACACTATGTTATTATTTATTTATGACAAATATGAGATATTGTAATAGAGTAGATTGTGGTTTCGATTGTTTAGATGTACACATAATCCTTTGTTTTTCTTGTTTTCTGTTTGAAGAATGGAATTGGTAATTGAACAAGTATTAAACATTTTTCAAGGTAAAGTAAAGAATGTCATCAGAAAAAATGCAAACGCTAAAAATAAAAATGCACCCTTACTTATTAGTAGGGATGGGTTCGAATTGAACCAATTTGAGTTTAAATATATGTTTTGATCGAACGAGCCGAACTTAAATTAGAGCGATAGTTCAACAGTTTGATAAGAGTTCGGTTTGTTTGCCTTTCTGACAATATTGTGTACCATGCTAACAACTCTTCAGCAACATTGTGTACTAGCCTAAGTTAGACATTAAAGATTCGAACCGAATTTAAACCGACTCTTGTTTGGGCTCAGTTCAAATCCAACCGTACTTATAAAGTGCTTTATCGATGAGTTATTGTTGTCTAGGTTAAGGTCTTTTGTGGTTTTATACTTGTATTAATTTTAGTAAGAATAAATGTGCTGTAGATGGATTTGCTAGAAACTTTGGAAGATGATATTGAAAAAATTAGAAGGAAAACTGTTGTTGAATAAGACAGACAACGCTGACTCGAATCTTTTTCTAATATTGCATATGTCTTCTACTTATGCAATGTGTATTGGCTTAGACAAGATGATGATTGTGCTACATTTTCAGGAGCAAAAAAAAGAAAAACTCATTGAATGTTGGAAGGAATAAAAGGAAGCTATTAACAATGTTGTGGAGGCAAATAAAGGGCAAAATGTTGTGTTTAGAGAGATCAAACACAGGCATACTCAGTGAATTTATTTTTTTTTTGCAGAATGGCAGAACACAGGGATTGAAAAGCTCTCACTACAGAGTTTATGCCTTCCTTTTAGAAGATTCTGTGAGAGTGAGGGCATTCTTTGGTTACCTAGTTGAGGAGTGCCAGGATTTCCTGATGTGGATGATGTATATGTTCCTCCAGAAATTTGTGGAGCTTATTGGGCTCCATGGATGATATAAATGAAACTGCCCTTCTGTGAATGATAGTTATAATTCTTGCATCATTATTGACTTTGGTTTTCAATAATCCTATAAATCACTTCATTTAGGGGTGGATTCAAGCTGAGTCGAAACCAAACAAGGGCTGGCTTGAGCTCGATTGAATCCTTGATGCTGAACTCAAGTTTTAGCCAGCGCACAGTTTTGTCGGAGAGTTGCTGGTGGGATGAACAATACTGCCAATGGAGTGAACAATGTCACTAAAAAGATAAACAAACCGAATTCAAATTGAATTGTTAAATTGAAACTTTAGCTTAAATTTGGCTTGTGCAAATTGAATGTAGATTTGAACCTAAGCCACTTCGTTCAACTTGAATCCACCTCTAACTTCATTGGGGTTGAATTCTTTCATCACACTACATGACATTTGTTTCATTAGGAAAGAAATCACTCCGAGATCTTTTATTTTTTACTGTCAAATGACATTGATGATGATGATGGTTTCTCTTCTCAGCTTCATAACTTCTTATTGTGGCTGACCAAACAGAAAAAAAAAAAAAATCAAATCCCTCATTTAGATTCTGTATTTTCAGCCATCTGTATTAATATGAACTGTTAAAGCTTGAAATTTGATAGATGGTTGTTGTGTTTTCTTAGGTGACTTGAAATCTTGAATTATGAGCAGCCTTTATATCAGTTTATCTACTTTTTGTTCAAAAATAAAACTCTTAATTAGACTCGAAAAAGATGGTCTTATTCAAATAAGTGTTCCTCCTCAATTAACAAAAACAAAAATTTCAATCTGAAAATTTTCAATTGTTGCCATGTCCTTCTTCTTCACCTACCTTCTTCTCCGCCTGTCATTTCTATCTCCTCTTAGATAACCTTTCATTTTATTTCTTATCTTGAGGGTATAACAATTATTTCCTTTCCTTATAAATGAATTTCATTAAATATATAGAATAACAATAAAATGTGTGTGTAGATATAAGATTATACAATGGCCAAAAGATAATAAATTGTATTTTCACTATTAGTGTAACAATAAATATTATAATCGTAAAGGTCAGTTTTCGAACAATAAGTTGAACCACTTTATTATTTATTGCATAGAGTTACATCCTTAATTGTACTTAGGCCAACAAACTTATTTCCACCCAAGGTTTGTTGAATTTAAAAGTGTTATCTGTTAAATATTGAAAATTTAAATTTTTATTTGTATATTATTAAATTTAATAAAATAGTTAATTTTATATGTAAAGTCATCATTTAATCAGTAATATATTAAAAATAATAAAATTTTATTTAATTTTTCATATTAGTTTTAGAAAACAGACAAATTTTTATATTATTAAATTTTAAAAAATTATATTTTTTTTCTTTACTAAGTTCTTATTTCTCCGACGGCCAGAGTTCCCCTTTTTTTGGTTCTAGAGGAATTTTGCGAGAGAAATAGAAAGCTAGTAAAAAGAAAAATATAACTTTTTAAAGTTTAATCATAAAAAATTATCTGTTTTTTAAAACTAATAAAAAAATGAGATAAAGTTTTATTATTTTTAATATATTATTAGTTAATGAATTATTTTACCCGTATAACTAAGTAATTAGATTAATTTTAACAATCTATAAGTAATAATTTAAGTTTTTAATATTTAACGGATACCAATTTAGAGATTCAACAAATCTTGGATAGAAATAAGTCTTTTGGCCTTGTACTATAATTAGTGAAATATTCGATGTAACATTAATTTTTCGTGTAATTTTATAAATAATAGTATAAATACAAACAAAACCCACTAATTTATCTATATAAATTAACTTAATATATAATTAAATAATTATTTTTTATTTCAAAATTATCTACCAAAAAGATTTCACATGTAAAAGAAAGTTACTTTTTTTTTTGTCATTCTAGAAACAAAAAAGCCTCACGATTTTGTCGTTGAAGTGCTTCACACCGTATGAACTGTCGGCATCATCGGTTTAACTTGAACGACATAAAAATTTTCTATCCGTTAGAAGTTCATTTTTTACCTTATCGTTCTTTCCCTCTTCTCATCCAACCTCCGTCCATTAACCAGAACTCGACTTTCTCTTCCCCCATGTTTCATGTTTCTCGCCCACAATTCCTTTGAATCCGTAGACACACAAACACAATCTCTTTCTCTCTCTTCATTAACTTTCTTACTTAAGTTTCAAATTCGACGAGTCTTTTTCTCTCTCTTTCTGTTTTGGTATGCATAAACTAACTGGACAGAGAAAAGGAGAAGAGAAGAAAGTGTATGAGTCCTCCATGATGCTGCTTTTGCTTCAGTGACGCCCATTTGTTTTCTCTTTCTTGACTTGTTGTTTGTAACAATATTCATTTCTGAACGACACTGAATTACCAAGCAAAGGAGCGAAAGCTGAAGGAAAGAAGATACTTCTTCTTACCCTTTTTTGTAGGTTTCACTATCTTAGATTGATCATTTTCACACAAGAAACAATTCCCATATTGCAAAATTTTATTTCTTAGTCCAAATGCCGAAGTCCCCATTTCAGCAAGACCATGAAACTATGCCAGGCTTTGAATTTTTCAAGAAATTCAAGCGTTTGAGGCTCTTTGAGCCGTACTTAGGCGTTGGGTTCTTCTGTGTTGTACTGTGCGTGATTTGCTGGTTCTTTTACTTTGATTATCGGGCTATGCCTAAAGGGTACACTGTTCCGGGCAAATCAGAGAGGTTAAAGTGGCTGAAACCAGACGGTGGGCCTATTGGGAAGAAGAAGAGAGTTGAGTTTTTGAGTGAGAAGGCTAACGAGTGTGATGTGTTTGATGGAAATTGGGTGTGGGATGAGAAGTACCCTTTGTATCAGTCTAAAGATTGCAGATTTTTAGATGTAGGATTTAGGTGTACTGAAAATGGTCGGCCTGATTTGTTCTTCACTAAGTGGAGATGGCAACCCAGACTTTGCAATTTGCCAAGGTATATATATCTGTATATTTTTCTTCTGGCTTTTTAATTACTGAGAGCAAATTACTAGAAATCAAAGGTTTTAAGGAATTTTTATTGTGTTTGGATGTCATCGCTGGCTTAATTATTTGGCCATATTGATTTATGTCCTTTGATATTCACTTGCAATGACAATCTTAAGCATATTCCATTTCCATGATTTGTTGGTTAGTCTTTGTCTCTCTAGTTTTTTAAAGATAACATTCTTTGTTCCTTTTCTAGCTCTGTTTCATTAGCCTATCTTAATAAGCTTGACCCGTGAACTTTTGTTTCATGATTTAGAATGTTTTTGCAATGAAGACAAATGACTTTTCCTTTTTCTTATTACTGAATATTGAAACTATTTTGCTGGTTATATTCTGCCAGATCATGAGCGTGGATTTATCTAGATTGGTTCTTATTTCCTTTTCAAAGATGTGAAAATGTCACTTGGTGAATTTTAATGATTTTATGAGTGCTTTTTTGTGTGAGATATTCAACTTCACTGTAACTTTCTAAGTTCCAAAGTATGAGCTTTCAATTTCTCATAAGTTGCTTTGATACTCTTCATCTTTTGACTATAAATTCTTTAATTCTTTATACAATTGAGAGAATAATTACTTTCCCCTTCTTTTGGGGTTTTCCATGTGAAAATAGATTCAACGCAACTCTTATGTTGGAGAAACTCCAGAACAAACGCCTTGTTTTTGTTGGTGACTCAATCGGTAGAAATCAATGGGAATCACTTCTCTGCATGCTCTCTTCAGCCATTCCAAATAAGGATTCAATATATGAAGTGAACGGCAGCCCTATTACAAAGCATAAAGGCTTCTTGGTATTCAAGTTTAAGGACTACAATTGCACAGTGGAGTACTACAGAGCTCCTTTTCTTGTCCTGCAGAGCAGACCTCCTGCTGGATCTTCGGAAAAGATTAGGACAACCCTTAAATTGGATAAAATGGATTGGAATCACTTAAATTGGAGAGGTGCAGATGTGCTGGTTCTAAATACAGGGCATTGGTGGAATTATGATAAGACCATAAGAGGGTTAGTAATTCTTTGACTGTCAAATAAATTCCTTCATTTTTCTTTTTCATTCATGTGTAAATGTTAGATGATTCTATTTGGCAAGGTTTAGTTGTAGAAAGAAATTTCATGTTGAAAAACGCTTTTGAAGGAAATGTATGATATGAGCCTTGTTTATGTTAAGTGTTCTAAATTGAATTTTGAATTGGTGAAGTTTACTTTTAGTTTCAAGCATGTTCAGCTTTGAAAGTTTGTGGAAAAAATTGACACTGGATATTTGCTGATGCTCCCTTGTAGTGACAGTTCATAAATGTCATGACTCATTCTTATTAGTTGAAATTTATATACAAGGATAACGGCATGTCCCAGCTGCTTGTATTTAGTATTTTTAAAGTTGTGAAATTTAAGTTTAATTGAATGATGATGTTGGGGCATCTGCTTGCGACCTTCTTGCAACTTTATTTTAAAGAAAATCTCTTTCCCTCGTGTCAGCAGTTTTTTTCGTATTTCATCTCAGTGTGTTTGTGTGCCATTGATGGGCATTTAGAATTCTGATCTTTGTTTTTTTTATTTTGTAATTTTTATCTATGCTTTTTGTATAAATGGTGAAGTTGCATGGATCATTTTGAAATTAGGTCAACAACAATGGCCCTACATTGTGACGAACATGCTTTCAGATTATATCTCTTGTACATGTAAAGGAAAAAGTGCAATGAAATTGAAGGTTGATTGTTGCTGGAAGTTGCTGTTTTACCTGTGGAATATCTATATTTTTTGCCTTTTAATTTCAATTAGGCCTACTGATTTCAAACAATTTTTTGACTGATCAGAGGTTGCTACTTTCAAGAAGGGTCTGAGGTAAAACTGGAAATGAAGGTAGAGGATGCATATCAGAGGTCCGTAGAAACGGTCTTGGACTGGATATACAATGAATTGAATACAAGCAAGACACAGGTCTTCTTTCGTACGTATGCTCCAGTCCACTTCAGGTTTGTTTTCATAACATCCCTTGTTTCTTGTGTCATTTGAGCTCGGTTCATCGTCTTCTCTTTTATATTGACATGTTGATAGTGAGCATGCCCTCGAGATATAGTTTGTTGGGGCTAACCTTTGACTAGATTTTATGTGCATTTATGCATTCTGTCTCGCGGAGCTAAATTAGCATATGATTACAGAGGCGGAGATTGGAGGACCGGGGGAACCTGTCACTCGGAGTCACTTCCTGAGCTGGGAACATCATTGGTAGCTCCTGATTCTTGGACCCAATTCAAAATTCTCGGTGATGTTTTGTCAGCTCACACGAATACTAAGAAATTTGATGTGCTGAATGTGACTTATATGACTGCTCTAAGAAAAGACGGGCATTCATCGCTGTATTATTTGGGTCCTCACAAAAGCCCCGCACCTCTCCATCGGCAAGATTGCAGCCATTGGTGCCTGCCCGGAGTCCCGGATTCTTGGAACGAGATTCTCTATGCACTATTGCTAAAGCATGAGGTCACTCATCCATCTAACACATCAACATATAGAGCACAGGCATAGTTGATTACAAGTTCTTTGCACATAATGACTTCAAGTGTCAAACAAAGGCAAACAAATAGAGCATGTAAGTTAGATTTTGTTGTAAGGTGGTCAAATTTAAATGCTCATTCAAGATTGTGACACCGATGAAGATTCGTTTCAGGATTTTAAACATTAAATCCTAAACTCTAAACGCTTTCTTGTATCGGAAAAATGTAGGCTTACATTTAGGGCTTTGTAGATGGACACAGAATTTTTGAATCAAAATGAAACTATAGGCTTCTTTTGTTGTATTTTTCCTTCACATTTGTTTTTTTTTTGGTCATATTAGATGAGTAGGCTTACATTTAGGGCTTTGTAGATGGACACAGAATTTTTTAATCAAAATGAAACTATAGACTTCTGTTTTGCTTGGTAAATAATTCAAATCAAAGTTTTAGAAACGTGATAGAGACTCAAACTCATATATTCTCTCTAAAAATTTTAATATTTTATCAGTTTTATTAACTCTTAATATATAGATGACATTGTTCTTCGAAAATGTAATCATAAAGTTTGTTAGCAATTGCACTTTAGTTGCAATTTCATTTATCAATAAAACTATGTACTTAGTTTTTGAGTATTTAGATAATGTGTTATTAAGTGATTAGGTGAATTAATGATAAAGTAATATTCAATATGACATATTATTTGGGTATCCAATTAGGTACTCGAAATTGGGAGCATAGAACATTGCTCCTCCGCTTGTATATAGTATTACAATAAAACTATACGTATATATTTTTAAATATATACAAATGAATACATACATAATGTGTTATCTATATGATTGGATGATTCTAAAATAATGATATATTAATATCTTATCACATGATAATATATCATATTTATATCAATTTATATATTAAAAAATGTTACATTTAAGATTACATATAGTTTTATTATCCGAATAACATGTTAGGGCCCATAGTTTTGTTACGTATAAGATTGCACATATTTGGGCCTATAGCTTTATTATATCATGCTACTCAAGACACAGATGCTATGTAAATGAGGTCGGAAAAGGTGAAAACTCCTTCCACAGTTTAAAATAATTTATATTTTGCTTCAATCAGTCCATGGTAGACTAATTAAGGTTTGTTGATTATCCCATGTAGGGTTAAACTGGGCCATTCTCAAAGAAGGTTCAATTCGTGAGCGGTTTAAATCTAAAAATATTAAGCTATGATAAACAAGTTAAAGATTCAAACTTAACTGAAAAAATTAATTTTAGATTTGATTTGAGTCGATTTGAATTCAAATATTTAAATTAATCTGAATTCATCTTATTCGATTCGAGTTTCAATTTGAATTCATGCAATTTAGATCAAAGTCAACTATAGCCCTGTTGAAGATAAGAACAAAAGAGTCTTGAATTAATATTATAAGACATTTATTTGCATAATAAAATTATATACACCTAGCTCTAAGACTTAATTGAATATTTAGATTTTATTTATATATATATATATATATATATATATATATATATATATATAATTGTATTATTTTAAATTAAAAATCAAATAACACGTAATCATATAATAATATATTATTTAAGTACAAAATTGAATACTCAAAACTGTGTACGCATAAATTTCTTTTACACTAAAATTATGTGTAATCATTTTGAGTATATAAATACGTACACACTTAATTTTATCATCATGTGATTAAGTGATTTTAAATTAAAGATAAAATAACATCTAATCATATAATAATATATATAAATATATACTCATTTATATATTTAAAATAAATATATTGTATTACTTTTTATCCCATATGAAAACTCTATTTAAAAATTATGAAAAACCTCAAATACATTCCAAGTGTGTGATGAAATCCTTTGTCGATGCCATTGTAACGGCCATAAAGAGGCATGAGAAAACTATATATTTGTGCTAAGTTAGACCTTATTTGGGTTCGGCTCAAATTGAATCTACCCATATCTAAATTTGATGTTACTATTTTTATCTAATAAGTAATATCCTTATTATAAATGCCAAAATCTCATATCAAAATAAGTTTTTGGGTTAATATAAGCATATTGTCCTCCTTTGAGACGCCTTCGAAAACAAAACCGAATGATGGCCAATGAAATCCAAAATGAAAAATAGCCCATGGTTTTAAATGACCTTTCAACATCATTTATAGGGATGGCAACGGGGAGGGGCGGCGAGGGGATTTCAATCCCCGTCCTCATCCACGTAAAGGATATCAATCTTTGTCCCCGACCCGTCCTCACTATAGGGATGAAAATAATTTCTCGTCCCCTCACCGCAAAGAAAAATTTCCTCCGCATTCCCTCTCTATTCCAGCGGGGAAAAATCCCCTCTTTGTATCCACAAAAAAAAAAAAATGTTTACCTTATAAACAAATATAAATATATTAAATAAAATTAAAATTAACTCACTATTTCAAATATCACAAATATAATATATTAACTACTTTAATATATACAATAAAAATCTAAATAAATTTGAAAAAACATAAATAATTTAAAACTATAAAAAATATATTAGTATTTTAAATAAATATATTAATATAAATGGATGGGGATGGGAGCGGGGCGGGGCGGGGACATATGTATCCCCATCCCTGGCCTATCCCCGATTATAAAGATTTTTTTCATCCCCTTCCTCGTTTCTATCAGGGAATCCTCTCCCCATTAGGGTCGGAGAGGATCGGAGTCCCTAAAGTCGAGTCCAAATTGTCATCCCTAATCATTTATTATTGCTATTTGTGATCATATTATGCAAAGTGAGCCCAAAATTTGGTCATCAGGCCAAAAAGACTTATTCTCACACAAGGCTTAGCCCATTTCTAAATTTTCATTTGTAAAATTTTAAAAATTCAAATATTGACTTATCATCTGATATTTGTTAAATTTTTTAGTTTGTTGTAAAGATAAAATTGTTGTTTTATTATTAATATAAATAAATAAAATTGTATCTTATTTTATCCTCTTATTTTTAAAAAATTAACAATTTCTCTTTATCTAAAAGTTTTAAAAGTTATATTTTCTCTGAGGATTTGATTTTTCCAATTCTAGCTACCATTCCAGGAAGATTGTCGACCAACCTTCCTATCACCTCCCTCTCTAGTGGTTTTCCAATATGGAAACCATTGAAAATCCGACTAAAATGGTCAGATGGTGTTTGTGCGACATCACATGGATTTATACATCATCTAGCTATTTGTGTGTTGGTTGGACAATGCACAGACATATGTGTTGATCAGTTGATGCACGAATGACTAGACAACGCACAAATTTGTGCGACATTCAGGGGTGTTCAAAATTATCCGATAACCGAATCGAACCGATTTTTAAACCGAAACCCTAACCAAAAAATAGGTTATTCGAAAAATCGGTTCAGATACCGGTTCAAAAATATATAAAAACCGAATTTTCGGTTCAGTTACCGGTTTACCAAATTTTCGAAACCGGTTAACCGAACCAAACCGGTTTTTAAAAAATTTAATAAAATATTAATAGAATATTTAATAAATTTTCAAAAAATTAGAAAAAATAATAAAATATGATAATTTTTTAAAACTCGGTTCAAAAATCGGTTAACCTAAAATTCGGTTCGGTTAATTGATATTTTCGGTTCGGTTCAAAATCGGTTAATTTTTAAATCGGTTCGATTTCAGTTCATATTTTTTTCCAACCAAAAATTCGGTTCGGTTCAAAAAATGGGCAAAGCGGTTCGGTTAACCGATTTTGAACACCCCTAGCGACATTGTCTGACCATTCCGATCATATTTTCAATTGTTTTTATGTTGGAAAACCACTAGGGAAAGAAGGTGGTGGGAAGGTAGTTGACGACCTTCTCGAAGTGGTCACCGAAACTAGAAAAATCAAACTCTGGGGGGAAAATAGAACTTTTCAATTTTTTGGATAGGGTGAAATTATTCATTTTTTAAAATTAAATAGGTAAAATGAGATTTAATTTAATTTATTTTATATTATTGGTAAAATAATGATTTTACTTTTATAACTAACAGAAAATTTTAATAGAAATTGAATGATAAATAAGTATTTAAGTTTTTTAAACCTTGTAAATGAGAGTGTGAAAACAAACTAAACTTTGATAGGACTAAGTCTTAACCTGGTCAAAATCATAATCCAAAATTATTCACGAGTCAAAATCATATGGGTTGACCATGGGCCAACTCGGTTAGGGCTCAGCACAATACAACCCTCTATTGTGTTGGTCGTGCTGTGGACTCTCATTAGTTTGCAGGCCAACTCAACCTGTAAGACCTACATTTTAGCAGATCTTGGCCCAGCACGACAAGTTGAGATGAGCATGGCTTGATTTGGCGTATTGGCACTTCCATACCTAGATATCCACGAGCTAGATTGGGTCAAGCCACGTTGATTCGCCGAGATAGCAAGACTTGAGATACGGCTCATAACTCACAATTTTTTGTTTTTTAATTTTTGTAATTTTTCATAGATGGTGCCAAACTGACCCGCAAACATTTCCTAGAAGCCCCGGCAAGGCCCAGCACCCATTATTCTGAAAAATTGAAAATTGAACGGTGAAAGGATGAATAGCCATCCTAGTCAGATGGACCCGGCTCGTCCAATTATATAAACCAGCAGCTACTCGGGGACTTACAACCTTAACACCTCAACACAGCCAAGAATCTCGAAAAGGCAAAGCATGGTGTCAGTTATTCTGAAGGGCATCAGACCCTCTGCTTTGAAGTCAGTAGTCGCAGATGGAATTCGGATGGGAATGTCATCAAGAGGGTATGCGTCGGTTGCAGTTGGTTCTGACATAGTCTCCGCCGCACCCGATGTTTCTCTCCAGAAAGCTCGAACCTGGGACGATGGTGTATCTTCTAAGTTCTCCACCACCCCTCTTAAAGACATTTTCAAGGTTTTTTTTTTTTTTTTTTCAATTTGATTTTTGGTTGTATTGGAGGCTGGTTGAATTCTTTTAAATTATTTTAACTGGGTTTTTTTTTTCCTCTTTTTGCTTGATTGGTATTGATTTTTGTAACATGTGTTTCAGGGCAAGAAAGTGGTCATTTTTGGGCTCCCTGTAAGTATTTCCCTGCTCTTCTAACGCTTCTATGAACTTGTTTTTTGAAAATTAATTTTCTTTTGTTAGAGCAATTTATATTTTTGGTGATCGCCTTTCAATATATTTAGAGTTAATGGGTACAAACAAATTTACATCTCATTGTGTGATTGATTGATCTCTAGTTCAAAATCATCTAGATAATATGATTACAGATTTGTACCTTTAGTATTCAAACATTTGTAAATGAATTTTTATTGATGATTTATGTGCTTATGTGCTTTCGGATAAATGAATTTTGATGGGATCCTTGTATTTCTAGCTATTGAAGTGTTGACTCAACTTCACGCTTTACTTAATTGGCACCACAAAATCCCACTTTCCTTGAGGCAGTTGTGTGTAAAATCCAAAGATTAACATATTGAGACTGCTGTTATTCAAAAATAATTATAATAAGTAGCATCTAGGGATGGATTTGAGCTGAATTCGTTCAAGCTTGAATGCATGTTTGGTTCTAACAAACTGAACTCAAGCTGGAGCTTCAGCTTAGTAGCTCGGTTCAAGATCGGTTGATTTGCCCCTCTGGCGACATTGTTCACCAGCTCTCATCCCTCAAGCCACACGGTTCACCAGCTCAAATGAACTTGAACTTGAGTTGGACATTATAGATTCAAATTGAGCTTGAGCTAACCCTTCTTCCTTGTGTTGTGATAGACTGAATTAATGAGAGAGCTAAATATTATTTGGTGAAAATAGAAAGAATGAAGTTCTTAATGTGATTTGAACGTCATTCCTAAGGGGTTTGGTTTCAGAACTATGCAAATGAAGAGAAACCTCACCATCCTGCCTCAAGTTTTTGGATATTTGTGATTAACAATTTATTATCTATATACAATAAAAATTTTGAATTTTTTCCCTTGGGAAGATGGATAGTAAACCCCTAAAGATACAAACTTCTAGTTTTGCAAATCTCATTTGTTTAGACTGATAGTTTCACAGGGCTTTATTTGTATTCTTACAGGGTGCATACACTGGAGTTTGCTCCCATCAGCATGTGCCTAGTTACAAGGATAATATTGATAAGTTCAAGGCTAAAGGGATCGATTCGGTAGTTTGTGTGGCTGTCAATGATCCATACGTTTTAAATGCCTGGGCAGAGAAGCTTCAAGCCAAAGATGTTGTAAGTTATTTCCTTAGTTTCTTTAACCTACTTGCACCAATATTACATTATTCTGGAGTTGTATAAGATTTGTCTTGAGATGTGTTTTTTGTCGACATGTATGTTGCTTTGTGCTTAGTTATGAGGTGAATCAAGAACCACTCAGCCATACGGCTCTTCCTTAATGTCCTTGTAGCATCTTTGTTAGAGCACTAATACTAGGTATTAATGTATTGCTTGAGTCAAACCTGAGTTACTACCTATTGGAATTGGGGACCACTTCATCTATAAGATGCTATGTTGATGCATATTAGGTCCTACTACTCGCTTAGTGGATGGGGGCTCCGCTTCCATGTGAACAAGCAAAGGTGCAGGGGTAGCACCCTGAAGCCCTGTTTAACTACGTGCTCTTTGTCATTTAGCAGATAGGGTGCTATCCACTAGATACTACTTGTTGCTAGACACTACCCACAGTTTAAATTTATCTCATGAAGAACCGTTTTGGGATCTCTGTAAGAAATAAAAATCTTGATAAGGTTTCATTTAGTAGTAAAAGTTCTAGTATGGTTTTGTTCAGTAATGATGATCATAGTATACATAAACATATTATCCTCTTGTATGAGTGAGATAGCAATTATATAGCAAATACATTCTAATGAGAGTTGTGAGAAAATATTGAATAATATTGACTCTGTTAGACATAACCCAGTTTTGGGTGAATCAAGATAAAACGTGTGTGTTCTTCTTTCTCTTTGTAGTGTGACTAAGTGCTTTATCAATCATGTACACAATCTCTAGCCTGTTTTCTACACTACCTAGATGAATATTTCTTTTTAGTTCAATGTTTAGCATAAATGAAAAGAGTGGAATAATTGATTGCATTTTGCTTGTTAATTTGTTATCCTTCCCACTGTCTTACCACTTTCTCTTTTCTCTTAATGATATTTTTTTTCTTTAACGTAAACCATTCTTTTCTGCATGTAATCTATGGTATAATTTAGTTTTAGTGCTATTTTTCCAAGTAGCACTAGCATTTAGTTTGTCCTTTGTTGTAGTGATCTCAAGTAACATGTTTGTTTTATTTTTTTTGGCATTCCTCCTTTTAATAGATTGAATTTTATGGCGATTTTGATGGAAGCTTTCACAAGAGCTTGGACTTGGGAAAAGATCTCTCTGCTGCTTTGCTTGGACCTCGCTCTGAAAGGTATTGTTAATCTATAATTTTTTATTAAATTAGTCTTGATCTTGGAAACATGAAGGAAATTTTGATCAAACATTCTACATGATTTACACAGAATACTTGACCGTATTAATTTCTTGAGTTTAATTTCTTCTTTAGGCTTTTTTTTATTTCCTAAAGACAATATAATGTAAAGGGATAAAGTTAAACATGTGCCTCTATTACTTTCATAAATCAAATTTCGGTGCCACTCTTGTAAATAATTCAAATAGGGATCAAATTTATAATAAAAAATTCGAAAACAATAATGTTGCCTCTGATCAATGTTTTAATTATCGGATCAGACATTTACCCAGTTTAGTTTTTTCTTAGTCTGATCATTTGGACCGATGGTCATTTAGATATTTGTAACATTTTCAAATGAAATTAGTAGCAGCAACAAAGGTGTTGTCATTGCATTAGCAACTATTGGAATTCAATTTCAAGTCCCAGCTTTGCCAAATTTTTTGTAAATTAGCATAGCATATAGTGGCTTTCTTATGACATTAGCTTGACCGTGAACCAAGGGAAAAATCAGGGTTAAACCTCAGTTGAACTGCTGTTCATAGTGGTCTAATGACTAATGCCATTAGACCACTCAATTGGACCAGACTGACCTGCAGCTCCTGGTCGAACCAGTCTAACCAGCTGGTCTGGTTTGGTTTTCATAACTATGCCCCTGATGATCCTTTATTTTCTTCAAAGACAAACCAAGATATTCCATATCCTTTGGTTGAAAAAATGGCAGGTCAGGTGTCAAGCTAAGAAAGGGTGTATGTTGTTTTCATTTGTGTCGATTGATAGTCACTAAGACATTGTTGCTTTGTGTAGATGGTCAGCATATGTAGATGATGGAAAGATCAAGGCTTTGAATGTAGAGGAAGCTCCATCTGATATGAAGGTTTCTGGTGCAGAGGTCATTTTGGGACAGATATAATGTTTTAATTTCAAATGCAGTAAAAAGATAGGCAGTTGGGTATCCTACCAAATCCTTCCCTCGTTCAATGAGAAAAGAGATTGGCTGGCTGGTGAAACCTTCTGCTTGCGTGCCGATGCCTAGTCCTCTGTTATATTTTCTCTTACTTCTGCTAATCCTTATTCAGAAATAAGTTGTCTTTATCGGCTTCATGATCAAGTTCATGGTAAAAACAGTATATGAATTTTATGTATATGGTTGAGAGCACAGAAGTAGAGCTCGTGTTAATGCTATCTGTATAGTGATATCTTAATATTCTCCCTGTATCCCTTCTCTATCATAAAACATAGTTGCTTTTAAAAGATTCATCTATCCACTGCCAGGAGTATATTGGATTTGAGTTGAGTGGATCTTGAGTAAAGGTCAACTCGAGCTTGACTAAAATGATTAGTTCGAAATTGAGTTTAATTTGAATCCAAAACGATCAGTTCAAGATTGACTTCAATGTGATTGGTGAATAGTTTTGTTGCAAAACAAAGAGAGAAGTGTCTTTTAAGAAAAAAATGAGAAAAATCATTATAAAAGAAGAAAAATCTTTACAAGAGAAGAATAATGAGCAGTGTGAGCTCCGAGGCAGTAATGTTAATAAGGTATCAAGCTTGAGTTGAAATTTCTGTTCGAGCTTAGCTTGTTAGCTCGAATGCGTCTACCCCTTATCATTGCCCGCAGTTAAATGTGAAAATGTTTCAACAATAAAAGAACATCTCATCAACCCATTTCCTAAAACCCTCCTTGACTACAAGCCTGCAAACAATCTCCATTCGCGAACATATCCATGTAGGTCTATGTACATGCGCAAAAAATTTCAATGATGATTATAAATTGAACAATGCCATGTTTACCTAATTTTGAATACTATCATTGATGTTGTGGAATTGAGCAATGCGATGCAAACATTGATATGAAACTAATCATCTGCATTAACAATTGAGCACTGCAATGTATACCTAATTTTGAATATTCATCATTGAATTTTAAAAGTTTCAACATCAAACAAATCTTCCAATGCGGATCTGTCAGTCAGATAAAGATAAATTGTCTTCATCCGAACGAAGAGATAAAGATAACAAATTGTTTTCGTCTCTTTATCAAACGAAGACAAACCATCAACAACTGAAGGAGAAGATGGTGGGAAGACCTATTGATGGTGAGAATAACTTTCGGTCGTTGGAGAAAAAGGAAAAACCCTAAAAAAAAAAAAAAAAGTAAATTTTTCAAAACTTAATCCTTAGAGAAGAAGAATGTTAAATTTTCAAACCAATAGGAAAAATAACATAAGATTTAAAAATTTAATGGTAAAATGATAAATTTACCCCTTATAATTAATAATTTTTATTAGGTTTAACAATTTATAAATAAGTGTCAAAGTTTTTGAAACTTCGTAAATATGTATTTAAGAATGAATTATACCTTACATGAAAATAAGTCTTTTAGCTTTTTATAACTATAAATTTTTCTTCGGTACGGTTATAAAAACACATCATAGTTATGAACTTTTTCATTTGACCATTTTACATATATAATTATTAGCATGCAATCATTCACATCCAAGCCCTTCACCAAGGTGGAAATCGTTGGCATAGTAATGAAAACATGACTAGCCGATCCAACAAATTCGATCAAGATTTACTGGTATATCTAATCCAATTGAGCGATCTAATGACTTTAATTATTAAATTCATGATACTCATATTAAATATTGTATCAAATATTAAAAACTTAATTTTGTATATTATGTGTCATTTAAAAAATAATAATATGATAATAAAAAATTCTAAATAGAATATTATCATCTTTAAAAGGTCAAAACCCAATCCAATTATTATAACATTGGTGTTGGGTCACATAGAATTAGTCACTGCCTTCCCTGGTAAAACAGCATCAACAATGTATCCAGAACAGAGTATCTCAGTATCACAGAGTAACTCAGTATCTAGGGGGATACCCAAAAATTTTCAAAGTCCAGAGGAGCAATATCCAAGTAATAAGAAAGACACAACACATTTATAACACTGAATTAGGCCACAGACACACTTAATATTATCGTTAATTTGACAGATTATTAGCACCAGTGACCATGGCAAAAGCAATTCGATAAGATCAGTTTCTCGATCAAATGAAGGTGCAAACAAATAAAAGCTAATGGAAGGAAGCAGAAATATCTATAAACTATGATATGGTTTTCACCGGCCGACCAAATTTTTTGACTTGGTATAAGGTATTAATGCAGGACGCCTACCAAAGAGCATTTGGTTACTGATCTGTTCGTCGCTTGCATAATCGAGAAAATATAAAAATTTGCGGCCAGTCTCAAACTTCAAAATGTCAAAGTCCTCTCTGCCAAAAAAATGAAACAAATATCACAGACAACCAAATTGTTCTGTCAATTTGTTGCTCATCTTTTGCAATCAATTAATTAGATATGTTAAAACAATTAAACTATGTACACCCGATTTTGAGTATCCAATCAAGTATGCACATAATGTATTATCATATGATTGCATGATTTTGAATTAAGGGTAATGTAACACACAACATATCATTTAGATATCTAATTGAATAATCAAAACTGGTGCACATCATGTTGTAGTGAACATTAGGACTAAGGCTGCAAACTAGAAGAACCACTCACAAGCTAGTCCCGACTTGAGTATTACACTTAAGCCGAGTTCGAACTTGTTACAAATTGTCTCGGTGAGTTCATAAGCTTGTGGCTTGGCTCGAGTATACATTAATAAACCCTCAAAAGTTTAATCTTACACTTATACCATAAAAATTTTACTCTCTAACTTCAAATATGAGGGATAATTAATAAATATAAAGTTATAGGGTCTAAATGTAATTTCTCAAACTAAACTCAAGTCAGTAGTTCTTATCTCGAGTTTTGTGTAAACCCAATCAAATTGAGCTTGAACCCAAAAATACTTGACTCAATTGCAGCCTGAATCAGGACATTAAAATTTACCAAGATGCATCGGAATCAGATTAAGAGGAAAGATTATAACCTGTGCTTGCAATGTTTCCAATTGACCTGGGTTGGTACCAGAAATATAAGGGGGTGCATCTGAACTTATATCAGGTGAAACTTCCCCACTTTTCTTGTTAATAGTACGCTCTTGCACACCCTTTCCTTTGAATATGTCACTGGATGTCCCCACTGTGCAACCAGGAGTAGGGACAGAAGTTCCAGTTCGTTTTGAGGCAAGATCTAGGCGCTCAATCATTTTTGCAACACCAGCAATTCCTGCACTCATCTCACGTTGCACTTCTTTGCTCAACTCCCTGAAGTTATTACAAGCAAGCAACCTCTCCTTTAGACCTCTGGTACTTTTGGAGATTGATTCCTTATATCTATTACAAAAAAAAAAAAAAGCACCTTTCAAATTGACACGTTGAAACAAGTAAATATCAGTTCAAAACATAACCAAGTTGCAATTTATTTACCTGGATGAGGCAGCAGACCATTTAGATTTGATAGAATCTGATAATGTGGGTATCTCAGTTGGGTTTGATATCCTTGGACTATCAGGTTGTGGCTGCCTAAAGAGAACTCTGAAAAATAACCCAGTTAATTGTATAAAACTATTACATATATTTACACCGTAGAAAGCATTAAAAGATTAGGAGTGAGTAAGATGTAAACAACAATTCTTCAAAGGAAAATGCTCCTAAACATTAATATCATAAATCCACTTGTGACATTAACAAATCAACAAGTTTTTGAAATTTTCAAAAAGAAATGCTCAGCAACCACAGATCACAGCATGAGAATATTTCACCTGAATAACTGAGCACAGCCGTCCAGATGGTAGTAGATAAACACATAACATAGTTGGGACTTTTAGGTCCGAGCAAATACCTGGGTCTAAAAGGGCCATCTCTGGTTTCAGCAGTAACAGGGAGAGATGAGGAAGGAGGAATACTGGCAGCTGATTGTATGCCAGAAGTAGGTGAATCCCCCCCAGATGATGAGAGACTAGAATCTTGTGAACTTGTGTTGTATGACAGCATTCCAGGCACATTTGCGCCAGAAGTAAAAACAAGAAGTTGTGAACGATCAAGTCCAGAAGCTCTTTGCATCTCTCTTCTCTGAAAATAACGTGCAGTAGCTAGACGATGCATAGCATGCTCTTCAATTTCAACATAATCCATGTAAGTGGGATCCTAGAAAAAAATCACAACACATCTTTAGGACTAGGAGAGTTACTTTAACCAAGTCAAATATTCAAGCAAGGAAAAAAGTTGAAGATATAAGACATGACATTAAATTAAACTAAATAATCACCATTCCAAAATCAAATTCCTGATGAGCTATGTTCCTTGACTTGGAGCACCTTTCACTATCAACAGCAGCTAGAAGCTCTTGGCTACAGAATATAAATAATGAATGAGAATAAGGAAGAGGAAAACAATAAAAGGAGCTCCAAATGCAAACACCAGTTAACTTTGCTTCACCAGGATAACAAGGAAAAATAGAAACACCCACATCCCTGCACATGCACGTGACAGCTTTTAAGAGGAATGTCAAATACCTGGCTGGGTCTTTCAGGACAAATAGTTGCCAACAGACTGGACACTCTTTGCTTCTTTGGGACCTAAATGAACGAAAAAAGGTTTAGTTAGAAACTTTCCACTCATCAAATTGCAAACAAAAGTGTGAGAAGGTGTTGATCCAATATCTCTGCAAGAACTTAAACCTAATGAAAACATTTGAATGAGCCTACCATTCCAGGATACACTGAAGGTGATATTCATGTTTGCAGCTAGTAACCTGAAAACAGAAACATGTAATGCTAAGTCAAGGTTAGAAATGTCATAGTATTATGATTTTTTTTCATTGCAGACGTTCCTTGAACGCAAACATTTTGAAAGAAAAAAATAGTTATCATAAATCAAAATACTAATGATGCTTCAGATTGCAAAATTCCAAAACAAAAAAATCAACTGAGAATCAAGTTTAAGAAAGACCAAAAGCAATGAACATCACAACACAATTCCACTATATTCTAAGACTCTCAAGCTTCTTGCTTAACCAAGAAGACTGTTCAACCAAAGCAACTACTGGTGCAAATAAACCGAAGTATAACAATAGAATTCACATCAATCTCCTGCAGCCCGATTAAGCCACATAACAATCAATGATCATAAGCAACTAGGTAATAATCAAGAACTAACTTCACCAATTCAAAAAACTGATTGCTGTAATTTCAGTTCACAGAAAAAGCACACATAACTTTATCAGCTACTGAATATTAAAAACTACAATCACTTTTCCGAAACTATGAAATATCAAACAAAGTCATAATCTTCACTCTACAAAAACGCAATGCAAATCAAGCAAAACGGTACCAGAAGAAGAATAAATATACAAAAACAAGCAACATGTGAAACAACCAGCAATGCAACTGAACCAAAATATAATAATAAAATTCAGATCAATCTCCTGCAGCCTGATTAATTCACATAACAAAAACGCAATGAGAATCAAACAAAACGGCACCAGAAGAAGAATAAATACACCAAAAAAAATCAAACAACAAGTGAAGCGGTTATAAAAATAAATAAATAAACAAAGAACTAAATATAAAACTAGAATCAATTTCAGAAAATATCAAAGCTCAAACAAAGTCTTGATCTCCACTCCAAAAAAAGGCAATGCGGATCAAACAAAACGGTACCAGAAGAAGAATAAATATACAAAAGAAAAAACGAAAAGTGAAAAGGTTATAAAAATAAATAAATAAACAAAGAACTAAATAGAAAGACGAGTTTATATACAGTGGCAGGGTCGGCAGCGGAGAAAGGCTCGAGACAGATACTGCAAGCGTCTTCGAAAGAGTCATCAACAGCAGCATCAAAAGACGAAGCTGAAACGATCTGTTTCTCGCATAAAGCAGAAGAATTAGCAGCAGAGGAGGAGGCCATGGAGAATGAGAGTGACAGTGACAGTGAAGAGAAGATAAGAGAAGAAGGGTGAAGTCGAGAAGATGGAGAGGGGATAAGAATAGGAATGGAAATGAAGGAAAAGAAAGGAACTCTAAGAAAAAGCCGAAAAGCGCCGGGAAAAGGAAATGATATCCGATTCAGACGGCTAGATCTTGATCAAATCAATCGCCTTCCTCCTTTATGGTATAAATATAATTAAACTAATTAATTAATCATGATTAGGTAGATAATATTGGAGAAAGACAAGGTAACAAATAAATAAATATTTTTCGTTATTTATTATGATTAACTTTAATATAAATAAATAATAATTTCACATTATTGTATGATTTTAATTAATTAATACTAAGCATTGTATCATACGGAAACATAAAATAATCTATTATTTTTAATAGTATTTTAAAATAGCAATATTATGTATTATATTTTTATAATTAGATCAGTTATTAATACAGTAAAGTGGATAATATGGTTGAACTAGTAATTAAATCGGTTGATCAATAATCAAATCAGTTAATTATTTAAAAATAATATTAAAAAATTATATATAATTTATGATTAAATAATAATTTAACTTATTTAACATTAAAATAAGTTTAGTATGATATTATATATATATATATATATATATATATATATATATATATATATTTCAATATGATAAATAAGTTAAGTTTTCATAATAAATTTTTTTAAAAATTAATTTTTTATACTGATTGAGTCAAATTTTGTACATGATTCACCCAATTTTGTTAAAGGTTGATGGTTCAACCGATTGATCTGATCCAATTTTTAAAATCAAGGTTATATGTACCCAATTTTAAAAATAGATAATTATGTGTTATTATGTAATTATATGTTATATTATTTTTATTTCAAAATTATTTAATCGCATAATGACATATAATCTGAATATTCTACCCAGGAGCTTAAAACTAGGTTTTTTAATATTACTTTTTCATTTACAATATTTTTAATTTTCTTTTTCTAAAATTTTACATTATTAAAGAAAAATGGTCGTAGTACGTTATAAAGTTAAATCATCATTTTACTCTTAACTTAGGTAACTTTATCTTGTCTTAGTTTTCTTTCTTATCTATCGTTCGAGTCACTTGCCAACTATTTCAACACTCTTCGTTTCCTTTCTCCTCTACCATCGAATCTCTTACTGTTCTTTTTTTTTTAGTCATTTGAGTATCGCTTAGGTTACAATATGGCAAAATCATGGCTTGAAGACACTTTATGGGATACTTTCTAGCCAAGTCGTGGTTAAAATTATGCCGCTTCTCCATTCTCCAACAATCATCCTCTCGCCAAATTGTGGCAGTTTTACCTTTTTATTATAGATTTTCCTTTAACGAAAATAAATTATAGGTGATTATTCAGCAAAAAAAAATTAGTTTCGAGTTAAACAAAATTCAAGCCCTAGACAAGCTTGGACAAAAAAATCTGTTTATTAAGTATTTGAGTATGAGTTTAAATAGAGATTGTTTAAGCTCGACACTTGATAGAGCTTACAAATTCATTATAAAAGCATGATACTATTGTTCAGTTTTCAAACTTATAAGAGATTGTAAGAATATTTATAGATTTTTAAAGATAAAACTGGTTCGAGATAGACTGAAAGCTGAAAAATTTTAATAAACTGAACACGAATAAAAAAAACTAAAAGCCGAATGGACAAGTCCGAAGTCTAGGTATGAAATTTGTTTACAAATTTATAAGCCTCATTGACAACCCCAATCAAAGCAAATTCAAAATCATACTGACTCAAAGTATCAAACAAACTTTAGTAAATGCATTTTGGCAAAAGTCAATTATTCCAATTCATAGTGTTTAGCCTTAAGATTAAAAGGCTTGGGCTAACTTTGGCAGGGAGAATCAATTGAGAACAAATCCCTTCAACTTAGAGCACACTCCAATATGTTCCCTACCTAACCCAGTTATTTTAGGTTTTTTTTTTTTTAACTGAAATATTTTTTGACGAAGTAAATTAAAAAGATATGACAAGCACCAAACTATGAAATCATCGTATTGATGTACCAACATTTAGAAATATCAAGCTTGAGCCTGAATTCAAATTAAATCAGTTTAAATTCAGAAATTGGCTTAATTTGATTTAGTTTAGTTTGAATTCAATTTAAATTTGAGTTAATCGATATGATTTTCTTTTTAAACCAAGCAAAACTTGAATTAGAGACAATTCAATTCGATCCGACTCATAAGTTGGGTGAATAACTCAATTCGATTCGTATTTAACTTATGTTTCAATTCAAATTACGTAAAACAATTGTTTAAAAAGATAATATTTTGTCGTATTATCAATAAATCATGAATTCGAATCATAAACTTGAATTGACTCATGTTCATTTAAACAAAAATCAAATCACTCATAATTTTGATTCGATGAACTCACGTCAAACTATTTTTTATTCTCATCAAAGTCAAGTTAAAAATTTTTTGAATTTAACTCAATTCATATTAACCCATTACCTTTTTGTATTGAAAGTATCGAACTTTGTTTTTATTTTAAAAAAAAAAAAACTAAACTCTTAGATTTTCATATTAGATGAACCAACTTTTCCAATTTTCATATATAATTGACAAAATTTTCAGTATTTATTATTAAAAGTATTGAATAAACACAATTATAAGAAATTGATTAGTTTGGTATCTTGAACAGGACATAGTGAAAATTTACTCCATTTAATAAAAAATTTTGAAATTTTGATCCCTTCAATTGAAATTTTTTAAAGTTTAGTCAATTTTAATAGAAAAAAATTATTTATGTTTTTCATTGGAAAAGATTGAGTTTTTCGATTCGTGGTTTTAATTAAAAATATTATTGAGATAATTTATGACTATTATGGACAATTTAAGGAATAATACGGGCAATTGCAATTCATACAAATTTTAAATACGATGTGTTTTGTGATTTTTTATAGAAATAAAATTGAAAAATATTGTAATTTGAGGTTTTGGTTGGGTGAAAATACCTATTTCACTACATAATTTTCATATTAACACATATAAATAAATAAATATATAAATAAATAAATAAATAATATATATATATATATATGGCTACATTAAAATATTTAATAGAAAAAAAATATAATGAGATTTATATTTAATGTCGTGACAAGTCAAGTAATAGTTTAGCATTTATGAAAATTCCATCTATCTAATAAAAAAATATAATCCTTCTTGTTATATAATAAATATTTAAAATGTAATTAATAATAACAATAATATTAATCATGACGCCCGTATTTGGTCTGATTTATTCGGCACCGTTTTAACAAAGTTTCCAGTCCAATAATTCCTTAAGAGAGGAAAAGGCCGATGTGGGTCACGCCATAAAAAAAAACAACCTTAGAGGACATGGTCTATAGAATTATGGGTCATACCAATATACTCATTTAAGATGGGTCATGCCGAAGCTTGTAGGAATGGCTCGTGGCCCATTAGGTATGACCTTTTTTAAAGGCCAACCGACTATGTCCCACCCAAGGTATGTTGCAATCTCAAGTTTCCACCCTTTAACTATGGAAACACTAAACACCCACCCATGACTGGTTAAATTTAACAAAACTCTAACGGTGATAAATTTAATCTCATTTTCCCTCCTAAAAGTTAAAAACTAACATTTTTTCTCTAAACTAAGTTTGAAAAGATTGCATTTCCCCCCTAGGGTTTATTTCCAAACCCTTTCACTTTCTCCAGTGTCATCGCCAATCGTCTTCCCCTCCCGACGACCCCCTTCAACTCCACCCCAACCCATCTAGTGTAGAGAGACGTCGTCTAGGAAGAGAAATTGTCTTCCCAGACGACGAACTCATCTTCGTCGTCTAGGAAGACGATCGTCTTCCCAGATGAAGACGACTCGTCTTCCTAGAGGACGACAAGTCGTCTCGTCTTCGTCTGGGAAGATGATCGTCTTCCCAGACGATGACGACGAAGTTTTTCGTCTTCCACGACTTCTCCGACGTCGATCGGGCGTCTAAATGGGAGGAAAGAGATCGCCGGAAGGAGAGGATGCTTCGGGAGGGAAAGGCCGTTGGCAATGAAGTCGGAGATGTCGCCGAAGATTTCAAAACACCCTAGGGTGAAACTGTGATTTTTTAAAACTTAGGCTGAGAGAAAATTTTAGTTTTTAAAGTTTAGGGGGGCAAAAAAGATTCTATTTTAGTTTATTTTTAATATTATAGAGAAAATAACGATTTTACCCTTACCACCGTTAGAGTTTCGTTAAATTTAACCGGCCATAGATGGGTGTTTGATGTTTCCATAGTTAAAAGATGAAAACTTAAGATTGCAGCATACCTTGGATGGAAAATAGTTGTTTGGCCCTTTTTACAAATAAAATTAATAATAAAAAAAAAAAAAAACCTCTGGGAAGACAGCCCATAAGGCAACCATGCCCCATGCCTTAGCCTTAAAAGACTTTGTTTGTTTTTTGGCCTAAGGACTATTTCCCGCCCAAATATGCGGTTTTTTCAAGTTTCTCCCATTAACTTTGAAAATCTCATTCATCCACCCATAGACTGTTAGATTTAACAGAATCCCAACTTCTAAAAAAATTATCTCATTTTCCCCCCTAAACCCTAAAAACTAACAATTTTCCCCTACCCAACTTTTAAAAAATAGCATTTTCTCCCCTAGGTTTTCAATTTTTCGGAGTTAGTTTTCAAATGTCGTTTCCTCCTCTTTGACGACCTTCAGGCAACGATTCTTCTTTTCTGACGCGACCTCCTTCTAATAGTTTTCCTGAGCATTGTCGTCGACGAAGACGAATCATCTTCGTCGGTCACGCTAGAGAGGAAGAAACGACGTCTGAAAACTAACTCTGAAAAAATAAAAATCTAGGGGGCAAAATGCTATTTTTTAAAATTTGGGTTAAGAGAAATTGTTAGTTTTTAAGGTTTAGGGAGAAAAATAAAATCAAATTTAAGTTTATTTTTAATAATACAGATAAAATAATAATTTTATTCTTGAAACAATTAATTTGAACCAACTATAGGTGGGTAAATGAGATTTTCAAAGTTAATGGAAGGAACCTTGATAAAACAGTATATCTTGGGTGGGAAATAGTCCTTTGGCATTGTTTTTTTTTACTGGTTTTGATATGATACGACCCGAAACATAACAAACCTTACCAAAATTTAGGCCCGGCTTGGGCGTCCCCGGCCATTTTCCCATCCGAAATCCGTCTTCCTTTCGATTGTGTGCCTTGAGAGGCAAAAATGGCAGTCATTTCTTCAGCTACTCTGCTCGCTCCTATTTCGCGACTAAATTCTAAACAATCATCATATTCTTCTCCTTCTACTTCAGTTAACTTCACCAACCGACCTCTCCTATCTCTTCGAACTTCCGTCAGACCTTCGCGAGCCGTTCTCAATTCTTCGCCGACACCGACCGCAAACGACAACTCTTTCACTCTCCGTGAACTCTGCCAAGGTCACGTGCCGGACCACGTTCTTCTCAGGCGAGTTTTGTGCGACTACTTTTCTTTTTTTTATTGTTTTATATCTCTGTCACTGAATTTGCTAGTATTTATGGATGATTGAGAAGCGAATTGTACGCAGGATGGAAGAGATTGGATATGTGGTACCGACAGATATACAACGTGAAGGATTGCCTGTGATTTTCTCGGGGCGCGATTGCATACTTCATGCTCAGGTTATTTTGTGCCTGTTTCTCTTTATTTTAGTTCTAAAAACTAAAGCTTTCATTTTAAATTTTAATTACAATTTAGCTTGTCCATTGGTGAGAAGAATGATGTAGTTGTTTCTTTCTTTCTTTTGATCGTCTAGACAGGTTCGGGGAAAACGCTGACGTATCTACTGTTGATATTTTCAGTAATAAACACTCAAAGGTCCGCTGTGCAAGCACTCATTGTGGTGCCAACTCGAGAACTTGGCATGCAAGTGAGAATTTTGATGACTATTTTAGACAATTTTGAGTAGGAAAAAGAGGAGTGAGAAAGTGACAATTGCAATTTTGATTTCCATGGTAACATTTTGTAGTTTATCTATATATTTGAAAATAGGTTACCAAAGTTGCTCGAATGCTGGCTGCAAAGCCCTCAGAAACTGGCTCAGAAGAGAAGTCATGTACTGTCATGGCTCTTTTAGATGGAGGGATGTTGAGAAGACATAAGAGTTGGCTAAAGGTGCTGCATTCTCCGGTTTGATATTACTTGTATTTCTTGTTTGTCTAATATTAATTACTGGAGACCTTGTTTGCTTAAAAATGTTGTTGGATTAAAAAGATCTAGACAATTCATTAATAGGTAATCTGAATTATGATGTCAAAAACTCTTGATAACCTTGTTTATGCTAGATAAGAGGTAAGAAATTTCTTGATTGTTGTGTTTGTTTTTATCTTCATATCAGCAATGTGACATATTGAAGACAATGTATCTTTATCATGTGATGTCTTGTTCATTGTCTTAAATGTTTCAGGCTGAGCCTCCAAAAATAGTGGTGGCTACAATAGGATGTTTGTGCCAATTGATTGACAAGAACATATTGAAGCTTGAGTCCATGAGTGTGCTGGTTATTGATGAGGTAATGGGCGTATATCATGGCTTATGAAAATATTTCAAATGGGTAGATCATGGAAACTTCATAAAAAGTGGTTATGTAAATTTGTTGTTTGTATGCTATACTTCAAAAGTTCTCAATGGAATCTAAAGGATTTTTTCATGGTTTAAGACAGTTCAGATGAATTTTGATTCTCTTTAGCTGGGACTAAAATTACATTTTTGATTGCAAGGTTTCTTACGCGCAGTTTCATAATATATGGAAACTTGTTTACCTAAGTTGTTATTTGCTGTTTCTAAGTCAATGGCAGCCCCATAATGATTAGTGAGCTTTTTACCTATTGTTAAAAAGTTCTTAAATCCAAAAGCCTCTTGAAGGTGTTTTGCTTGATGGAGTGAAATTTTGTATTTATTGATTTGTTAGGTTGATTTCTTGTTCAACTCTTCAAAACAAGTCAGCTCTCTTAAAAAGCTTTTGGGATCTTATTCATCATGCAACAACCGTCAGACCATTTTTGCTAGTGCATCAATCCCTCAGCACCGACGATTTTTATATGACTGCATACAGCAGAAGTGGACTAAGGTTTGGGAATAGTTCTGTTTTTCATGTTATCTTCATTGCAATTTAATGTAGAATTGTTATAAATTTTATTACATTCTTCTGGTTTAATATTTCTTACAGAGGGATGTGGTTCATGTTCATGTCAATGCGATAAAACCCTTGCCTTTATGTCTGCATCATAAATTTGTGGTAAGAAAATTTATAATTGTGATTTACTTTGCTATAGATCCTCATTCGTAATCATATTGAGCATTCGTTGACTTTTTAGATTTTATATTTATTTATTACTTCTTTTCTTTGACAAACTCTTTTGTGGAGCTGACTTTGATTGTGCTGATTCTTTGACACTTAAAGATATGCAGTAAAAAAATGAAGCATGAAACATTGCTATCCTTACTAAAGTCTGATGCACCTGAATCTGCCATTATTTTTGTTGGTGAACAGGTTTGTGCAGTATCTTCTCTCAATTAGTTTGATAAATGCATTCAGTAAATTTTATCATATGATAGGCTTCAAATCTGTTTTTGGCTTATTACTCTGTGATGTTTTATATATATATATATATTACCTAAATAAATATAAATGAAAGTATAAAATTTAAATATATACACTCAACAGAATGCAATCATGTTTGGGATAATTATTCAATGGGACATTTTTTTTGTCTATGGCACACTGAATGGATGGGCTTCTCCTATCAATATTTATGTAGTCTGAGAAGTCAAAGAAAGCTGGAAATGCCCCATCAACAACTCTTCTAATTGATTTCTTGAAGACTTCCTACGGTGGTTCTTCAGACATCCTTCTTCTGGAGGAAGACATGAATTTCAATTCAAGAGCAGCTTCATTATTTGTAAGTTTTGGTTTGGTTTTCGTTTTAGATGTGCTATGCACCACTTCAGTTCCTTGACTTAAAAATGTAAGAGCATTTTTCTTATTAGCTCAGGGTTATGGATGTTGGGTTATGCATTTGTGAATACAGGAGCTAAGACAAGGGGGAGGCTATCTTCTTGTATCTACAGATATAGCAGCCAGAGGAATAGATTTGCCAGAGACAACTCATATATATAATTTTGATTTGCCAAGAACAGCTATAGATTATCTTCATCGAGCTGGAAGAACAGGTAGGAAACCATTTTCAGATGAGAAATGTGTTGTTACCAGCATTATAACATCAGAGGAGCATTTTGTTTTGCAAAGATATGAAAATGAATTGAAGTTTGACTGTGAAGAGATTTCTTTACAGGCTCATTGTTAATCTATAATTTTGCCAAATCTGCAGTTGTTTTCTTTGTTTTGCTCTCCTTTAAGTTGTTGCATTCATGAGATAGAATGATGGAAATTTGACAGTGAATCTTGTGTTAATAAAACAATTTTGAAGAGTTTTGCAGTAGGTTTTCTCTGGACTTAGATACGACCAAATTTTCTTTTGCTCTTGTTTCAAGACTTATATAGGTCTATTTAAGATTCGATTAGAGCCCAACTAAGTCCGAATATAGGTTAGCTCGAGTTCAGTTTAAATCTATAATGTCCAGTTTGAGTTTATTCGAGTTAATCGAAGATATCATCAAAGGATTGATAGTAGGATAAATGACATCTTTGGCTGAATAAATAGTATTACCATCTTTGGCTGAATAAATAGTATTACCAATAAAATAAACAATTTTATTGGAGAGAGATTCAAATAGAACTTGAGCTATGCTGATTCGTTTGAATCCAACCCTAGGGTTATTAATCATTGACATAATGGTCAAATTGAAAAGGCTGATGTAACCCTCTTTTGCAGTATGGAGGGATCTTTCAATAAATTGTTTTTATTTGGTCTTGAATGCATATTATAAATTTATAGTATGTTTTTTTTTAATCTTCATGTGCATTGCCTTTGTAGTGAAGAACTACTACATGATTATAACAAGAAACTGTTATTCTTCACCTGGTTGATTAGAAAATTTAATTGCATGATTAGTCTTACCTATTAGCTATTAAGGGATATTTTACAGTAAAATTAGTGGCATACTTCATATTGTCTTATTTCTAGATTTTGAAACAGATTCACTCTTTATGTTGGTAACAAACTAAAACAGTCAAATATACTTGAAGATTCAGTAAGGGTATAAGGGTATAATCGAGTCAAGTTCAAGCTTAATGTTGACTAGTTCCATAAGCTTGCGAACTCACAATTTAGTTCGAGTGAAATATCAATAAACTTTTAAAAGTTTCAAATATTACATTTTCACCTATGAAGTCTTGTTTTTTTTATTTTGAATATAAAGGGTAAATAATGATAATAAAACTATGTGTATTTATAATGAATATTAATTTTGTTATCAACGATGATATGTCACTTTCTGATTTAAAGTGAAGTAAAATAATATTTAATTATATAATAATACATCATTGTTAATATCAAAATTAATATTCATGATAATTACACATAGAAACTTCAGTCTAGTAAGGAACTTGAAATTCTATGAAGATGAAAGGACGTAAAGGCGGTCCTAGCCACGGTTCATGAACCGGCGGTTTCGGTTCGAAACTATCGGTTTACGGTTCGAAGAAATAAGGACCCTGAACCGAAATCGTAATAGGATGGTTTGTAACTAATTTGGAATCGACGGTTTCGGTTCATGACCCCGGTTCGAAACCGACATTGAACCGTCAATTCTAATACATGATCTTGATTTAATTTTTAAATTATTAATTACAATAATTGAAAATTAAAAGAAATGCTTGAATTTAATTTTTCAATTAAGCTTCCTACGTATCTTCTTGAGGTTTAGAAGAATTAAAGTCTACGTAGTTCTTTTACCTTTGCATAATAAAAAATACATTATATGATTAATTATGAAAGATAATAAAATTAATAAATAAATCTATAATTAATTTTGAATTGTATAATAAAAATTGAAATTGAAATGAATAAAAAATAAAGAAAGAATTTAATTAAATTTGAGAAAATTTGATTGAAAAATTGAGAGAGTATTAAGAATTGAAAGAATGAGAATGAAAGTAAATGAGAGAATTTGAAAGATTTAGTGTGGGAGAGTTGAGAGATTGAATGGATATATATAGGAAAATTTTTTTTATAAAAAATTTAAAAAAAAAGAGGGGGTGAAACAAAATTTATAAAAAATTTAAATCTTTTGTAGGGGACCATTGTCCCCTGTATATTTGTAGGGAGCCATTGGTTCTTTTTTTTTTTTAATTTAAAAAAATTTTAAAAAAATAAAATTATCAATTCAGAAACCCTAAACCGTCGATTTATAAATCGGATGTGAACCGGTGGTTTACGGTTTCAAATTATATAAACTGGAACCGAACCGTCAAAATCCAGTTTTGGTTTCGGTTCAATCTGGTTTCGATTTTTTCTATTTTAATTTTATTTAGACTGATTTTGGTTCAATTCACAGGCCAAACCGCCCCGTGGCCAGGTCTAGGCCAAGTCAAGGGTATTTTTATCAATAAAAAAAAATCTAATAGAAGAGAAATGCCATATGATGAGAAAAAAATAAGTTTTGTAAATTCCCACAACCCTTTTCTCTAAATTTCAAAATCCTCTATAATAAACGCTTATTAAGTATACTATAATGATCTTCCATTATACATGTTTATTCAATCTACCCATGTTGACAATAGGGTTCTAATTTAGTTATGTATTGTTTGAATTTATTTAAGTTAAATTTAAATTAAACTTTTAAAATTTAATTAAATTTGAATTAGAAAAAATTTGATTTGATTTAATTCAAAAGTTTGAGTAAAAATACAATTTAGATTGAGTTTGATTTATGATTCAATTTAAATCATATCAAATAATTATTAAAATATCATCATTTTATTTATTATTTAATAAAATAATATCGTTTTATTAATAAATTATAAATATAAATTATAAATTTAAGTTATAAATTTAATTTAAATTTTAAATTTTAAATATAAATATAAATTATTTTATTTTTTATTTAAATCAAATTCTAATGAAAAGATATTGCAAACTTAACCCATTAGTACATTCCCCTTGTTGAGTAGTCAAATCTTGGCGATTGTACTTTTCTTATAAGGAATTATTTATCCCGTCTTTCTAAAAACTTAATCATGTAATTTATCATATTTTGATGGAATTGGTTATGTCGGTGGCCAACTCATTTTCCATGGCTTGCTTCGGATTGTTATTTATTTAAAAATAAAATTACGTGAATTTAATTTTAAATATTTAAATTATATATTTTTATATAATTATATAATACTTTGATTTTTAAATAAAAATTAAAAAAATTAAGTTGAAATTAATAAATTAAAGTTTAAATATAATAAAAAATAATTTAATTTTAAATTCGATTAAAATTAACAAAAATTAGTTTAAACATTCGAATTGATTCGGATTCAGATAATTTATAAAAAAGAGTCAAATTCTCACCCTGAATTTAACTTATTGAATCCAAACTTCAACTCGAACTATAATAGTTTGGATTGAATTTAATGTTACTTATTAACAAATTTAATAAAATTATGTGTACAAATTTTAAATATATAAATAAGATAATTTTAAATTAAATATAAAATAATATTTATTATAATTAATCGTTTAAAAAATTAATTTTACTCCAGTGTTAAAAGCTTAATCTTTGGAAGATTGACTAGTACGATGTCGTTTTCAACACCGATTTCAAGCACGTAACCAATATTGAGAAACAAAAACAAAGAAAGAAACTTTTGAAGAGACTGAAAGTATTCTCACATAAGGAAAGCTACAGGCTTCCTTCCTCCTTGCTATCTCTCTCTATTTTTACTACTACACTTCTCTTCACACTTGGTGTACGGCAACAACCAACAAACAAACGGCAAAATGTCTTCCACATTTCTTCATCTTCTTCTTATTTCTTTTCTCTGCATCTCTCTTCCTGTCAAATGTGATACTGGTAAGGTTACGTATTTCTTTTTTTAACGAAATTTTATGGTGTATTAGTAACTCTAGGTTAGATGAGATCTGAGTTTTTTCTTTGTTCCTTAAGCAATGTTGCTTTGTTGCCTTTTTCGTCTTGTCATTGTTTATAAATGCATTATTTTCTTGATTATAAAATACAAGGTGGTAATTATGTGCTTTTCCTGAACAAGCGATCTGAAGACCTGCTTTAGAAACCAAAAATTGTTTTTGAAAGTAATATCAGACCGACCGGTCGAACCGGCTTGACCAAGATCCGGTGGTCAATCAGGTCCTGGGTCAATATTTAAACTGTCATTTGCTATGAGATTGGATTGGATCGGACTCGTATGTCAAACCTGTTCACCGGACCGGTGGTCAATCTGGTCGAGATCAATGTTTGAACTGCCATTATCTCTCATGCTGAAGTTGGTCAAACGGCCTTATCACAACTCTGTGTTTGGTCGAATATCATGCCAATGTATTGACCGGGTCAATGCCGATCGGGGCCTGAAAACATTGCTTGCTTTAGATTATGAAGCAAATTGCCTTAACAAGATTTCTTATTGTTGAAGTGTCGCATTAGATCCTTTTTTAATTAAACTATTTTAGGAAAATTTTTATAAACTTTAAGGTTGCTGATTCTACTGTTTCAATCCATTGGTGTTTTAAGGTTGATTTCAATGCTCTGATTCTGCCAAATTACTTTTCTTGGAAGATTAAGCATTTTTAAATTGTTATTTTGGCGTGTTGGATTGTAAATTTTCTTGCTGGTTAAGGCTTGAAACTGGATTTGCTATCAGTTTTGTTACCCTAGAGATTCAATTATGAATGCGCTTTTAATAACGTCTGTTATTGGTGATCCTCTTTCAGTTTGAATGCCCTCGCTAAGGACGTTTTAAAGTTCTTAATTTCTTTCTTTTATACTTCACTTCTCCATTATAGTGGAGCATATTTTCACACTTGGTTGCTTAAAACTGCTTCCTTGAGACTGATGTTTGGGAGTACATAAGACGGTGAATCACTAATTGGTAGAATCGGTAACAAGGGGATATATATATATATATATATATAAGGTGGATATGATCATTTGAATCCAACCGAGCTTGAACACCCTTTTGCTTAAGTTTGGTTTCAATAAAAACTAGTTCGGCTCAAGTTTGTTGAGCCAAATTTAAAGGTAGCTCGAGTTCGTCTCAATTCTTAAGTTTGAATTTTGAAACTTGACTCGAGTTCATGATTCGCATTCGTAATTCATTGACAAAATGACATTGTTTTACCTAATAATGAGCAAAGACGATATTATTTTGACTATTGTTTGACATGATTTGAATCGAATCATGAGTCAAGCTGGAACCTATTCAAGTCATCGCTTGACTCATAAGCCGAACCGAGCCAAGCCGAATTTTTTCAAGCTCAAGCTTGGCTTGGTTTTAGAAATGGACCAACTATCCTAGCTTGAGTTTGACCTAAACGAATTCAAACTGAGTTGAACTAGTTCTGTTTGGGTCCACCTTATGGTTTTTCCAATATAGATCTTCACCTTATCTTTCTAATGTTTAGCTAGTAGATTTATTAAAGTGGCACTTAGGTAACAGTAACATATAGCTGATATGATAATTTGAACTCTCTGATTGTTCACTTTTAAGTAATTAGATGAATACTTATTAGAAGCATGGCTTGAAACAAATTTCTCTCCAATGACATTTTGAATCTTAGCTTTCCTTTGCTACTATGTTTTCATCGCAGGAGAGGATGATGCACTTTTTCAAGGCATTAACGGCTATAGGACATCCATAAACTTGACAGCATTGACAAAAAATGAAAATGCAGAGTGCCTGGCTGATGAAATCGCTGACCAATTTAAGAATCAGCCCTGTACGAACTCCACTGGTGCTAACACTGTGTTGGGCAATGAACCGCAACTTTCCAACTACCCAGACCTTTTAGCCAAGTGCCATTTAAATATCTCCAACACAAGGGGTGGAAATATCATGCCTGCTTGCGTTCCTGGCCTAACGCCTAGTCTTGTGCTCTCAAACTTCACGCAGTCTCAGTACTCAGAGTCGCTCAATGACACCAAGTATACAGGAGTCGGTATCGGTTCTGAAGGTAACTGGATTGTTGTTGTTTTGAGCACAAGCACACCTGATGGAAGCTATGTGACATATAATTCAGCCAATTTCCTTTCCAAGATCAGCTTTACTTGTTACTTTCTGTTTTTGCTGATACATGCTCTAGTGATGTTTTGAACTGCGGTTAATGGCTCTTTCTCTTTGACTGTCTTTCCTTTACCATTATAACCCTAAGGGGCAATATTATGATAGGGAGACAGTTTTGCCTTTTGGCCCTCCAGCTAAACAGGATACATGACATTATCAAATATGACTGGAATTTGCTATTCTTGAGTATCGACAAATTCATTTTGTTATATGCTTGTATATTCCTGTTCAGAAAGGTCAAGGAATGTTAGAGAGGCTAACTCAGCAGAGCTGAATCTGTATTCGAAATCAGGTATCTGAGTTTTGAACTTTTCAAGTTTGTAGTGAGGAAGGGACATAAGACAATCTATTGCTATTTTGTTTATTGCAGCTTCTTTAATATATTCCCTTTTGCTTTAACACATATGTAGTCTGTTTATGATTGCTTGGATATTTCATTTTGTTTCTTTGTTGTCATCTTCTAGATTTTGGTTGTCTAATGGTCATTGAGATCAATGTTTTGATTATTGGACTGGGCTATGGCCTGGTTTGGGTTTTGCTTGATCTGATTGGTTAGATCAACAGTTAGGTCAAGAAAATAATATTATTTAGATAACACCATATATTTATAACATGCTATAATTTTAATCATGGTCTGATGGTGTTTCACCCTCCTAGCAAATGCTCAGACTCAGGTTTGAGTAAACATGCTTTTGAATTACGGTAAAACTTATGGTTTAATCATGAACTAGCACGGTTAACCTAGTTGAACTGTAGTTCAAAGCATTGCAATGACTAAAGCCATTAGGCTACTTAACATAACCGGACAAACTACTAGATCTTTCCCAATCGGACTGGATTGACCACCAGGTCTTCGGCAAATTGATTCGAACAGTTGGTCTAATCCAATTTCCATAACCATGATTAATATTTCCCGAAATTAAATCAACCGCATTTATAGGATAATGATTTTATATTGGATACATACTCCCATCAGAATTTGGGATCCACAGATAGCAAGCCCTTTAATTTCAGCAGTTTCCTCAAAATTTTTTGCTCTCTTGCTCCAGATATGAATGCATGATAGCTTCCTGACTTATTCAAGTAATGTATTATTATATTATTGAGTGATTTTAAATAAAGAATAAAATAACATATAATTCATATATACCCAATTGAATACTTAAAATTGAATGTATGTTATTGGGCTGATTTTTATACATGGATCAAGAAAGCATTAATAGACAATAAGGGTACCAATCAAAACAAAATAAAATAGTGTTTTTAAAACTTGATCGGATCTAAGGTTGGATTCGAGCTAAGTCGAGTTTAAACTCGGCTCGGTTTACATATAGCTAAGTTTAAGTTCGAGCTCATGAAAGCCAAACTCAAACTCGGTTCGAATTCGGCTCATTTTTCGTTATTAAAATGACATATTTTTAATACATATTAGTCAAAACGATGTCGTTTTGTATTAAAATTTTTAATTAGAAAATTTGACGAATAACTCGAGCTCGATCGAGTTTGATTAAGGCTGACTCGTTCGAACTGAGCTCAAACGGGCTTTGTTTGATTTCAGTCCTAATCGGATCAGTCAATTCGATTGGCTAAATGGTGAATGAATCTATAATTCGGTCTAGTTCATATATAAATATTGACTTGTTTGAAATTTGATAAACTTATTGAACCGAAAAAATTATTTAAAACCAATAATTTATAATTAGTTTTTTTAATCTATGTAATAAAGTGTTAATTGTTGAATTAATATATTTACAATTATGTTTTATATGTTTCCTATGTTTTATATCTCAAAAATATGATAAATGTTTGATAATATTTAATAAATATATAATAATTTGACAATAAATTAAACTGATTAACGGTTTGATTAAACTGATCAAACTGTGAATCAGTAAAATAAACGATTTGATCATCGATTTGATTTTAAAAACGTAAAAATAAAAACAAGCTTTATTTCGTGATGCTTGGATTCAAGTATTCAAAAACACATAAAAAATTTGAGCTTTAGTTTCAAATGTATAAATAATGTTGAAAATTTTTACTTTCCTATTGTATTTGCAATGAGCAATATGTGAAGGCAGGATATTTTCGGATCTGGATCGGATCCGAAAATATAAAGTTGAAAGTTTCAGATTCTGGATCGGATCATTAAAATATGTAAAAATTATAATATATATTTATTATATGACATAGAGTTCGTTTTAACCCATAAAATAAAACCATGAAATTACATTAGTACCCCCAAACTCCAACGGGCAACACCACCGTCAGCTTATACGATCTTTCTTTAGTATTTTAAAAAATTCACCTCTTCTCCTTTTCCCTCCTTCAAAGTTCTCTCTCTGTAACTTCGTCACAAACTATGCACCTCACGGAACCCTAGGCTTGACGGACTTGAACACAGTAACGGATTAAGAGAGGAACTAATTGGTGTCCGTAAGAGGAACTCTAAAATGCAGGATATTTTCGGATCGATTCGGCGATCACTGGTGTTTCGATCGACATCGGGAGAAGATGGAGGAGTAGGTATCGGTGGATTGGTTGAGAAGATAGGCTCGAGCATTCGTAAATCGAGAATCGGTTTGTTTGGTAAACCGTACTTACGGGCTCTTCCGCCTATTGTAAAAACCGAAGCGGCGCCTATCCGGTGGAGGAAAGGTGAGTTGATAGGGTGTGGCGCGTTTGGTCGGGTGTATATGGGGATGAATCTTGACTCTGGAGAGTTACTAGCTATTAAACAGGTGACCATATTGCTCTCTGGTTAAAGATGTTGCTGGATTTGGTTTTGAATTTGATTTTTTAATTGTCTTATTTGTTTTGGTGTAGGTGTTAATTGCTGCCAGCAGTGCTTCAAAAGAAAAAAACACAGGTGAACTTTCCATTTTTCTTTTTTCCGGTATAAAATTTGGCTAATTTGTTTAGGTTGTACAGATGGTGAATTTGGCATCAAATAGTTGGGCTTACGAATATTTAGAAAAAAAAAAAAAAAGGAATTTAGTAAACAATAATTTTCCTGGATTTTTTACTGATTGATGGTTTTTTTTTAACCTTTAAATCTTTAGGCACACATAAGGGAACTTGAGGAAGAAGTGGAGCTTTTGAAGAATCTTACACACCCAAACATTGTGGTAAGTATGATGTTGTCAGATTTTGTGAAATTGGTTTCAATTGCTTATTCTTTAATATTTCCCCCCTTAATCCTGTGTTTTAGAGATATTTGGGAACTGCCAGAGAGGATGATTCGTTGAATATACTGTTGGAATTTGTACCGGGTGGATCCATATCATCTCTATTGGGAAAATTCGGATCCTTCCCCGAGTCTGTAAGTACTAGTTATTGTTAGTTTTGAAAATTCAAAACATGGGAGTTTCTGAAATGTTGAGTTTACTTTGAAAAATGGTTTGCGTTACAGGTTATTAGAATGTATGCAAAACAATTATTATTAGGACTTGAATATCTTCACAAAAATGGAATAATGCATAGGGACATTAAGGTATTTTTCTTGTTCTTTCCTTAGAAGGAATCTCTATAACTCATTCTATATTTCTATTATACAATGCTCCAATGATGGGTGTGTTTCATTCAGGGGGCAAACACTCTTGTTGACAACAAGGGTTGCATTAAACTTGCTGACTTTGGTGCATCCAAGAAAGTGGTAGAGCTGGTATATATATATGTGTGTGTGTGTGTGTGTGTATGTATAGTCTATTACAAAAGAAATTTTGACGTGATTTTTTAATATATTTATAATGTGATCTATATGTTGGCACAGGCCACAATAAATGGTGCCAAGTCAATGAAGGGTACTCCATATTGGATGGCTCTTGAAGTTATTCTACAGACTGGACATAGCTTATAAGAAAGAAGTTATCTTCAAGTTTATAGATGTTTGAATCTATTTGTAGTTATCTTGACACCTATAAATTATAAGGTTTATTTATTTGCAACTGTTTTTCTTTTTCTAAGTTCTTGTTGGTTTATATTGACAGAACAGTTTTTATTTCATTGTGAGACATGACACACTAATTCCTACTATGGCCATTATATAATGTGTTTTCCAAACATAATGAAAACTAGAATATTTCAGAGTGATGAACATATCATTTATTGGTTTCTAACAGTGTCTTTCCAATTTTGGTGGTTGCGTAATGTAATTACAAGGTTGTATACTCAATTGTAAGTTGCAATGACATAAAATTTTTGTTGAAGCTTAAGAGATGATGTTTTTACTTCTAGGTATCACTCTGGGGAAGATGTCTTTATTGCTTCCTCTAACATTTTGGAGGTGGTTAAGATTATGGTATTTCTGGGTAGTTTGGTTGATAGCATTGATATTCTGGGGAGATAATTTTGTTATATTATGAAATATATGGAAGTGAATCATGCTTGAATATTTGAATAGTCTTGTGAGTTTTTCTGCATTGAACTACACTAAGATTTTGTCGGTTCAATTAAACGCAACTTAACCAAACATTAGTCCCAACTACAATGAGGTTGACTTTTTCTTTTCATTTCAGTTAAGAGTATTGTTGTTATGGGTTTTGGGAGGACTTAGTTTGAGTAGTTAAAGGTAAATCTCCACAAACTTTTTTGTCATAATATCTATGCATATCATCTTATGTAATGTTTGTGATAGATACCTGGGGGAAGAACTGCTGTCAACAAAATCTTCCCTGGCTATTCCATCTGCACTCGTTGAGATTTCCTGCAAGCCCTCCTCAGCAACAACGAAACCAGCAACGAAACAGAAGAAATAATTCAATCACAAATGATAATGAAAATATGTATTGTATTGAATAATCTTCCAATGAAGTTTACAAATCAATTCCTCAATACAATGACTATTTCCATTTGCTACTGCTAATCAATTACAATTCCAGCAACAAAAACAATCACAACAAATTACACAAAACTCAGTTGAGTCCCCATTGTGCATGCTCAGCTTCCAAGAGAACCACTCTCTCCCCTCCTTTCCTTAGTTGTTACACTTGCCTCCCTTTCTAGCACTTGCTCTGTTTTTTCAACTCTTTCCACAGCTACTTCTTTCTCTCCTTCCGCTGTTTTGCCACGTTTCATATTTTTAGTGGCTGGTTTTGCATTAGGATAGCAACCTCCCGATTTTGCATTTGAGTAATAGCCTTTTGATCCCTTTCTCCAATTGTTACAATTTTTCCCTTTTATACCCTCTCTTTTCCTACAGGAAATAAATATATGAGTCCTAACAGTTTGCTCACTTCACTTTCTCCAGTAACAATAAGGTAATATAACACTGATCTTAAGAGCTCATTATGTTAAAATTCCTTATTTTAGCTCTGCTGATATATGGAGTGTTGGATGTACTGTGATTGAGATGGCTACAGGAAAGCCTCCCTGGAGCCAACAGTATCAAGAGGTACATACATTGTACTACTTATTAAACCATGTCATATATATATATATATATATATATATATATATATATAACATGGTTTAATAAGTAGTACAATGTATACATATGCACACTATCTAACTAAAATGTATTAAAGTTCTCTTACTAGTTTGCAGATAAAGATATTGTGAATTTTAGGGTTTATTTACTTCACATTAATTCTGTATAAATCAACCATAATATATATACATATAAGGCAGTAACAGACTACTTAATCTAAGGGATTTGTTTCCTTCTTAAAGAAGGAAATTAATAACAAATCATCTAAAAATAGGAAACCTAAATATACACCATCATTAAAATATTAAGATTCCTAGAAAATAGTAACAATATCTCTAACAGTTATAATATCTCCAACACTCCCCTTCAAGCTAGGTTGTATATGTTTATCAGACCCAACTTGCTACATAAACCGTCAAATACAACTCTAGGAACTGACTTGGTGAGTATGTCTGCATTCTGTAATGATGAGGAGATATAGATAGGTTCAACTATCCCTCATTCTATTTCTTCCTTGATGAAATGCTTGTCAATTTCAATATATTTGGCTCAGTCATGTTGAACCGGGTTCTTGGCAATGCTTATTGCTGATTGGCTATCACTTAATAGCTTGATTGAACCATCTATAGAAACCTTTAACTCAACTAGCAATCGTTTTAGCCATATTCCTTCACAAATCCCTTGAGCCATGGCTCTAAACTCGGCCTCAGCACTACTTCTCGCCACAAAGAACTGCTTTTTACTCCTCCAAGTTGTTAAATTACCCCAAACATAAGTACACAACCCTGAGGTAGATCTTCTATCAGTTATAGATCCAACCCAATCTGCATCTGAGTATACTTCAACTCCTCTCGCTACATTCTTCTTGAAAAACAGTCCCTTACCAGGTGTCATTTTTAGGTATGTTCCTCAATAGGATTATTCATGTACTGACTTACAACACTCACCGAGAAGGCAATATCAGGTCTTTTATGAAAAAGATAGATCAACTTCCCTACAAGTCTTTGATACCTCCCCTTTTCAATAGAAGCATTGTCTTGAATTGACCCAAGTTTAGTAGTAGAGTCCATTGGTGTGTCGGCTGGTTTGCAGTCAAGCATGGCAGTGTCTTTCAGTAGGTCTAACACATACTTCCTTTATGAGACAGAAATTCCTATCTTTGACCTAGCTATCTCCATCCCAAGGAAGTACTTAAGGTTTCCTAGATCTTTGATCTCGAACTCTTTTGTAAGAACATTTTTAATTCTAGGTATTTCCTCTTTATCGTCCCCTGTAAGCACAATATCGTCCACATAAACTATTAATACTGCCATCTTACCAACCGAAGAATGTTTTATGAACATTGTGTGATCTGCTTGTCCTTGAGTGTACCCATGCTATTTTAGCACCTTAGAAAATCTCTCAAACCATGCTCTCGGAGATTGTTTGAGTCCATACAACGATCTCTTCAACCTGCACACCTTTCCTCTATTAGCAGCACTTTCAGTCCTTGGAGGAACCTCCATATACACCTCTTCTTCTAGATTGCCGTTCAAAAATGCATTCTTGACATCTAGTTGGTATAAAGGCCAGTCAAGATTTGCTACTAGAGATAATAGAACCCGAATAGAATTCAACTTTGCCACAGATGCGAAAGTTTCCAAATAGTTAACCCTTCAGCATGCATTTTTGGTTTTCACAATCTTGCTTTAAACCTCTCAATGCTGCCATCAACTTTGGTTTTCACAATGAAGACCCATTTGCAACCAACTGGCTTCTTTCCACTTGGCAAATCACATAGTTCCCAGGTTTGGTTATTCTCTAAGGCTTTCAATTCTTCTTCTACAACCTTCTTTCATTCAGTCACTGACAATGCTTCTTGCACACTATTGGGAATATGTATGTCTGAGATTTTTGTAATGAAGGACCTATACCTTTGAGACAGCCCATCATAACTGACATACTTGCTAACAGGACATAACGGCCTACTTCTGTAGTCTCTCACCCCTTTTCGAATTGCAATAGGCAAATCACCATCAGTTTGTGCATTTTCAGAACTTGTACTATTAGAAGAATCTTTATCTTCAACTTGTGTATGAGTTTCATGAGACTTGGACTCAGGTTCAGATGTTTGAAGTGGTATAGGTTGTGTCTGAACCTCTGTTTCCTTCTGTCTTCCCCGTCTCCTTTGATAAACAATTATGTTTTGATCATCAGCAGTAAATGTAGGTTTCTTAGGCTCACTAACAGAAGGGTTGTTATCTTGATCAGTCTGATTAGATTGAACAACACTAGGATGGTTTAACAAGTCTGATTTTGGCTAACTAGGTTGACTAGGAGGTTGTTTTAGACTAACACTAGAGCTGTCAAAAAATTCAATATCATAAAGAGTTAAAAACATATCATCCAAACTCTCAAGTGTTGAAGATGAAGTCAAGATAGGTCTCTCAGATCCTAAAAACTGATATTCACCTAAATTCTCCCCCTAAAGAGCAGTTTTATGAAAATATGGAGTTGTTTCAAAGAAAGTGACATCCAAGCTATGATAAAACTTGTTATTTTCAGGGCAAAAACACTTATAACCTTTGTGATGTGAAGAATAACCAAGAAATACACCTCGGACAGACCTCTTATCCAATTTACCTCTTGCGTGTTTGTGAAGATGGATAAAAACAGTACACCCAAATATTTTTTGTGGTAAATTAGATATGAGGCGACAGTGAGGATAAACTTCAAGAAGTTTTTGAGTTGGAGTGGAAAAATTCAAAACTTTGGAAGGAAGCCTATTTATTAGATAGGTTACTGTAAGAACAACATCACCTCAAAAACGTTTTGGTATGTTTGCAGAAAATAACAAAGATCGGGCAACTTCAAGAATATGTCTATTCTTTCGCTCAACAATTCTATTTTGTTGTGGGGTATCAACACATGAGCTTTGGTGAATGATACCCTCACTCAAAAGGTAATTGCTAAGAGTATAATTAAAGAATTCTTTGCCATTGTCAGTTCTTAAAATATGAATTTTTGAATCAAATTGGGTTTGAATCATGGTATTAAAGTTTTTGAAAATTTGAGAGACCTCAGATTTGTGTTTCATGAGAAATATCCAAGTGAGTCGAGTATGATCATCAATGAATGAAACAAACCATCGGGCATTAGTGATATTAGGAGTTTGTGATGGTCCCCAAACATCACTATGCACCATAGAGAATGGCTTGGTTGATTTATAAAACTGATTTGGAAAACTGGTGGAGAATGTTTAGAGAATTGACAAATATCACATTGGAAATCACTAGGATTTTTATTAATGAACAATGATGGAAACAACTTAGCAAGATACATAAAGTTTGGGTGGCCTAATCTATAGTGCCATAACATAACATTCTGACTTAGACTAGACACTTTAAGAGACTCATTTTTGCTAACACTGTTAACATAAGAACTACTACTCACTGCTGTTGATGTTTTATTTATTGGAGAGGGTTGAACTTCTAGAAAATAGAGTCCTGCACAACCTTTAGCACTACCAATCATCTTCCTCAAGTGCAAATCCTAAAAAACACAAGCGTTTGATCGAAAATCAACCGCACAATTCAAATCCTTAGTGAGTTTACTTACTAATAAGAGATTGTAGGTTAGCTTAGGCACATACAAGACCGAATTCAAAGTCAAATCAGTAGAAATAATTACGGAACAAATCCCCATTACTTTAGACAAGGATCCATCCGCTATTCGTACATGAGGACTATTGCTATAAGCTGAAAACTGATTGAAAAGTTTTCTATTACCAGTCATGTGATCCGATGCTTCGGAATCTACAATCCATGAATGAGATGTGCCTTGATTTGTAGCTAGTGCAATAAGAAAATTACCTTTTTGTGCAACCGTCCTTGAACATATTACCATTTGGCTAGGTTGTCCCTAAACAATGAGTTTCTGCAGTAATTCCAATTGTTCCTTGCTGAATGGTTCAGCCACAAAAGAGGATGATAGATTGGCCTTGCTGTCTCGTTCCTTGGCTGGTTTCCAATCTGTTGGTTTCCTATAAATTTTTCAGCACTTGTCCTTGATATGGCCAGGTTTTCGGTAGTGATCACACCATGGCCGGCCCCCTTTTCGTGCCTCCGGAGTACTGCGGGCTGCCAAAGCTGAAGCTTCACCTCCAGCTTCCTTTGGTTCTTTTGGTTCAACTATTAGCATCAAGGTCCTGTGACTCTTTCACCTCTGATTTCAGAAAATGCCTCTCGAAGATTAAGCAGTGGTTTAGTCCCAAAAATCCTACTCCTCACAGCATCAAGGTTTGGATTTAATCCCAAACAAAACTTGTACACCCTTTTTGTCTCAATAATCTTCTTATATTGTTGTGAATCCTCTGCAGTACTCCACTTGTATTTCTCAAATGCATCAAGTTGCTGCCAGTATCGTTGAAGATTATTGTAATAATCTGTCACCGAGAGATCACCCTACCTTAGATCATGCAACACACCTTCGATTGTTACAAGTTCAAGAGTGTTATCTTTGTGGGAGTAAGTTTCCTTTGCTGTCCCCCATACCTTTACAGCTGCTTCAAGTAGAAGAAAATTTTCTCCAATGTTAGACATCATGGAGTTGATCAGCCAAAACATTACCCGGCTATTCTCCTTCTTCTAAATTCGATATTCATCTTCCATTTCCTCCGGTTTGATGACTTCATTGGTGAGATAACCCTCTTTCTCTCTGCTGCAGATATACAAGAGCACCGATTGGGACCATTGAAGATAGTTTTGATCGTTGAGCTTGTATGAAGTAATAGACATGTAAGGAAGGTTTGGAGAATCTCCCCCATTGCTGCCAAGGACTTCTGTTTCAAGGCTAGATATCTCATCTGAGGTTGCATCAGAACTGGTAGGTTTGGAAGAAGTTGTCATGATGGATGGGAGAAGATATTGCCGGAAAAAGTAATAAGAGATGTATGTTTACTGCCGGAAAAACAGTATGAATTAGGGTTGAAGATTTCAGAAACAAAGCTCTGATACCATGTGAATTTTAGGGTTTATTCACTTCATATTAATTCTGTACAAATCAGCCCTAATATATATGCACATAAGGCAGTAACAGACTGCTTAATCTAAGGGATTTGTTTCCTTCTTAAAGAAGGAAATTAATAACAAATCATCTAAAAATAGGAAACCTAAATTTACACCATAATTAAAATATTAAGATCCCTAGAAAATAGTAACAATATCTCTAACAGCTACAATATCTCCAACAGATATGATGTTTCTTTCAGGTTGCTGCTCTGTTCCACATTGGAACAACTAAATCCCATTCACCCATTCCTGAACACCTCTCTCTTGAAGCAAAGGATTTTCTGTTAAAATGCTTGCAGAAGTACATTCTTTTCTTGTTCCTTTTTGTGCCACTTTTTCATATTCTGTTTGGCTTTGATTTTTTTTGGAACTAATATTGAAGGGCAAACATTAATTTTATCTGTAGCCCAAAATCTACAAATATGATGATCTGGTTTCAATGCTTCTTTGTATCAATTTGTGGTGGCAGGGAACCAGACTTCAGACCTACTGTATCAGACTTGCTGCAGGTAGTTGAAAATTGTAAACTCTTTTCCTCTTACAATATTCCGCAACAGAATATAGCTAGACATGTAAAATAATACAAAATTTGGCTTTTCAGTTGTATAATTATCTGCACCTAAACATTTGCAGCACCCATTCATCACTGGGACAAATCAGGAATCTCATCTTGTTTTCCGCAATTCAATCATGGTAAAAATAATCCAATAAGCTTTATCAATTTGAGACATCTTATTCTTTTGATCATTTTTTGTCAATCTTAGTATTGATTTTTTTTTCTGTCATCAGGAGTCTGGAAATTTGATGGCAACATCAGGAGTGAATCTTAGAAACTCGTAAGTGATTCATTTTCATGGATTTTAAACTTCCATGGCATCTTGATTCTTGGTTCTTTGTGAATCTTGATTCTGGGAACTTTACTGATGTTACAGCATGATAAGACAGTCAACCTGCTCAGGCTTGAAGGATATCTGCAAGATGGGTAGTGTGAGGTGCTCAACAGTTTATCCAGAGCATTTATCTGCTGGATCCAACTGGGGGGCAAACAATTTTGACGATGACATGTGTCAAATAGACAATAAAGATGATTTTGGGGTTAGGGCATCTGTAAAATTCAGGAGTCTGGAAATTTAATGGCAACATCAGGAGTGAATCTTAAAAGGAACTGTTTCGATTATTTAATCATTAAGGTAATACCATGTAGAGTTGGATTAACATAATATTGTGTAGGTTTGGATTTGTTCAAGTTATTTAAGCTTAAATTGCATACATTAAATTCGAGTCAAAGAAATTACTTATTTTCATAAAATAAGTTGAGTTCGAGTTAAATTAAATATCCAAATTCAAGTTGGTTTGGATTTAATCCAAAGATAAATTATTTTCGTATTGAATTTAAGTTTTAATTCATTAATTTCAAGCTAGTTTTTTTATATTCAAATTCATCTTAAATTAGATTTTATTTACAGTGAACTCAGTTTAAATTTAGTCTTAATATTTCTCAGCCAACTTCAGCAATAATATTTCCTTTCGCATTTTAGGAAGCAAGGTTCATTACATCCCCTCTTTATTTTTGTCCTTTCAAGAATTCTTAATGGGATATTAATTAAAATCGACAAAAAATTTTTCGCGTAAATCTTTTTGGGCAAACGTACAGTGGTTTCACTTTTATAGGCAAATTTACTTTTAATTCCAAAAATACCCTCTCTCAACTTATTGCGTCACTTTCAGCGATTTACGTTACACTCGACCGCCTAAAATTTTTTTAACAGATTTGATAATTTTTTATTCAAACTATCACTAATTCACATTCTAAGAATTAAAAAAATACTTAAAAATTGATAAATTTTTGTTTAGATTTCAAATATAGATAATAACAAAAAAATAACATAGATGTAAAGAATGATAAGTGCTAACTGATGTTGTAAGCGTAGGGTGCATACACGGTGCATACAAAGTGCGTGGGTGTGTGCAGAGTGTGTAAGTGTGTACAAGGTGTGTGGGTGCATACAGGGTGTTTGGGTGCATGCAGGGTGTGTACAAGGTGCATGGGTGCGTGCAAAGTGTGTGGGTGCGTGCAGAGTGTGTGGGTGCGTGTAGGGTGTGTAAAAAATATAAATATATATATTTAGATATTTAGAGCAATGCTATATGTACCCATTTTTTGTACACAATTCATGTACAAAGTGATATGTCATCATGTAATTAGGTGATTTTAAAATATGTGTCATCATATGATAAAGAAACATCCAATTACATAATAACATTTCATCTGTATACACAAATTGTGTACCAAAAATAGGTATACATAATTTTATTGATATATTGATATATATATAATATTTAAAAAATATAATAATATAATATATATTTAAAAATTATTATTTATATATATTATATTAAATATTATAATATATAAATAATAATTTTTAAATATATATTATATTATTATATATATTTATTATTATTTTTACATATTATATTATAATATATATATTTTTTTTTTTACGCACACATAAGTTGCTAAAAATCACGTAATAAGTCAGGGAGGGTATTTTTGAAATTAAAAGTAAGTTTGCTTATAAAAGTAAAATTATTGTACGTTTACCTAAAAAAGTTTACACGGAAAAAATTTTGACAATTTTAATTAATATCCCATTCTGAATATAGGAACAAAAAAACCTAATTAAAAGCATGATTTTTTATTTTTTTTTGCATAATTCGAAAAATACATTGACAATATAGATAGATATATAATTTTACTATGATAACAATGGTATAAATTCATAATGTGATTGAATAAATTTAAATTAAAGATAAAATAATACTAAATTATATTATTACACATTAATATTTGTACTTTTGTTTGTAGCCATCTGTAATAGAGGTGGATTTGAGTTAGTTTGAATTTAAACAGAGTTAGATCAAGCTTGATTTAGATATATAATATTCAGTTTGAATTTGAATTCATTCGATCAAATGTATAATATTCCCAAAGGGAAAAATAATGTTGTCGGAAGAGCAAATCAGCTCAAGCTGAGTTGTTGAGTTGAAGTTCTAGTTCCAGTTTAAATCGTTTGAATCAAATATGATTCAAACCTGGACCAGTTTAGCTCAAATTCACTCTTAATTAGCATATGTAATATGACTTGTGTTTTAATATCATATTTCTCTTTTTGATAAGTGTGTATTATATAAAAAGAAGAGGAGAAATAAAACAGAAAATATTATGTATATTTAATTTTAAATATGTAATTAAATATTTTTAATTAGGTTAAAATTGAATATATATAGCTCAATCAAGTAATGAAAATATCTTGGAATAACTTGAATAACGACAACCACAAAGTATATTTGATTCGAAACAATACATTCATAGAAAAGAGAAGGACAAAAAGGTAAAAAGGACAACTTTTTTATTATGAGGAGATCTATATAGGAGTTTTAGGAAGTTGCCACCGAAAGACTCCCAGTGTAAAATTCCTTTGCTCTTCTCATGCTCACCTTTGCACCTTTTCTATTCCTATTTTAACCCCAATATTTAAAGTATTCCCATTCATATCCTCTTCCAAGCATGCCTATTCTTCGTCTTTGTCTTCATCTTCATCTTCTTCAAGATCCAACATTTTCTCCTCTTCTGCTTCACGTTCTTCCTCCTCATCCAAGTACCCATTTTCAATCTCTTCCTCTTCAGAGTCAAAAAACGGTGTATAAAAAAATGACAGTCGAAGGCGGCCATGGCTTCTTTCAGCTTGAAAGAGAGAGCCTGTAGAGGCTGACTTCGTGGCTTTCACAATCAGCCGCCCATCTTCGCGGTGGGGCTTGACTTGAAGACGTTCTAATCCACTTATTGTTGTCAATGGAGGTGGAAAATTACGAGCACTCGCAGTCTTAGCACCCGTGGGAGAACAACAAGAAGAAGAAGAAGAAGACGACAATGAGTCCATGTCGTCTTCAATTAAATCAGTGCCAGTTTCACTACCTAAACTTTCCGTACACAGTTTCAAGCTCTTCTCACTAAGAGAAGACATGGAAAGCTTCTCTTGAGGATGGACATATGCTGTGTTTTCTTTGTCTATATTTTCTCTGGAGCCATTGGAGATAGCTTGGAGGAAGCTCCAGCGTCCCAAATCAGATTTGAAGGTAAATTCAAGAGCTTTTGGTGAACATGGCCTGAACCTTAGTGTTGTTCTTGGCTCGAGTACTACTTGAGACTCTAGATCTGGCAGCAAACCTTGGCACACAATTGTTGCCATGAGAGACTCTAGACAGACACGATAAGATCAGTAAAATTCAGAGACAAAAGGATGCATATGCATGGAGACAGAGGGAAAACGGAGGAGTTTTAGAGTTTTAGAGAGTGATGAAAAGTCTGTTATAGAGGAGAGAAAGAGGATAGAGGGAAGAAGCGATTGGACATGAAGGACTTGAGAAGGGTTGGGTGTAAATTTGTAGTGCCCATAAGTCCCTGAAGAAGGTGTAAGATATATAGACACTATGACTAACCAGTGTTTTTAAATTGGAATTTCAGTTTGGTAATTCGGTTTGGGGTTTAGCTTGAATCTCTTTTCAATAATACTATTCATTTTATCAAAAATTGGCAGCTCTAGACCAATGGGTGGAAAAATTCCTCCAAAAATTACCAGCTTTGCTATTCCCTTTCCCTTTCCCTTTCCTTTTCCTTCCAAAATTAAGGCAACAAAAGGCCAGGGAACAAAACACTCTCCCGTATTTTTCTTGATACTTAGACAGTGATTGCTCTCTTTCTTCTCACCGTCATGCTATATAAAAACAAAACCATGATGCCCAATTTGATCTATGATTCCGTCAAAGCCTATCTACTAATTGAATTGAAAAGGAATAACAAGATTGCAACATAAACCAGCAACTTCGAAATTTGTGTACGAGGTAAAGTTCACATGTGCGGACACCATCGCGCGGACCAAAAAGTAATATAATGTATATTTATTTTGAGTATATAAATAAATACATATTTATATATATCATTAGATATTATTTTATTTTTAATTCAAAATCATACAATCACATGATAACACATATTAAGTATATACTTATTTCTGTATTCAAAGTACGTACATATAGTTTTATTGATTGTCAAATAATCAATCCAACAAAATGTGTACACATAATTTCAAAGAGAAATTCAATGTATTTTCATTTCAATCAACACATATGGGTGGATTCGATCCAAGTATACGTAAACTTCATATTACCAATTATTAGGGCTATAGGAATATTTTCAAAATTAATAAAACTATGTGTATATACTTTTGAGTTCATAAATAATGTCTCATCATATAATTGAATGGTTTTTAATTAATAATAAAATAATACCCAATCATATGATGACACATAATTTATGTATTTAAAAAATAATATTTATACCTCACAATATTGTTCACAATTCAATCTGACAAGAATGTTATCATAATATATTAAAACCTCGGAGACAATGACAATTAATTGCAGTTATATTATTATATTTACATAAAATAACATAAATATATTTTAATTGTTAAAAATAATGATTAACTTTAATAAATAAGTGAGAAAATTACTTTTTTAAATTTAGAGGGTGAGAATAATCATTTTATCAAACCTTGGGTTTGAAATGGTGATTGGGCTATAAGAAAAACTAGCAAGAAACACATTGAAGATTAAAAATTTGCCAAATATATGTACTAAAACAAAATATATAAATATACATCAAATCATTCATTTTTGTGTTTTGTAAAAGTAAAATATACATCAAGCAAAGTATCGTAATATTATTTGCTCATACCATATAAAAAAGATTCTTGTGTAAGCTTTCACTCTGCATTGTTTCAATCGTCAGAGTCTTCTACTTCAGTTTGGACCAATAAAAAATTAGATATATTTTTAAAGCATTAAATGGAATACATTAAAAAAATTGCACACCATTGAATCTCTTTTATCATGTTACAAAATACTACTTTGCTTATATGGAAATGATATTATGGGAGATTATATAATATTAAAGCTCGATATTGTATTTATTATTCATATTTTACTTCCTTAGGTTTTCTATGATAGTTTTTAGTTTCCAATTTAACTAATAGCCTTGTGTTTTTTTAGATGATTAAGAAGGATTAAGGTGGAGCTTAGGCATATGTTTCAACTCAAAGATAGGGTTGTATTTAAGCCGAATTTATTCAAATTCGAAAACGAGTTTAGTTTGAGTGAGTTCAAAATGAACTCCGCTCAAACAAATTTAAGTTTGAGTTTGAGCTTAAAAGTTACATATTTTCGAACTCAAAGGATGTTTAGCTCACTAAGCTAACGAGAGCCTAAAAAAATCAATATAAACTGATTAAAATGATATCGTTTTGATCAATATATATATAAAAAAAGATGTCGTTTTAATCGTTTTTTACTCGGCTACAAATCAAGTTTATCTCAAAACTCGGCTCAACTCCCATCAAATGAGTTGAACTTAAAACAACTTTGAAATGAACTTGAGCTCAGCTCTTATCAAGCCAAATCAAGTACGAGTTTGACTCAACTTGAATTTAACTCTACTCAAAGAAAGAAATGCTTTCAATGGCACTAATATGATTGATGTTATGCCTTATAATGTATTCTTTTATTGAGTATTATATCAACAACAACATATTTTATTTGATTAAAAATCTTACTATATAAATATATTATTCTTTTATATGAGTGATATAATAGTTTATTAACAAATACAATTATTGTAATGAGAGATTGAAAAATATTGAAATAATATTGCATCTAATGGACACACAGTTCTGTTTTGGATAAATCATACAAGAGAATAATATATTTATATAAACAACTTTTTATTTGAATAAAATCAGATTATTCGAATAATATATTTCCCGTAATATTCTTCCTATATAAGCAAATTAATTATACGGCAAAAGGGATTAATGGAACCTCTATAATTTCTCACTTTCCATTTTTTTTTATGTATTCCGTTTAATGTTTTTAAAATATATCTAACTTTTAATCGATTTGAATTGAAGTAAGAGACTTTAACGATTGGAATGATGTGAGAAGAAAGCTTATATACGGTTCCTTTTGTCTATTGTATGAACAAAAAATATTATGATACTTTGCTTTTATGTGTTTATTAACTTCATAAAGATTATATGTTTTTATTTGGTTTTAGTGCATATATTTTGCAAATTTCAACCTTCAATATCTTGGTTACTTGTTTTTCGTATGGCCAAATGATTTCTACCCACCTAAGTTTTGATAAAATTTTTGCTATTTAAGTCCAAAAGACCCATTTTTCCATCCATAGTTTTAATAATAAAAAAGTTTTTATTTCATTTTATCAAAATATTATAATAGAGTGTAATGAATTGTCATCTTATTCCTGAAATTTAAAATTTTACAATATCACTTATATTGGACTGAACTGTAAATAATACTATGAGGGTGTAAATATAATTTTAAAATTTATTAGGGGCAAATGATAATTTGTTGGGATTTATAGCTCAAAATAGAGAAGAATGCAGCAGAACATGCAATTAAAAACTTTAAACACATAAGATTCAACCATAAATTCGTAGCTTGTTTATAAGATTTGCTTATAAATGTTATATTGCAAACATGGTATTGAATACACAAAGGGTGTTTTCAAGAAACTTACCAATATTTGATGACTCATTTGTCTTTTTTCGGGTTATTGGAATGCACCAATCTTCATTCTCAATCTAAACATAGGATTAAACTTCGGTATCCATATAAAACACGAATTGTTGGAGGCTCAAACATGCATAAGATATATGTTAAAATGTTTGTGCACGGACAAAGAATATAGATGAGCGGACATGTGCTTATTTGGTTGTGCAAAAAATACTGAACGTTTGAAATCTTGTATCCTCTTAACATTGCACGGGTGTGTATCATGGTGCATGACCGTGCACCTAATCCCTATTTTATCTTGTATAATATGTAATTATCTAGATTTAGAGATTAGATAAGATCTATAGATTATTATCAACCCGAGATAAGATATGCTTGTGCATTGACAATGCACAATTGTGCATATTCTTGGTAAAATCCAAAATCAAATTTATCCTTATCCAATTGAAAAAGGTTAACTATCTACAATTTCATCCATATATTACCTATTTACCCATCTTATTTATTGTATAATTAATTTGTGAAATTCTTTAAAGGTGTAATTGTCATTTTCCTAACTATAAAATAATATATTAAAATTTTGAAAAAAATTTCAAGGGCACCTAAATTTTTTTATTTTTCAAACCCCTTGAAAGATTCATTCACACGCCTAACATTTTAAAAGATTATAATTCACCACCAAACATAAAATTATATACCATTGACAACCCTATATGAAAAAAAACAATCACTTAAATTGGAAACTAAAAAATAGTTATCTTAAACTGTGTATGCAAAATCTGAATATTAAATGCAATATCTAGCACTATTATTATAAAATTCTCATAGTATATACTTTCCATATAAGTAGAACTACTTTATATTACTCACTCTTAATTTTTTTTCTTATGCATTTTGTTTAATGCTTTTAAGTTGTAACTTTTGTTTAATCTAGATTGAAGTAGGAGGCTCTGACGATTGGAATGACGCAAGTCAAAAGCTTATACATCGATCCTTTTTATATGGTATGAACAAACAATATTATGATACTTTGCTTTTATTTGTTTATTAAATTCATGCAAATTATATACTATTACCATCGATTTTACTTTTAAAGAACACAAATAAGTTAGATGATTGGTTTTTCTACATATATTTTGCAAATTTCAATCTTTAATATTTTTTTGTTAGTTTTTCTTATGGCCAAATGACTGTTTCCTAACCAATGTCTGATAAAATGTTGATTCTCACTTTTTAAATTTGAAAAAACAGTTATATAACTTATTTGTCAAAACTAATAGTTAATTTTAATAGTTAAAGAATATTTATGTTATTTTATCCAAATATTATAATAAGTGTGTAATTATTTTTTATTTTGTTTATAAGATTTGAGATATTACAATAATCATTCTTCTCGAATTGATTTGTGAACAAGTATTGTAGGGGTGCAATGTCATTTTTAGAACTATCAAGGGATATGTTATAATATGATATTTACACCGTTTTTTTTTTTCTAGTATTATGTCTAGTTTTTTTAGGGTATGAATGTTATTTTTGAAACTATCAGAGGATATATTAAAGTTCTATAAAAGGTTAAAAAAACACTCCCAAACCTTTTTCAAATTAAAAAGCCCTAAAAGTTTCACTGGCACCTTAATATTTTCAAAATTATGTTTATCCAAAACATGTAATTATACATAAATACTTGTATTAGTAATTTTTTGATTATTTTTTATTGAAAGTAATGTAAATTAGGAATACAAAATTAATTAATAAATTTTGGGAGGCAAAGTGTTATTTAGTAGGAAGATTTTTTTTGCCTTTTAAACAATTTTATAGAAATTTAACATATTTTTAACAAATTTAATGTATGGGCAGAAAAATGACTTTTTTAAACTTAAAAGGTAAGAATTGTTAATTTATCAAACTTTGGGTGGTACATATGATTTGAGCTCTTATTGTAGTGCTTGTTGTCCACGTAATAGTAAAATCAGAAACTTAAAACTATTATGTAAAATCCTAGTATATAAAATCTGATAATAAATACAATATCTAGCACTAATATTATATAATTTCCATAATATTTTTTTCCATATAAGCAAATTAGTGATATAATAAAAAGATTCAATGGAATGTCTTTAAATGACTCATTTTTTATTATTTTTAATGTATTCTGTTAAATACCTTTAATTTTTTATCGATCTGAATTAAAGTAGGAGACTTTGACGATTGGAACGATGCAAGCTAAAAGCTTACACGTGGATCATTTTTATATGGTATGAACGAATAATTTTTCAATACTTTGCTTTTATTTGTTTATTAAATTCATATAAATCATATACTATTATCGAATAATTTTACTTTTAGAGAACACATAAATTATCATTGAAGTTTTTATTGGATGGGATTTTATATATTTGTTTTAGTGCATATATTTTGCAAAATTCAATCTTTTTATATGCTTCCTGCTATTTTTCTTTATGGCCAAATGACTATTTTCCACCCAATGTTTGATAAAATGATAATTCTCACCTTTAAATTAAAAAAAAAACAATTATCTCACTAATTTGTCAGAATTAATAGTTAGTTTTGATATTTAAAAAAGTATTTATATCATTTTGTCCAAATATTATAATAGAGATATAAGCAATTGTTATTTTGTCTCTCAGATTTAAAATATTATAATAACACTCATACCGAATTGAAATATAAACAATATTATAGAGATGTAAATGTCATTTTTAAAAGAATCAAGGGAAATATTATAATAAAATATTTAGACACTTACTTTTGTGTGTTTTGTTTTGTTATTTGTGGTGTGAATGTCATTTCTAAAAACTATTAAGGGATATATTAAATTTTAAAATACCTCCAATTTTTTTTAAATTTTCAGAAAACCCCTAAAAATTTCATTGACACCCCTGATATCTTTAAAAATGATAGTTTACCCAACACATATGATTATACATAATTAACACTCACATTTATACTTGTATGTGTATATTTTTTAATAATTTTTTATTAAAATTAATGTAAATTAGGGATACAAAAATTATATAATAAAATTTTGGATGTAAAGTGTTATTTAACTTGGCGGTTTTTTTTGTTTTTTTAACGATATTATAAAAATTTAACCTTTTTTTATCAAATTTAATGTACAGGTGGAAAAATAACTTTTTCAAACTTAAAAGATAAGAATTTATCATTTCATCAAACCTCTTCTAATAGTGTTTGTGTCAACATATATCTGATTATATTTTACACTTTGATATTTATATTTATTTTAATATCATTTCTCATCCATTATTAATTTACGCATGTATGTATCGAACTATCACCTTTTTATATGGAATAAACATAACTTCACCTTTATTAACATTTAATTAGGGCTAACTTCTAATATTGAGCTTGTTCAATTCGAATAATGTAATATTTATAAGTATGTCTCAAGGGTAATTATGTCATTTCATATGTATTTAAAGTTACAAATAAAAGTGGCATAAGCTATGTAATTGATTTAAGTATAAAATAAGATTTTTAAACTAATAAATGATTGTGTATAAAAGGTGCACGTTTGTTCATTTGATACCAAGTCAAAGAACTAGTATGAAATGAACAGTAAGATTGGATTTGATCGGATTAACCTAAAGAAGACTTATCTTAAGATTGGTTTAAATTTAAAAGAGTTAATTACAAATAAATAAACTAAACCCAAAACAATTTTTTTTTAAATTTAATTCAAATTGACTCAAATTTGAATGTTTATATTAGTTTAAACTTGACTCGTTTTTATAAAACGAGTCAAATCTTTAACTCAAACTTAACGCATTCATTTTAAATTTGAATTCGAATCTTCGGCTCATCTGGACTCATTCCATTTAAATTTGAATTTTGAGTTTGGATAACTTTGACTAAATTCAACCTTAACTACTAAGAAATTAGTTAAAATAAAATAAAACAATGTCCTAGAAATATAAATGTTGCCCACAAGTTATGCGTACATGGATGAGTGACAAGTGTCACATGTATAGGCTATTTATTCAACTTTTTAAATAAGATATGTTAAAATTTTAATATATTTTACAAAAAAGTATTAATTTGATACATCTACGTCGAGGTATGTCTGAATTGAGTTAGTTTAAATTTGAGAACTAATTCAGATTAATTTAACTTAATTTAAATTTATTTAGATTAAACTTGAGTTAACAAAATCAATTTGAGTTAAAAAATTCATATTTTAAACTAAGTCAAATCGAGTTAAAGAGAGTTCAGTCTAATTCAACTTATGAATTGGATAAATAATTTCAATTGATTCGAATTTGATTTATAATTCGATTCAAATTATATATTATCAAAATAATATCATTTTATTAATAAGTCGTAACTTAAGTTATGATTTATAAACTCGAGTTAAACTTTAAATTTATTAATCGAATTGAACCAAAATTACCATTTACTTTAACTTGAAAAACTCGAATCAAATTTTAACTATTTCATTTTTTCAACCAAGCTAAACTTTCATCACGGAGCACACGGGCTTAGCTCGGTTGGTCTCCCCCCTAAATTATTATTATTTTAATTATATGTAATCATTTATGAGTAAAATTTTAAATAGAGAGAAAAACAATGGTGTGACCATTTCAAAGCGAGGTTCTCGCCAAAAATGGATACCCAATCTGAAATCTCTCCTCTGTGAGAGAGAGAGAGAGAGAAAGCAGCGAAGACGATGGCGATACTAGAGAGCATTGTCGTTTTCGCCATTCTCCTTATGTTGATACTGATCCTTTTTCTCATCTTGATCGCCTGTAAACCATGGCGCTTCTTTGTCTCTTCTTCTCGCTCTCACTCCCTCGTTAAGGTTTTTCTTTTTAATTTGGTTTATTTACGACGATCAACGGCTTTGGTTTCTCTGATTTCGTTTCGATTGATTTATTTTTGCCTTACTGGTTAATTGAGTTGGAAATATACAATGATGAGTGGAGTTTTAAATTGTATTGAGTTACCATGTAGAGTCGTCGTTTTAGTTGATTTAATTTTGTTATAGTCTTTGATTGCGATTAATTATTTCCCAATTGGTGCTTTAGCTACGATTTGGAAAGGATTTTGTTAAATGCATTTTACTCGTTTGAGATGCTGTGAACGTTTTTAATATGAATCAGATGTACTGAAATGGAGGGATTTAAGAGTGATGAATGCCAATACTTGAATTTATAAATTTATGAAATGAATTTGTTTTCATTTTTTTATGGTATCTCTTTATTATTAATATTGTAAGGTATAGACTTTATAAATGTAACATTCATACATTGAATGCTAAATCTAGATTGATTTAGGAATGGGTAACTTCTTATTCAGTGCCACAGCCTATAGGTACGCATAGCTTGTAGGTTAATGTGTGTGTTCCTGCATATGACTTTTGATTCAAACTAATATTTGCAGTCTCCTTTAACAAATCTGGTTGTTCAAAATTTGATTGGAAGGTTTTTGCATCATTTGGTTTCTTGAACTATGACTCTGAGCATTAGATTTCATGATTTGGTTTAGAGTTGGACATGATGATGGTGTAGCATGTTTATTTATGTAAATATAGAGATTCGTGTTGGTGATATTGTGGATGTTTGTGTTGATTTCACTCCATGCTAGTGAGAATTCCATTTATGCTACAACTTCAGATTGATTATGTTCCTCTAGGCAAATTATTTGCAGTTCAACTTTCTCATTGACTTCATTTTCTTTACATGTGGTGCATTTGTTGTAGGCTGATGAACTAGAGAGGCCCTTCGTATCAAATGAAGAGGCTGTGGTACTTGATCAAAGCAATGATTTTGGAAGAACTCATGATCTAGAGGGATCTTACTATCAAAATGAAGGGTTTTTGCGCTCACCTCGAACACATGGACTTGTTCATAAACAGAGGCTTCCCTCTGCATCTCCCATTGTAAACCAAGGTTTAGATCATTTTTTGTGTGATTTTGCATTTACATTCAATTAATTATTATGCTTTATCTTCTATATACATTATTAGTATGATCACAGTTTTATTATTCACTCCTCCCAGGTGACAGCGTGGTTCTTCTAGATGTAATTTCTGATACTCCAGAGGATCTTTTGCTTGGCCAAACGCTTAAAAGGCCAATTGCCACAGATCACTTCACAGAATTGCAAAAACAGACTCAGGAAGGTTTCAGTCCTAATCTGAATTTAGTTTTAGATGATGTTAAGGTTCAAGAGTATGTGCCCAAGGCTATCACAGCTCAAAGTAATTTCTTTTTCCTTTCACTTATGTGAAGAGTTTAATTACTTTTGCCATTTCATGTGGTTGAATGTGTAAAACATGTCATCATATCTTTCTGTTAGAAGTGCAGGAAGCTGCCTTTCCTTGGAGGTTATATCCGGTCCTGCTTGTGGAGTTCGTTGTACTGTACATTCATCAAGTTCTTCTAGGCTGCCACTGACTCTTGGAAGAGTTTCTCCTAGTGATTTATTACTGAAAGATTCTGAGGTGTCTGGGAAGCATGCATTGATAAACTGGAATTCAAATGTACAGTTCATGAAATGTTCCATTCTGATCTGCATTTGGATTGTGCTCTGTATGATTGTTTGGTATAATCGACATGTTGTGTTGGTTTCAGAAATTGAAATGGGAGCTGGTGGACATGGGTAGTCTAAATGGAACTCAATTAAATTCACAGTCAATTAACCATCCTGATTCAGGGAGTAGACATTGGAGTGATCCAGTTGAGATTGCTAATGGAGACATAATTACTCTTGGCACAACTTCAAATGTATATGTAAGCCAATAGTTTTGTCAAAAAGCTTGTGCATTTTGTAGTTGGTTAAGTTTTCTGGAATCACCATACTTTGACAGTATACTTATGGATATGGAAATTCAAGTTTGGGAAATTTTGTACTTAGATTTGTGTGCTCTTTAGGATACTATTCTGAATTCCTATACGATATATGATACTTTTTTTTTCTGGAATATATTGTTGGGTTTGTGGAACAGGATAATCATTGTAGTACATAACAAGTTCAATGAGATGAAACAATCTTGGATGTGCTTTTATTTCTTTGCAATTTTAAGTAACTTGATTGTTTATTTTTCATTACCACGCTTCAAGAGCACATAGATAAGATTAATAAGAAATTATCTATTGGCAAAAATGATTTAGAGTTTCAGTAATTTGCGACATGAATTATATTTCTATATCTTGTGTTATTAATTGTTTGTTTGGCAAATTTTAGTACATTAAATTCTTTATTTGTCAAATTTATGAAGTTGGATCTGCTACTTTTTGTGTTTTTACCAAATATGTAACTCTGTTTGGTGGCAGGTTCAAATTACATCTGAAACTGACACTCAGATTCCTTTTGGAGTTGGTGTGGCATCAGATGCCATGGCTTTGCGTCGGGGAGCAAAGAAACTTCCAATGGAAGATGTGTGCTATTATCACTGGCCTCTTCCTGGGGTTGATCAGGTTTGTTAGAGTTATTTAATTTTGTTTTTGCAATATATATGTATGTGTGTACACACACACACACATGAAAGGCTTACATTATTATCTAACTGCTTACTTCGCAGTTTGGGTTATTTGGTATTTGTGATGGACATGGTGGTGCAGCAGCTGCTAAATCTGCTAGCGAGTATGTATTTCTATTTGACCTTTTGTGTTATATATATGCCTCCATCAACTTGTGGCAACAAATTGTTTACTACTGCTAGTGAACAAGGTCCTCATTTTTGTAAAAATGCTACTATCCATACATAAGATTGGCTATATGTGTGTGTCTATATATAATTTTATTTCCTTTTGTGGTCGTTTTCATGAATTTATTACTGGAGGTCATTAGAAGAGGGACATTGAACCGTGGGGTTTATACAATTGAGGAAGCAAGGAAGACTAGATGGCAATTATCCTTGCATCCAAAAAGGATGATAACCATGAATGTTTTGTGCATGACCTGCTTTACAGCTAAAATTTTGTTTTTGAGGGAGAGTTTAATAATGAAGTTAATAGTATAAATCTACTGAGCTGAAATTCGGAAGTGATTTCTGCAGTTCACAATATCTGCTGAATTATGTGGTCTATGCATTACTCTGTATTAATACAAACATTCAAAATGATGTTTGTAAACAAGATAAAGTGATTTGATTCCATGACACCCAGCAATAATAAGGATTTGATTCTGTGACTTTGTTTGGTTCAGAATGGTCAAGTTCAAAGTGAGTTGTTTGAAGAATTGATTTTCATGAAACCCTGTCGCCCTATGCTTGCTAGCACGTACAGTAATCATGCTTTTTGAGCCATCAATTGTATATACATGTTGATTACGCTACATACAGTAATCATTAGATCTGTTTTGTTCTCCTCTTATTCATTTTAGTATTGATTTTTGAACCATCAACTCTAGTATTTACTTCCCATAAATTTTGTTCAGAATTCTTCCTAAAACAATGGCTGATATATTATCGGATTCACATAAAAGAGGGAGGGTTTTGGCTCAATGTGATGCTTCAGATGTTCTTAGGGATGCATTTTCTCAAACAGAAGCATCCATGAATCATTATTATGAGGTATTTATCCTAACTGGTTTCATTATTTTCTTTCACCTCCACTGTTTACGTGAATTTGGTGTAAGCTGATATTGAAAGCTTTGTCTTATGTGTTGAAATATCTGTTACTTTTCTAATATGTTAATTATGTAGTTTATACTTTATTGGTACATTACTTGTGTCGGTTGTTTAAACCCTGGAAGATTTCTCTGCATCAGAGGAACTAGTATACTGTATTAACTATATTTTCTTATGTATTGGGTTCTATTACATCATTAATGTATGTGTGTTACAATTTGACTACCAATGAAAATGTATCAGCGTGACTGGGGAGAGCATAAACAAACAGGCTATAATTTGTAATTTATGTGAGTTTTTTTGTGGGCGTGATTCTCAACCTGATACTTGAGATTGATGTTTGATTTTGGAATTTTTTGATTAACCTGATAGACTTCTTCTAGTTTTTGTTCTAACTTGATTCTGAGTAATCTTTGTGAAATGTGCACTTTCTGTACAATTTACTGCATGTTTCCTGTCCCTTCTGGTGTTTTTGTGGTAATTTGGCTTATAACCGTTCGAGCAATTGATCACAGATTCAAACAGTGGATGTATGACAAATTGTGAAATTTTAACATTACAATTTCATCTTCTCTTTATCTCTGCTTTTGCTGTAAGAGTATAAAAACTGTTGTTTGCATGTTGTAATAATTGATACCTTCCAGGGTTGTACTGCAACATTACTTTTGGTTTGGACTGATGGAGATGAAAATTTCTTTGTGCAATGTGCAAATGTTGGGGACTCTGCTTGCGTAATGAAGTATGTTTTTACATTTTTTTAATTCATTCATAGTATCTGTAGGGAGTTATATTATAAAATCTGTAGTTCATATCATGAAATCCTGTGGTGTATTCCAGATGACTCAATGATGGGAAAGCTGGTCAACTTAGGGATTTTTTTCCTCTTTAGAGAAGGATTTTCTTTATGCTAATAATATTAGTTTTGCCATTTTCTTTTTATTTAGCAGCATCTAATGTATATTCTTTTAGCTGATGGAAATAATTTTAAAAAAATATTATCATTTGTGGAAGAATACAGTATTATCAATATTTATGGATGTTAAATCTTGTTAATCATTGGCAGTTTTTTTCTTCTCAGTTTAATCCCATTATGATATCAGAAACATTGATTTATGATTAATGACTGCTGCACTGCCAATGCAATGTTATCTGTGCAGTCGTCATATTAGTGTAGCTAACAGTGCATTATTTAATCATTGTTGTCTTTAACTGTATGCAATTGATTTATTAGGCATTCGGTTTACTTGCATTGAAATTCTGCCTTTTGCATCTGTAATTTTATCACCTTGTTTATGGCTGAATGTTATTTTATTGTTGCAGTGTTGATGGGAAGCAGATTAAGATGACAGAAGACCACCGTATCACTAGTAGTTCTGAAAGGCTCCGAATCAACGAAACCGGAGAACCATTGAAAGATGGGGAAACGAGATTGTGTGGTAGGCATATAATTGCTTGAATTAGTTTGTTGTTTGCCTCATTTATTGGATTTTGAGACCCAGCAATAATTTTCATCCAATTTAGGCTTAAACCTTGCTCGAATGCTTGGGGACAAATTTCTGAAACAGCAGGAGACCCGCTTCAGTTCAGAGCCTTATATAAGTCAAGTTGTGCGTATTGATCAAGCAAGCAACAACTTTGCTATTTTGGCTAGGTGATTTCTCTTTGTCACTTTCTTTCAATTCTTTTGTTTATATATTGCATCCTTTTCACTTCACTTGCTTTGGAATTTATTTCTTTTGCATATTTTGCCTGGTCTGATTCATTTTATCTGATGGATTATGGGCATCATTCTGGATTTTTTTTTCAATAAAATTATGTGTACTTGTAATAAGTAACAATTTAGGTACTGATGATGACGTGTCATCTTGTAATATGGATGATTTTGAATTAATAATAAAGTAATATCTAATCACATAGTGACACATCATCATTAGTATCCAAATTGGTACTTATAAGTGTCATAGCATGACTCATTTTTTCCCCTTTTTCTAAAGTCTTCTGGGTTCTGTCAATATTTCAGTGATGGATTTTGGGATGTCATCAGCTGTAAGAAGGCAATTCAGCTAGTGCTTCAGGTAATAATTTGTCACATGTTTTACTCATTTTGTTGTGAATTTTTCTAGACCCAAAAAGAGTTACTTCCATTTGAATTTGCGGCAGATGAGGGAGAGATACACTGCTGACAAGGCAAATTCAGCCGAGAAGATTGCAAATGTTTTGTTGAGCGAGGCGAGAACTCTGCGAACAAAGGATAACACCTCTATTATATTCTTGGATTTTGACAGCACATTTAGAAAGTCTTGTAAAGTTGGTTAATAATATAAATCATATAAGGTATTTTCTACTGTGCAATCATATGATTATTTTCCCTAGAAGTGTTCTCTTCCTTTCTGTGTTTTTCTTTCTTGGTTCAAGCTTTGCCATCATCATACGCTTCAGTTAGCACCTTCAGGTTAGGTAGGATTTGGTGAAGTCTGGAAACTTTAGAAACTATAGCTTTATATGTTTTGTGGCAACTGACAATTTGTACCTATCAGAAATCAGCTGATATGTTTTATCAAGTATTTGATGAAACAGCCAATGTCATGATTTCAGCGAATCTAGTTGAAGATGAGCTGAAACGATGCCGTGATTTTGAAAAATTTTCAACCTTGTATCTTTTTGTCATCTGGAACGAGTAGAAGGAAAAAAGGTGCATTCATTCTATTAGCTTTGCCATTTGGTTGATTAGAGTACATGTTTTGGATATCAACCCTATCAAAGGACTGGAGTAGGTCTTGACTGGTATGATTCATGACAGATCAAATAAACATTAGAACAATAATTAACCGATTAGAATTGTGTTTTTGGGTTCAAGTTCTAGTGCCATGCATGGACGTGTTGAAATTGGCTATCTGTTTGATTGAATCTATTTACAGTTAAACTAGGTTTAATGACTAAAGTAAGTTTAAACGTTGACTCGGATTGGACTGACCATCAGGTAATCAATTCGACTGATCAGTTTGGTTGCCCTGATTCTAAAACGCTAGAGGTTAATTCACACAAATATTATTTATTTACCTTTATAATCAACAATAAGATTATATAACTTAAAATCAGAAAAATAATTGGAAAATAATCAAATCATTTTAAAATGACCCATGTAAATTATATTATATCTCGCTTTATGGTCAATTCAAAATATAATAAATTAGATGTATAAATTTTTATAAAAATAATTATATATTATTATATAATTATGTGATTTTAAATTAAAAATAAAAATATATATATATATATATGCTTAATTGATAACAAAAGTTCAAAATTTTTGGTTCAAAGTTACAACAAAGAAATCATATTTAAAATTTCAATAATATTTTGCTTGGTAAAATGTGTGTTCAGTGCTTTGGGTGGGTTAATGCCCTCAACTTTGTCAAAACAATTACTTAAAAAAATATAATATTATATATATTTATTTTAAATACATAAATATTTATATATTTATATGTATTATTATATAATTCAATATTATTTTATTTTTAATTTAAAATTTTTTTATTACACGATAACATATATAAATATATATTTATATACCTAAAATAAATATACATAATTTTATTGATTAAAAATACTCATTTTTAAATATTATACAAAATAATCCCTATGAAAACAGCTTAATAGAAGCAATGATTTTATAGACTTATGCCTACCATGTCAAGAGACTTGTTTAAGACTTTGATTGGCATGACCAACCATGAGATTAGTAAACAATAAAATTATGTGTATCTATTTTTTATATATAAATAAATACGTATTTATACATATCATCACATGATTGAATGATTTTAAATTAAAAATAAAATAACACTGAATCATATAATAACACATATAAATGTGTATACATTTATATACCTAAAAAATATATATATAGTATTATTTATTCATAAATAGTATAAATAAATATTAAAATAATATTTAATTAAATAAATTTAATTCTCAAATATTACATTTTTTCACTCTCCCACTAAGAATTACGACTTAGTGATATTGTATCAATCTTTACAAAAAAACATGTTACATAAAGTTTGATCAGATTGATCTAAGATTAAATTAAAAATAGATATAATCTAATACAATTTGTCTAATTCAATCCTGAATTAATCCAATCTAATAGATTAAATGAGTATTGGATTAAACAAATTTAATATCAACCCAAGTTGAAAATCCATTCTAAGTTTTTAAACAATGAATAGAAGTGGATGGGAAGGGGCATAAAATAATAATTAGTTAATTACTTCACTTTCCACATTAACCGACAATACTCAACCCCATGGTCATCAATCAGGGTATATATATCGTTTAAAAGAACAATAGAGGTTCCTTTGAAATATCAAAAAGAGTTGGGGGGTCCCGGAATTTCTCGTAATTTCTCTTCCTTCAAAAATAAATAAAAGAAAGAAAACTTTTGAGGGTTTTTGCGAGGCGGAACAAAGAAAGAAGCGATTGTACAAAAGCACGCTCACACATTTACATATCGAAGGACTGGGTGTGTGTATGTATATGTGCGCGCGCGAATGTTGTCTCTAATACATCAGATAAATTTGTTTTTCAAAAATTTTAAATAATTGGGAAAAAATATTATATAAATATATACATATAACCGTTGATTACATTCGCGCGCGTTCCCATGGTGACACAGACCCAGCTTGAGGAGAGTGTGAGTGGGACTCCCTCTCTAGACCATGTTGAGAGGACAAAGTCTCTGATCTGTGCCTTGAACTTCGTATCTCGAGGTCTCCCTCTACCTCCTGAGTTATTCGACACCGTTTCATCCATCTTTTATGGCTGCCAAGAGGTCTTTCCCGAGGTTCCTGATGATGGGGTCCGTGGCGCTGATGGATATGACCGGACAGCCGTTGCTGAGAAGTGTTTGGTAAGAGTTTTCGAAGTTACCCTTTTGATTTTTTGGTCTCTGGTGTTGGGCATTGTTGTGAATTTAGGGTTTTTGTGGTGTTTCTGAGATGCCGTGCGGGGAATTGTTGTGAATTTGGGTTTTCTGGTGATGTTCAAGGCATACCCTATTGTTGGTTAAGTGTTGTAATGTTGGGACTGTTTCTTTGTTGTTTTTATTTTTTGTTTTGGGGGAAGTATTGTGACTTTGTTTTTCTTGTGCTGTTGTTTATCGTTTCTTTGGTCTACCTCTCTGGTACTTCTAAGTTTTGGTGTGGAAATTTGTGTTCTTGAAGGGAGCTATTGGAAGTTTTGATTGAATTGATGTGGTTTTCATGGAACTTGCTTATTTGTTGTTGGATTTTGTGTTTTTTGGAGGAGATTGGGGCTAGGTTTTGACTGTATTGATTGATTTTAAGATTGGGAAGAGGAGGAGGAACAGAGGGCGCATTGTCTCTAACTCTGAGATGAGCTTTCTCCTAATATGATTTTCCACATATGCAAGATCGTTATCAGCATCCTGGACATCTTGGGCTACTTAGAGGGGAAGGGCTCTGTCATGTGTTCTCTAGAGTAGGAAATTCAGTTTACATGAACTGACAAGAACAAGAATTGGTCCTTTACAGAAATATTAGTCTAAACTTTTTTGGGGCGATATTGGTGTGCTATCAAGTAAAGGACTCATAAATGAAGTTAAGAAAAAGAAAGAGAAAGAGAGGAATCAAATCTCTCGCCATTTGTCCTTGGTGGATTGCTTTGAATATCCCTTTTACCATATTTACTAAAAGATTAAAAAATGATTGGCAAAGCATGTTAAATGGCATCTCCGAGCGTAGCCTTTTTTGTCTTTCCAATTGGCCTAAGAGTGCTTGAATTCACTTTTCTTAGGTAGAATTTCTTAAAAGAAAGGGTATGGAGGAGGAATTAGCGAACTCTTCTCACGATTTGTAAAGTTTTTGTATTTTGATTTGGATGTAGCCTATTTTACTTTTGAGTAATCTTGGTTCTTAGGGTGGCTACCTTTGATGAGTTTGTGCATATGATCTTAGCAATTTGTAGATATATGATAGGGACCCACCACATATAGTTATTAATATTAAAAGAATATAATACTAGTAACAAGAGGTGTCAACTCCTCTCAAGGCAAATAGAGGTGTCTTTCCTCCCTGCCCAAAATGATAATATTATCCTCCCTCTCCTCAATCTAACTATTCTGTTTATTCTTCCAATATTTTAAATTTCCATTTCAAATATTGACCTAATCAAATCAAATAGACTATCCAAATCAAATCAAATATATTATATTATTATTATTTGTCTAATCCTAACAATATAACGCAGTCAGTTTTGTTACAGATTTGCTTAAATTGAATGTAATGCTTTGCATTGTTAACTGTTTAGGTATAAACCTGTTATGCATTTTGGGTTGGTTTTGGTTAGATCTTCCATAAGTTAAAAAAGCTGAAAAGTAGTACTTTTAGATGGTGGTTCTGGTTTCTAAAAAAATGCTGCCACAGTTCTAGTGCAATATGTAACTAGGAATATTCATATTAACATAATCTTTTAGATCTAGTCATCTTCAGAATTAAGTGGCATTGTATCCCTCTTTTTTGTATGCATCATAACAAAACTATATAAACGACCAACTTATATTATCGTAGAGTCATATTCCTTATATGGAGATGTATTTATAACATAATCTATTATTCTTGACAAGTGGATGCGGCGCTGGTTATTGAAGAGTGAATTTATGGTCTCCTTTTTTTTTTTTTTTTTGGTTTTTGGATTTTGATTTAAATTCATGCAGCAGGATGGTCCTGAGATTCCTAATGGAGCAGATTTGATGAGTGACTTTGAGAATGCATTGTCAAAACAACGACCAAAATGCATGTCTGGCACTGAAGTGAAAGAGTTGAGGGAATATCGTTATCAGAGCCACATTCAGCGCCGATTAAATGAACTTGAAGGTTATTGTCATTTGGAATGAACTTGAACTTGTATATGATTTATTTTTGAAAGTATGTTAGCCTAGAAAAATAATGTATGATGGAAAGTCTTAACTTATTTTGTTTCTTGGTGCATCTAGTCCTTTTGAATTGCAGTAGTGAAGTTTAAATAATCATTTTTAGAGCATGAAAGGTCTATTGGTTCATAAAATTTGCTGATTCAGTCATTTAATTATCTTTTGTGATAGTTATCTTTTTGCTTTTCCATGATTATCTAGCTTAGAAGTTGAAGTTGAAGCTTTAAAGTTTGCATGATTTAACTAAACAAAAGGAAGTTGATGTTGGTATAACATTTAAACCCATTGTGTTCTATTTTCTTTCACTTTATATTCTGGCATTCTTTCCTTTTGCTTGAGCTGTAATTAATAATTTGCTTTTTGAAAACCAATTGGAAGTATCAACTTGTCCTTCCCCAACCAAATTTTCAGGTTGGGAACCTCCTCTGAAGCACTGGTAAACTAAATTACTTCAATTATTCTCCATGAAAATTCATTGTCAAGTTCTTTCAAATTAACCATTATCAGTTTTGAGTTAAAGTTTAGATAACTATTGAGCAGCACTAATATATTTGTGCTTCAATTTCAGAATTGCCTTCAAGTAGAGGTGATGAGCTGCAGACAAAGTGCTTAATTGAACTCTATGGACTAAAGGTACAGTTGATATGTTTGAGTTTCTGTCAAATAGTTGTTTTAATTTTTTTTTTTTTTTAATGTCTGGTCTTCTTCCCAATTGATTACATGCATGAATATTTATGCCACATTTTAGCTAAAAATATCAGTCATGAACTGAAGGTTAGAAAGCATTTGAATTTCAACAACTTTACTAAATTAACAAGTTAATTATTATACAAGTGCAATTTCCTGTCCTACATCTGACAATTCAATTGAGCATGCCACTTATGAACTTCCTAGGTTGATGGTAACTATAGGTAGTGTGTGCTTGTTCTCTTCTGTCATTGGGGATAACATGGTTTCTGCTCGTGGCCAATGACCTTCTTCCTTACAGCTAGCTGAGCTGCAAAACAAGGTTCGGGCTGATGTGAGTTCAGAATACTGGCTTCGCATGAACTGTGCACTCCCCGAACAGCAACTGTTTGATTGGGGCATGATGCGATTGCACCGTCCTCTGTATGGTGTTGGAGATGCTTTTGCCATGGAAGCTGATGATCAATTCAGGAAGAAGCGGGATGCTGAGGTAATATCAATGTATACCTTTATATTTTGAGAAGCTGGTTTTCTAGTTTATATGCGGTATCTCTAAATATTATGGCACTTACTCTTGGAATGAGTTGATTCTTGGAAGTTGGTAGATCTATCTAAGGAGGCCATATAAATTGAGTTTTGTGGATTATTGTAACTATAAAAAGGATGAAATGCGTACAATATAATTTACCAGGCTTAGCTTTTCAGGATCTAGAGACCTGTAGATGCTATAGAAATGGGTATTGATTAGTAAATCCATCCTTGATGTGTGTATTTGATAAAAGAGGGACACTAAAGGAAAAATCAATCAGTTTTAAGATCATGTTCTTCTTATAATTGAACAATATATATTAGTGAAGGTGGTTTTTTTAGTTTTTTGGTGTGTACCAGATATATTAAAAAGTCTTTGCATTTTGCTGATCAGTAAAATTACTTTTGATGCAGAGGCTGTCAAGGTTGGAAGAAGAGGCAAGGAACCAAATTGAGAATAGAAAAAGAAAATTTTTTGGAGAAATACTTAATGCTGTCCGTGAATTCCAAGTACAAATTCAAGCTTCTGTAAAACGCCGAAAGCAAAGGAATGATGGAGTCCAAGTATGGACTTTTTTCCTTATATTGCCTCTTTTTGCTGTTTCTCTGTTCATGATAACTTGAATAGGAGTTGGAGATGGGAGGTAGCACAGAAAATAGGTTTCAGAAATGTTGTCTGGAAAATCATATGTACATGGTAGGTTGTTTTGGTAAAAAATATTAGGACAAACAAAATGTATGAGGAAATCAGATAGAGACTCTTAGAAAGATATTGATGAAGCTATATATACATTTTAACTGAACTTTTTGAGAAAGCCTGAAGGTATTGGTATAAAGTCATAAATAAGAATTGTAATCATCAAGATCCAAGATTTTATTATTAACTTCAACAACTTGCAACTTTAGTTTGTAGCTTTCTGAGTCCTTAGGTGAAGAACCATGGTTTCACTTGGATACAAGTGGAAAAAGAAATTTAAAAGTTTTTTTTTTTTTTCTTTTCAGCCAAAATATTGAGTGTATATTATGCTTACATAATCTTTGATTGGAGGAAGGGAAAGAGAAGTGGAAGGATAAAGCAAGAAAAAAAGAAGGATGGGAAGGCCTCCATTCTTCCTTCTCCTCTATTTGGTTAATAGGATAACAACAAGCGGGAAAGAAATTAGTTGTCACATTATATTGTTAATTTCCTTCAGTAGAGAAGGAAACAGAAGATAAGAGAAGGCCATTATATGTTAATTTGTCCATTAAACCTGGATATATGTGTGTGTGTTGTTAATATGTGTGTGGTCATGTTTATAATTTCAAATCTAGGATAATAATAAAATGGTTCTGTTCTTTTGAATTGGCCTTAATTCTTTTAATACCTCTAATGCCCATTTTTGGAAAGATTGATTTGGTTGGTTTGAAGATATGGAATAGGCTGTTCTCGTCCCACACTCTCATTATTTCTTCTCCTAATCACAGATATAGTATTGTCTTTTTCTTTTTGCTTTCCTTACTGCCTTTTTTTCTGCTGTTTCCTTAAATTCCTTTCAAGCAAACAAAATTTAATGATGGTTGTTGTTACAATCACTAATAGCTGAAGACATTTCAATAAATCTAGTTCTTGAAATTGATGAGCTCGAATTTATCTTCTTTTGTCCGTGTCTTAGACAAAGTTGTTTATGTTTTTCATAGATGAGTATAGGGAAATTGTCATATTCATTTATTCTAAACTTTTCTGTATACTTTTATTATGCTTATTCCATAAATAAAGAGAGATTTTCCAGAAGATATATACGGTTATTATAGCAGGTTGAGTGGTAAGTTATCACTGGTTAAGTTGCTATTTTTCTGGGAATATGTTACTATTGTTTCTAAGCATATCTGAGGGGATCCCTTAAATGATAATATGGTAACAGGCATGGCATGGAAGGCAAAGACAACGTGCTACACGTGCTGAGAAATTGAGGTTCCAAGCTCTAAAGGCTGATGATCAAGAAGCATACATGAGATTAGTCAAAGAAAGCAAGAATGAGCGGTTAACCACACTTCTTGAGGAAACAAATAAGCTTCTTGTTAATTTGGGAGCTGCTGTTCAACGTCAGAAAGATACTAAACATCTAGACGGCATTGAACCCTTGAAAGACTCAGAAGATGATTTGCTTGACTTGGAGGCTTCAGAGAATGGAACTCCCCGGGATTCACCTTCTGAGGAAGATGAAATTATTGATTCTGATCATAATGATCATTCTGCCGATTTACTTGAAGGCCAGAGGCAGTATAACTCTGCAATTCACTCAATCGAAGAAAAGGTAAAGAAGAAGCCTCATTCTCTGTTGCATGTTATTTCTAACTCTGTTAGCTTTTCTTTGCAGGAATTTTATTATTTGACCTTTATAGTTTATATTCTTATGAATTTTAATTTCCTCTATGGGTGGACTATTGCACTTGACATTTAGACTGCCAAATTGTAATTGAATGAGCATTTAGTCATGGCCTGCGAAAATATGATTTTCATAACGTGGCCTTGGTGTAAGTTTTTAGGGTCCACTTTGTCATACAGTGATCATTTAATAGAAAGGGGCATATTGCTCTCTTTTTTTGGAGTGAAACCTTTTTTCTGAAATTGCCTCTCTACATTTTCTTCAAGCTCATTTGTTGCTTTGCTAGTCCAAACCTCCTATGTTATCAAACTTGTAAGATCACTTAAATTGTTTTCGTGGTTGTATAGGAGTTTTCTTTTCGTAGAGAGGACATGATTTTTATGTTAATCTTAGCATACAGGGCCAGGGAATCTTGGCTGATTGCTTTAAAATTTCTCAACCTATTTGGCATGCTATGGTCTATTTGTCAAATATCTGCTAAATGCTTCTGTACAATATCTTGGAAGTTAAGCAAATGCTGCTGAGTTACGGTTGCTAGTTACTTAATTAGTTCTCTTCAATTTGGTTTAAATTTCTGATGGTGTAAAACATAGTGATTGAGACCCTACAAATTTTTTTTTTTTCTTTATGTATTCTGTCAATCACTCTATGGAAATGAGAGCACCTAACTGAATTTATGTTTACCACAGGTAACTGAGCAACCATCCTTGCTTCAAGGTGGAGAATTGAGGTCATACCAGATAGAAGGGCTCCAATGGATGCTGTCATTGTTCAATAATAACTTAAATGGAATTTTAGCTGATGAGATGGGACTGGGAAAGACAATTCAAACAATTTCTTTGGTTGCATATCTCCTGGAGAACAAGGGTGTTACGGGGCCCCACCTTATAGTGGCTCCAAAGGCTGTGCTACCCAATTGGATCAATGAATTTTCAACGTGGGTTCCCAGGTAAGCACATAGCATTCTTGAAACTAATCTCTCTATCCATGCGCTTGCATGTCTGTGTCTGCATGTGCATTGTGCATGGAACTTTAGCTTGAATCAGTTATGCATTTTCTCGTAGTTCTAGTGTTGCAGCATGTAACTTTATCTTGAATAACTTGTGGATCTCCTTTCCAATCCAGTATTGTGGCAGTTGTTTATGATGGGCGACCAGATGAGCGAAAGGCACTAAGGGAGGAGTACCTTTCAGAGAGAGGAAGATTTAATGTGTTGATCACACATTATGATCTCATAATGAGAGATAAACAATATTTGAAGAAAATTCACTGGATCTACATGATTGTTGATGAAGGGCATCGTTTAAAGAACCATGAGTGTGCTCTTGCAAAGACTATTACTGGGTATGATGTCCTTGATAGAGTTATTATTATTCTTTCAGTTTTTTTTTTTTTTTTCTGAATCTGTTTCTACATTTCAATTAAATGTGTATGCATCCCTTCTTCACTTACTGTTGCCTGTTAGTGGCAGTATATATTTCATAAAACCCTTCTCATTTCTGAATTGCTTCTTTTTACTTTCAAGACCTCTATGGTCATGTTGTATGTTTCCTTTTCGTAGCTATATTGATCCTTTTTCCCAAGATTATGCTAATCTTTTTTTGTTGGGTGTGAAATATTTTTTTGGGCATCACCATGATAAAACAATAAAGATAAGTCTATTTTGATTAATTTTAACTTATATGCAGATATCAAATTCATCGTAGACTTTTGTTAACTGGGACACCAATCCAGAATAGCTTACAGGAATTATGGTCCCTCCTCAATTTTCTCCTCCCAACCATTTTCAATTCTGTGGAGAACTTTGAAGAGTGGTTCAATGCTCCTTTCAAAGATCGGGGTCAGGTTGCTCTTACAGATGAAGAGCAATTGTTGATTATTCGTCGTTTGCATCATGTAAGTGTTGTTCCTAGGTTTAATGTCTTCTCTTTTTTTTTTTTTTTATGACTTCTTTATCTTAGTGGGTTTACTTGGTTGTCAGGTTATAAGGCCATTTATTTTGAGGAGGAAAAAAGATGAAGTAGAGAAGTACCTTCCTGGGAAATCCCAGGTCATACTTAAATGCGACCTGTCAGCATGGCAAAAAGTATATTATCACCAAGTGACTGAGTTGGGCAGAGTTGGGCTAGATAACGGTTTGTAGCTTCTTCTCCCATATGCCATCTAGCAGCATCCATTTCTAGTTATCTGTCAAGTTAGTTAATTCCTATGTGCAAGTGAAAGAAAACTCTTCACCCCCTTACCTAATCCGACCAGAACAACCTTTTTTTTTTATTTTTTTATTTTTGGTTCTTTGATGTCTCTGAGTGCTAAATTGCTTGGTATGGTTGACATTTCCAGTGGAAATTTTAGGCTCTTTGTAACAGGAATTGCTTCTATTCCTATGCACTCAAACAATCAAATGCATCAGTTAAGACCTTAAAAATGCCTACCAAATGATTCTGGCTGGTAGTTCATTTCTAATAGCTATCAAGTTTCTCATGTCTGTTATAATTCAACTGAAACTTTTCTTTACAAGAAGTGCATAATGGTTTTATTTTTACTTTTTTTTTCTTTTTTTGTTAATATAGTTGCACTCTTTCTCTTTTACTTCTGCTTGGAATAAGTTTTTCCCTTTTTTATTGAGACTACCAAAATTTCAGGATCTGGGAAATCAAAGAGTCTGCAGAACTTGTCAATGCAGCTCAGAAAGTGTTGTAACCACCCATACCTTTTTGTTGGAGAATACAATATGTGGCGCAAAGAGGAGATCATTAGAGCATCTGGAAAATTTGAGCTACTTGATCGATTACTCCCAAAACTCCATAGAACTGGGCATAGAGTCCTACTTTTCTCACAGATGACTCGTCTCATGGACATTCTTGAAATATATTTGAAACTAAATGATTTTAAGTTTCTTAGACTTGATGGCTCGACAAAAACAGAAGAAAGAGGGGCATTACTCAAGCAATTTAATGCCCCAGACTCTCCGTACTTTATGTTTCTCTTGAGTACTCGCGCTGGAGGACTTGGTTTGAACTTGCAAACGGCTGATACTGTAATAATCTTTGACAGTGATTGGAATCCACAAATGGACCAACAGGCGGAGGATCGTGCTCATCGAATTGGACAGAAGAAAGAAGTCAGGGTTTTTGTGCTGGTTAGTGTTGGATCAATTGAAGAGGTAATCTTGGAACGTGCTAAGCAGAAGATGGGCATTGATGCCAAGGTTATCCAGGCTGGACTTTTCAATACAACTTCCACTGGTATGTTTTACTTCATGCTATGACTTGAAAACATTCATTATTGTTTCTTTTTTCCCCTTTAATTGAAAGACTAAATAGTATTTTTGGTCAACTTTGCTCCTAGTCTGTTTCTACTGTATCATAAAAACTTGAATCTGCTGATACCCCTAGAAAAGCTGCCTTTACAGTTTGTAAAAATGTCTATAAATTATTATCAAACTCTCTTGGATTTAGTAATTTAAAGTTTATTTCTTACATAATGCCATGTTTCATTATGTGTATAAAATTGTGGTAAAGATGCATGTCTTTTCTTTAATTAACTGATAATCATATAATCAAAGAGGAAGTTTTATATACATAATCTGTAACATGTCTACCAATGCTGAATAGAATAGAAGAAAGATTTTCTAATTTTTTTAATATTTTCTTGTTGTCTCATAGACTGCAGTATAGCAATCTCAGATTTAGTAATTTGAAGTTCATTTCATACATATCCTATGTTTCATTCTGTGTATAAAATTGTGGTATATGTGTTTTTTTTTCAGTCAACTGATAACCATACAACAAAGTTCTATATTCATAATTTGTTCCATGTCTTGAAAATTTTGAGTAGAATAGGAGAAAGATTTTTGAGAAATTTTAATATTTTCTTCTTGTCTTGTAGACTGCAGTATATAGAAATCTCAGATTGACAAGTTTTCTAGTAGAAAGATCTGTAGCTGGGGTATTCTCCATCCCTATTTTGCTTAGAGTTTAGGGTTTATGGCTCAACGAGCACATACTGCCTAACTCCCTGAAATGATGTCCTTGTAATCATTCACCTCTACTCCCTATGGCTCGTCTCTTTGTTTTGATTGTCTTAACACAAGCATAAATCTTTTTTTTTTTTTTTGAGAAATTAAGAAATTTTATAAAACAAAAAAATAAAATACAAAATACGAGGGACATACCCTAAGTGAAGTCACAGGAGACTCATAAAACAAATCACCAGTATAAATCATTTGTTACTAATTTTATATTTTTTCTGCTGACAGAATTCTTCTGAAATGATCACTTTTTAGTACTTAGCTCCCCTTGTGGCTCTTCTCTTTGTTTGGATTAACAAAATGTCTGAATGAATTAATGTGATATTTGTGTTTCTGCAGCTCAGGACAGAAGGGAGATGTTGAAGGAGATCATGTGTAAAGGTACAAGCTCCCTTGGAACAGATGTACCAAGTGAGAGAGAAATCAACCGTCTTGCAGCCCGCACAGATGAAGAATTTTGGCTGTTTGAGAAGATGGATGAGGAGAGAAGGCAAAAAGAGAACTACCGATCTCGTCTCATGGAAGAGCATGAAGTTCCTGAGTGGGCATATTCAGCACCTGAGAACAAGGAAGATCAGAACAAAGGTTTTGAGCATGATAGCAGCAATATTACAGGAAAACGGAAAAGAAAGGAAGTGGTTTACACTGATATATTAAGTGATTTACAATGGATGAAAGCTGTGGAAAATGGACAAGACATATCGAAGCTTTCAACTAGAAGGAGAAGGGACCATCTTCCATTGGAGGGCAACGAAGCAGCTAGTAATGGTACGGGAGCAGAGAAAAAGGTATTAGAAGTGAAGAATGATAATCTGCCTATCACCAGTGAGGGAACAAGTGAGGATACCTATGGTTCAGCCCCAAAGAGACTGAAGTTTGAGAGGGGAAATTCAGAAAAATCTGAATATCAGAGTGTCGAACGGCCTGAATATTTGGGTGTTCAAGGAATTAGTTTGAGTGGGCATCTATTTACATGGAGTACCCACAAGAAGAAAAGATCAAGTTACGTCGTCCAGAGCTCATCATCTGATTCTAGAGGGCAGCATTCAAATGGAAGAGGAAACGTGTGGAATTAACACAAAATGACTCGGTGAACATGACAAGATGAACCCAAATGGTCTCTAGCTTCGTCTCAAAGTTGCCAGAATTTCATACAGCATTATTATTTCTCCGGAACAGAAGTTCGGGTTCTCAAGTGTAAGATAATATGATTTCTTTGCTGGTGTGGTCATGGCTTGTTCTCCATTTCCCAGTTATTCCAGCATTGCTGATTATGTCTATATAAGCCGTAAGCCTGTAAGTAAAACTGCCTCATTAATGAATGATCCATATAATCTCAATGTTAATGTTGGGTGGTCAAAACTTAGCTTTTATTGGCATCATAGTGTAATCTCATAGTAAAAGCTGCTTCTGCTATTACATTTTTCTTTGTATTATCAGAAACTGGGTTGTCAAGCCGATGAAAACCTTTTTCTGGCAATGTTTTGTAGGGTTTTGGCAGAAGAGAAAGAACCCAGATTGAGTTTTGTACTCTAATTTACAAGTACATTTGGGGCTGAAACACGCTCCCCTCAAAATTTGTCTTTGGTTGGTATTTAACTTTGGCCAGATGTCATATACTGTTTCCTTTTGGCTTCGGATTGTTCAGTGGACCCTGGACCCTACACTGATGTGTCTTGCTGAACTTTATTTTCTGTTCGCGGGTTAACATTATGTCTTTGAAAAATCAAATGATAACATTTACATTAATCAAAGAAATCTTTAAATATGACAATGAACACCAAACCAATAAACCAAAATACTTGACCGAAAATAGTAAAATTTTTTTGAAAGAATATGTACAGTGCCTCAAACGGTAATGCTGTTAATTTTTTGTTGAATTTGACGGAAAATGAACAAAATCATGTATTGTGAGCAGCAACGGTGTTGATTTTTCCTTTAAGTTTAACAGTGTTAATGCCGTGAAAGTGACATAAACAGTACATGCCGTTAACTTTTTCGTCAAATTTAATGGATAGAGTAATGAACTGGGCGGGATATGCAAAAGATCAGTTTGCCCCTTCCCCCTCTCCCAAACCACTTTAACCCCTAAAGGGTTGTGAAATATCATTTTGCCTTTCTAGGCATTAGGGCTAGACCTGAAACGAACTAACTCGGCCTCAAAAGCTGGCTTGGCTTGATTCAATCAATTAGAATTTATTTACTTTGAATATGAATCGAATTCAAGTTAAGAGATTTGGTTCGTTTTAAAACCAAATCAAAGTCAAACGATAGAGAATTAGGCTCAGTTTGACTTGCAAGCTAGATAGATGGTTTGATTTTGTTTGAATTTAACTTACAGTTCGATTTGAATTATATTAAATAATTATAAATTACATCATTTTGTCAATAAATCATGAATTCAAACTATGAATAGAACACATATTTGAGTTATGAATTTGAACTATAAATTCAAGTCAAACTTAAATCAAATTTGAACTAAATCATTTTTATTCGAATCAAATTTAAACCACCCTTAATATTGGTTTGACTAATTTAAGTTGAACTCTAACTAAGACGTGTTTGGATTCAGCTCGATTCATATGTACCTCTACTAGGCATCTATCCTACCATTATACATTCTCAACAAAAATCAAGCCGAAACCAGAAAACCGATTATAAAAAGACATTAGAACCTGTGAAACCAGTTTTGGTTTTGTGCAAAGATTATGAAAATTTGGGTGCGAAATTGCTGGAAAACCGATACAAGTGTGACAGGGTAAGAAGGGTGGACGTGTAATGGGAGAAAAAAAAAGGGTGTTAAAATCGGAAATAGTAAAACTCATTGACTAAAAAGTGCAATAAAAAAAATTGGAGGTTAAAAATTAGGGTAATAATATAACCGGTGATTCCACGTAATGAGGCCAGGCGCGACTTTCAAATGTGTAAAAAATTGCTAATGCTTATTGTGACATTAAAGACCCCATCAATTCTAAATACGAAGATAATATTTATAAAGAATTTGAAGGTAATAGAAACAGTTTACCTGTCTAGTATGATTGATCCAGATTCGAAACAATGATTCAACTCAAATAATAATTTTTTATAATCCGAAAAAATAAAAAACTTTATCTTCACCATGTCTCCAAATAATAATCATCAATGTTTTTAAACCTTGATCGGAGATTAGTTCATCCGGCCAACATTCTAGATTGATTGGTGCTCAAACCAATCTAATGTTTAAAGAATATTCAAAATAATTTTGTTTATTTAGTCATTCAAATCGGATTTAACCTTGTAATAATACATGTTACTCTCATTGTTCAAATCCCAGCAACAAAAACAAATTCTTTTCCTTTAGATAAGTTCGATAAAAAATAAGATGTCAGCAATACGATAAGTTTGGACAGATTTAACCGCGGTTCATCCCAATTCAAAGCTCAAACAGGGTTTATGGCACAATTGGACCAAACTAGCACTCAGTTTCCAATCGAACCAGTCAAACCAGCCAATCTGGTACTGCTTTCAAAAACATTTAAAATTATTTTAATGATAGAGCATAATAAGTGAGCATCAGCACTAACAATATTTTTGCCATTGCATCATTAGCACTATCAGAGTGACTCTGTTACAAGATCTGCTGACAAGTGAATGACTCAGAAATCTAGAGATTCCAGAAGAAAAAACGGCAGAAGACTCCCCTAAAACTTACCTACTGCTCTAGGCCTCCACCAAACTAACAGTCCAATACCCTGCTCGGTTAATGCTGTCAATTGCTCTCACCATTGTTGAGGTCCCAAAGGTTACAAGTGCTGCAAATTCTATATTAAGACACCTAAAATAAGAGAATCTTTAATCATCTTCACCACCAACTTCAAGATTCTTCAGCTTCGATTCCAATTCATCCTCATCACCTTCGCCCTCTCCGGATTTGTCATCACCATCACCTCCTTCAGGGTCATTCTCGTCCAGGGCTCCAAGCAAATCAGGTGATTTCTTAAATAATTCTGTTACCTCATCAATGCCTTCATCAGAGATGATATTTGAATTAATGTTCAGCAGACTAAACCCAGGTTTTTTAATAACCATCTGTGCCAAGAGTCGAGCTCCAGCTCGTCTTATAAAGTTGGCACTCATATCAAGTTCCTTCAGCTGGTCATGCCCCTCTTCCAAGGCCTTGCTAATGTGGACAGCACCTTCATCTTTAAGTTCATTTTCAGACAAGTTTAACTTGACAAGATGCTGCTTCACTGCTATACAAGCAGATATAACAAGAGCAGCTTCAGCTGTAATGTCATTCCCAGCCAGCTCCAGGACTTTAAGCAAAGGAGCAGATTCCTTGAGGGCATTGACTATGGCAATTGTACCTTCATCTTCCAAGTTGAGATAGCTCAGGTAAACCTCAGTGAGATCAGCATGCCTAGAAAGAGCTTTACTTAGTACAATTCCAGCCTCCACTCCAAACATGTTATCGCGCAGGTCAAGCTTCTTCAATCGAGTACAACTCTCAAGTGCTTCTGATAATGCAATTCCTCCTTCCGAGCCTATTCTAGTTGAGGAGCACCGAAAATCCTCTAACAATGGAGAATGCTTTACAACCTCGGAGATAGCAAGGGCCCCTTCATCGCCTGTCATATTATTATGAAAATGAAGGATCTTAAGCTTCTCTGTGGAGGGAATCAATTCACAAACTGCACGTGCAGCTTCTTCTGAGATACCATCATTCATTAAGTAGAGCTCCTCCAATGAACTCTGTGATTTCAGGAGAGCCCCAAAAGCCCTGACACCTTTCTCACCCAAGGCATTATTCGAGAGGTTTAGAGACCTCAAAATGCTACCTTCCAGGGCAGATGCGAATATATTCATAACTTCAAGAGCCTCTTCTTCCGGTCTTCCTGCAATAAAATCTGCGAGGTCAACTTCCTTCAACTGACCCTTGAGGGAAACCAAAATAGGCTCAACAACTCTGGCTGCTTTTAAACCAAAGCTTCTATTGCTAAAGCATATCTTAGTAAAAGAGTTTCCAGGCTCCTTTAATGGCCTTAATATCTCCTCAGCCTCCTCTGCCTCAAGAAAGGCTCGCTGTCCTTTAGATATATCAAACAAGGTTTCATGCGCTGCATTGACTTTCTCAGATGCCAACTCTTGCTGGTCATCCTTGGTTTCCTCAGATGTTAAAACACCTCTCTCTTCCTTATGTCCAGGGCCTTTCTTAAGAACTTCAAGCAAACGCTTACTGCATTCCCTAGCATAAAGCTGGACTGCAGAACTTCCATCACCATCAGGCTCCTTCTCATAGTGCTGATTTGAAGTGGTGAAAGCCACATCCTCAATCTTTTTTGCATTTTCTTCAGCCTCCTCCCGGGTCAAAACACCGTATCTCTGGGTGAAAATGGATTTAGATGTGAGATTGTTTGTCATACGTTCCACAAGCATTTGGCGTGTGTTTTGGCTTGGAGGCCATAGTTTAATTGACAAAGGACGGCGTTGTGAATTCTCTGCTGTAGCATCCATTGCAGAACAACCTACAGATAAAGGCCAGATATATCTTAACTACCTCAATAAATAAATGCTGAAATAATATTACAAAAAGGACAAAAAACATTATTTGAACTACCAAACTAACAAGCAAAATGCTACTAAACAACAATGAAACATAGAATCTTTCTTTAGCACATCAGCAAATTAAATTATAAGGGTTTTTCAAGTTGCAAAAAAGATATACTTAGCACTGTATGGAGATATATCTTGATCAATGCAAATAACGAGATAAACATTTAATCATTAGTGAAGACAATAACTAACAATCCTGCAAAATGCAAAAGATACCTATACAAAGACAATAGTAAAAGCAAATAACAAAATATGACTGAACTTGATTAAAAAAAAAGGGTCTTCCAATTAACTATAACTAAGAAAACAAAAAGGGAATTGGAGAAACAGAAGACAGAATTTATATCACTCATTTTTTTCTATTTGTTTCATTTACAATAAAACTATTCGCACTAACCATGAATACTAGTTTGTGAAACATGTCACTATATGATTGAATGATTTTAAATTATGACTCAAATAATACCAATTACATGGTGACACATTTATAAGGGCACATACCCATGGTTAGTATTTAAGTGATAAAATTTAATTTAATTGGGTTTTATGAAGAGAAAAAGTAAATAATCACTTATTATCAGGATAATTTGTATGGATAAGTTAGTAAGAAATATTAATGTTTTTATTCATCACTCAAACATTCCCAACTAGCAAACTAAGACGTTTATTCAACAGTAAATTTCTTTTCTTCCATAAAAATTAACATAAAATCAAAATCGAACATGCAAATGCCCTAAAAATACAGCAGAGTAATAGAAGATCTAAAATGTTTCCAAAATGAAGAGGAGAAAAAAGACATACAAGGAAATGAGACAATAAATAGCCAATAAAAGAGCTAAAATCTCCGAAAAGATTCAAAATTTTCACCGAATAACAACCAGATCTGAAGCAAAACGAAGCATTTAGCATACTCACAAGTGTAACCGAGTTTAAACTAGTTCCGAACCTTATAAATGTAAAATGAAAAAGAAAAAAGATTGTACCTTGCTTGTAGTCTCAGTTTGGCTCTCAAAATCTGAAGAGAAAGAAAGAGAGTAAGTGGAGGGAAAAGGGCACTGAACTGGGAAAGTGACGAAGAGAGCGAAATTTTAGGTTTTCGAATTAACCAACCATATAATTGAAGTCAAACGGCGCTGTTTGGAAACACCGGTAATTATGTTCCAGTCTAGCATATATTCTAATTCCGCGTGTTTCTATTATTCTATATACAAACAGTACCCAAAATTTAAATAGTTCAAATTAGGGTTGAATTTGAACTTGGATGGGCGATTGAATCAGCCAATAATTTAGTTTGTTTTCGTAAAAGAGTTGAGTTTAAATTGATCTAAATATTTAAATTCAAGATTTTTTTAATTGACTTTGAATTTCAACTCGACAATCTCAAATCGTTTTCGAATCAATATTTTTATATTAAAAATGATTTTAAATTGAATTTTGTTCGAAGTTGATTTGAATTAAATGTAAACCTAATTGAAAAGATTTTAAGTGGTTTTGGGTATTGTATAAAAAATCAATTGGAAAAAAAAATTTAAATATAAAGTGATCTAATCCGTTATTAAAGTTGCTTTTGCATTTTATATTATATCTAAAGTCGTTAAATAAGTGAATTCAAGTTAAGCAAAGCTCGAATAAGAGTTCTTTTAAGTTTGACTTAAATTCAAAATAGTTAATTTAAAATTAAACTTGACTCCTTCGAATTATTAAACAAAAAAGAAGAAGAATTTTTGAAAAAAAAATCGTTTGAATTTTTTACAAAAGAAGAAAAATCATTTAAATTTAAAAGAATTATCAAAGAAGAAGAAAAATCGCCAATGAAACATGTCCCAACGTGATAACCCTTGAGCAACTCATAAAAAAATGTTGGGATGGCCCATTCAACCAAAATTCATAATGCAAAATGATTATAGAAAAAGACTTAGCATGCACAAATAAAGTAAGGGCTAACTTGAGTTCAATTTGAATATAAGAGGGTTAGTTTGAGATCGAACTTGATTCATTCGAATGGTTAAATAGAAAAAGAAAAATCGACAAAGAATAAAAAACATCCGAGAAAAAGAAGAATTATTCGAATATAATAAAATAATCAGAAAAAAGAAGAATCATTTTAATCCAATATAATTATTAAAAAAGAAAAAGAATTTGCGATAAAACAAACTCTAAAGTGACAGTATCTACGAGACAAAAGGTTTTAAACTAAAACGAACAATGATCTAAACTCAAACAACTTTTGACCCGACCAACCAAATTTCATAATGCAAAATGATAATGGAAGAGACTTAGCAGCCATTTGAAGTTAGCACACACATCACAGGCCCCAAAAAAGTAATGGCATCCTCTTTCCATTTGAAGTTAACGAAGGTAGTCACTTTCTCTGCAAGAAATTTTTTATCTTAAAGTGGGCCAAGAGAGTTGGTTTATGGTGCAGGGATTTGGTAGCTCTCCTTTGTACATATTTTCAACATGGGTATCCGAAAATGGGCCACCTTCCTCAAATAATACATTCACAAAGCTATCTTTTACCCATGTTTAAAAATTATTCGGTAACCAAATTGATCTCCCCAAATCAAAAACCTAACTAAAAAGTTGATAATTTAAAAAGTTGGTTCAGATATTATTTTAAAATTATAAAAATATTTATAAAAAAATGAACAAAAAAAATATAAAGTATTAAACTAGTTTTACAAAAATAATAATAATAAAATATTATGATCTTTTGAAATTTGATTTGGATTTTGACATTTCAATTTAATTTAAAATTAGTTTGATTTTAATTTATAATTTTTTTCAAGCCAAAAATTCTGTTTGATTCAAAATAAAATTAGTTTAGTTATTTGGTTTTGAACACTTCTTACTTTTACTCTTTATAATTATTAGTATCTTATGACACACTATACTTATCTTACAATATAATATTTTGATAGAGTGAATGTATTATACAATACAATACAATATATATTATTGATATAAATCAATACATATTTTAGAATGTTCGAAGGTGTTTGTGATGTGTGTACCTATTTTAGATACATAAATATATACGCATTTATATGTGTCATCACATGATCGAGTGATTTTGAATTAAGAATAAAGTAATACTCAATAATATGATGATATATAAATGTGTGTATATTTATGTACTCAAAATAGGTACTCATAGTATTGCTTATATATGATACAAAAAATTAAATTTTCGATAGATAATACAAATCACAATTTAATTGTCATGTTACTCACTTAAAATAAGTAATCCGTCAAAAGCTAACTCGTTTGCTAGTCTCATCTAAAGTTTAGGATTAGTACAAGCAAGTCATAACAAGACCCTACATCCAAAACAAATTATTATTCAATTTGAACAAGTTAAATTCAAAATGGACTTCTAATTCATCGAGAGTTGAGACGCTTTTACACCAAAACTCATCTTTCTAACTATTTTTAATTTCCGATAATTCATATTCTTCTCCAACATTAGCGTTCATATCTTGAGCAAAACAAGCTTGATCTCAAAATTTTCATTTTGAATTCGAATCATACTTGAATTAACCTTTGTTTGACCAAAATCTATCTCTATTCCAAGATAGCAAAAAAGTTAAATGATATATCAAAGAATTTATTATGCAATTGAGTTTTTTATTTTTTAATCAAGAAATGGAACCACCAATTCTATCAAATAAATCAAAAATTTAATCGATTTTGAACCCATCCCTCTTTGTTGTCTTTGTTGCTTGGATATATCCACTTTAGACAATCATACCCCCCCGTGGGGGAGGCCCAAGTTCCTCTTTTCCATCTTTTGGAGTATGTACATAGTATCACGTCAAAGCATCCTTTTCCTCGTAGACTAATGAACCACAAACACCGACAAATCAGTCTAATGACTAGCATGTCAAAGGGGGCTGGATCCGGCCGTGGGCACAATTAGGCCCCCACAATGTGGTAAGGCACAGTCCACATGCACAGGCCACAAAATTGCGAACCGTGCCACATCCTTATACGTTGTGGGTCATAACGGCTTCTTAAGGTTCAGCTCCCACATCTGCCCTATCCAACCCGCAAAAAAATAATAAATAATTTTGAAATATATATAATGACAGACTAAGGCATTCGAAAGCAAGGCCCAAACCACAGGTCTTGCCATGTCACAGGCCGACAGTCCGTGGACACAGAAGGCCGCACCAAATACAACCCACTGTCATACCTACCAATGACACCAGACAGGGTGCTTTAATATCCTTTAATATCCACCATCTCTACATTGTAGTATTACTCTTTTAAGAAATGGGTGAGTAAGATCTCGCAAGCTTAATTCAAATTTTAAACAAGCAGAAAGGATTTAACTGTTTCAGTTATCATGGCATAAAAATTGGAAAGGAACTCTACTTCACACAAAATTTTAACCAAAACATATCTCTGAAGGCATTGTTGATAGCAAAATCTTAAGCTCAGCAAATCAGTTGAAATTTTAAAAATGATCAATTGCAACTCCAGCCTCTATCAAAATATTATCACCACATAGATACACATACAGAATCATTGATTTAAGATATTATGGCAAAAATACCATCTTTCAGTGGCTGCTCATCAATAGTGCAATGAGATTTTTGCATTCAGCAACAATGTCTAATCCTACCAAAGCATTTCCACACGTTCAATTTCAACATGTCATCAATCAAAAATAGGTTAGGAATTTATCAAATGAATGGTGTAAAAATGTTACCATTAATAAACACATCCAACTTGCATCCACTTTTCAAACAATAAAACTATGTGCACCAGTTTTGAAAACCCAATTAGATACCCAAATGATGTGTCATCATATGAATGGGTATTATTTTTTCTAAATTCAAAATTACATAATCACATGATAACACATCATTTGGATATTAATTGGATATTCAAAACTGATAACACATAGCACTACTCCTCTACAAATGTCATTGTTATGATGTAAGACGGGTCTACTCAACTATCACCCTTAACTCCAAATCGGCACACACAAGTAGGACAAACAAGCTTGGTAAAGCATTTGTGAAAGTACCAAAGCATGGCCAACAAAAAAGTGAACTCAAATCTCAACAATGATAACCGCAACCTAACTAAAAAGATCAACACAGATAAATTAAGATAATCTGAAATAAATACAACCAGAATATTAAAGCCTGTAATGCTATCATAGACACACTCCACAGCCCAGGAGTTGAACCATACTTTAGCATTTGCAGTCAAATCAAATGAGCTACAAGGAGAAATTGTTATTACATGAATTCAGAATCCTTCACCATTTGTAAGGTAAATCCAAGGTAACCACAAGATTCTAACTAATTATACTCAAGGAAAATACTTCCACCCCTTTCAGTTAGCTAGCAAAAATTGAGTTTTGTAACCACAAAGATTAAGTGGCCAAGAATCTAGCTGTTAATAACAACCCACCTTCTACTCTAAAGTCTTGTCACTGCTCCATTGGACTATTGGAAATTCTACCATTCATTTAACAATAATAATTCATGATCTAACAATGTATACAAACCCCGGTACAAAAGCTAAGTGTAACACTCCATCATACGATTATATGTCAATGTTTGTGACAGTATTTGTACACCTGATATTACTATACATTTGAAAGCAAATTACCTTCCAAAAATATGAACAGGTATTCCCAAATACAAACTAATGCATAATTAGTTTATTCTTGTTATTTCCAAGACTAAGCAAGCAAAAAACAATAATTAAAACTAACTTCTTAATTACTAATCGAACACAAAACACATGAGAAAATATCTGAAGCATTAAACATAGTTGAAAGAGCCTTAAGAAAAATAATCCGTCAAAATCCCAATAAGCTTAGACATGATAATTCTTTAAAGTAAAGCGCAAAAAAAAAAAAAAAAAGCAACATAAACCTCTCGCTCTAGTGTATCTTCTTCAACGATAAGATTTCTGGAACCTAGCTCTGGCACCACGTCCTCCAAACTTCTTAGGCTCACAGCGCCTTGGATCAGCAACAAGCAAAGTCCTATCATACCTAACTAGAATATCCTTAATCTCCTTCTTGCTCTGCTCGTCCACGAACTTCTGGTAAAACGCTACCAATGCCTTTGCGATGCTCTGACGGATTGCGTAGATCTGAGAAGTGTGTCCTCCTCCTTTCACTCTGATACGCATGTCAACTCCCGCGAAACGATGTCGTCCAAGCAATAGGATAGGCTCGTACGCCTTGAATCGGAGGATCTCCGGCTCCACCAACTCAATAGGGCAGCCGTTAATCTTGATCAAACCGCGCCCGCGCTTGCAGTAGGTCACGGCAACGGCCGTCTTTTTGCGGCCGAAACATTGTACGGACTCGACTTGACCAGGAGCTGAAGCAATAGCAGCCATATTTGGTGTAGCGCTTGTGTGCTTGGTGGTGACTTGAAATCCTAACAAAAGACTCCGCATGATATACCAGTCAGGAGGGGTGAAATTAGGGTTTTTAGATGGACGGCTGAGATTTTTTCTTCAAGATGCTTCAGTAGAATGCCACGTATAATTTTTTTTCTTTTATCAGCATTTCTTCAATAAGAGAATGAGATTATATTTTTTATTTGTTTATTATTTATAATATGAGCAATTCTATGTGTGCAGTGTATATTTGTTTTATACATAGTTTAGGAATACAGATTTTATTTTTAAACAAAAATCCATTTTTTTGACTTAGTTTATCTATTGCATTATCGGAACAGAGGGTATACATTACACCACGATTTTGAATAAAAAAAAAAATTCAAGAAATGACAGATTTCTAGTGTATCATAAGGGATTTGACTTCTTTGTTGATTTACGCCGATTGAATAAAAAATAATTATTGAATAAAGTATTCAACTTCAGGAATAAATCGAAAAAGAAATCTTTAGTGATTCTACTTTTTATTTTTTATAAAGAGAATAAATCTTTTTATCAAAAGATCATGAAAAAAGGGGTCCAGATCTCTTGCAGAAATGATTTGAAAGATCCAAAACAAAAAATAGTGATATTTGCTAGCAACAACATAATAAAGATAGTTAATCGATATAGATTGATTTGAAATCAGATTTAAATGTTATCATATAATTTGGTGTTATTTTTTTTTATACAAAATCATTCAATCACATAAAGATATATTATATATATACCGAAATTGTATATCAAAAATATGTAAACATAATTTTATTGCTAAAATTTAGTATAGGGATTTCTTCGCTTTCTTTCTTTGGTTTTCCCTCATTTTAGATTTTTTTTTCAACTAAATTCTTCGTGTTTCTACCTTATTTCCTCAAAATAGCTAAATCCATGGATAAAGGGTTGCCCATAGGGTTCGTCCTTTCAAGCTTCAACATCCAGTTTATATTCCATTCCGTGTTTCAGCTTACCTTTGTACAAACCAATCTGGACCAGACATATTGTTCTCACAATTGGGCCAAATGACAGGGATCGAATTCAATGAAAGACTTTTGAGAAGAATCCCTGGAATTGGAAATATGGTATTGAAAAGAGCGGGCAGTTGGATCAGTCTAACCAGGACGCAAGGGTAAGCCCAATTAGGGTTTGCCCAAAATCGAATTGACAATTTGACTACCGTCTAATCATTGAAAATTTTTTTACCCGTGATTTGATTTGGATCAACCCTAGTTACAAGATTCTTGGAATCAGATTGGATGCCGATTAGGTGAAAAGAGATAGTTCGATCTAACTAGTAATTATTTTTTTAACAGATAATGATTAAATTGATTGGTTTGATTCGATATTTAAAATCATATCCACTTGTCTACTAATTGAAAAAGCTATTTGACATCGATGAAAGTTAATTAATTATTTTAAATATTTTTTTAAAATTTATTTAAAGAGATTAAGCAAACCATCCCTGTGAACGTATCGATCTGGTTCTAAAAACATTGCGTCCAAATACTGTATAACAAGAAAGTCATTGCAATCTGATAACTAAACAGTGAAATGCTTATCGCTAAATTACAATGAAAAGATAAAATCTTGAAAGCGAAAGGGGAACCGATGATGAATGAGTCTACTTGAGAAGAAAAGAAGCCAAGCGTTTGATCATTTTCTTGGCATTTTCAGACTCATAATTCAGGATATGGAAGGCATGTTCCTCGCCCTCGACAGCAACAAGCTCCACCTCTCCAGGCCACCCACTTTCCTTCACCATGTTATAATACAGAACACATCTGTTCCACAGCTCATCCTTCTCAGCAGCGCTCACCAGCAACCGAGAACACCCCAATTGAGCCAAGCTGGGCGCATCGGGGGCACAGAAATTCATCATCGGATTATCGAGGCCGCCTGGCGCGGTTGGATACAAAAACCTCCAAACTTGATCAGACGGAATCTTATCCCTATTTTCGGTAGGCTCTGACCCAACTGGCTTAGAGCCCCAAAAATACGGGTGAGTCAAAAGACCTCCGTAGATTTTCACACCGCCAGGCAGGCTTTCTTTGCCGGCCCGCATGAGTATATTGTGCGCAACGTTGCCTCCTGAACTGTCACCGCCGACGAAAGCTTTTTCAAAGTTTCCGAAAGTTGATAGCCATGGCTCCTAATCATAATAATATTTATGCAATTAATCAATTGAATCACAATACAGCTTCTCGAACATCTAAGTTATAAAATACTTGAAATTAAAGATTTAAAGATTCAGACAAACCTGATTAAGCGACTTGATGCAGCTGCCGTCTTCGGCAACAGAATGGGAAGCAACCCATTGGAGAGCACTCCAGCAGTCTTCATAAATCCCAGGTATGGGGTTTTCAGGAGCCAGACGATACTCTATTGATATTGCGACTATTTTCGCTTCGCTAACCAGGGAGTTCATCAGTCTGGTTTCGACTAAAGAGAAGGCAGATTCAATGCAGAAGCCTCCGCCATGGTAGTAGACCAAGATTGGGAGCTTTTGAGTGGTGGGTTCGCTGAGTTTTGGAAGATAGACTCTGGCTAAGATTCTGGGGTCTTCAGAAATAGTTATGTCTTTGGACGAGACTCCAGTTTCCGGGTCTTCAGCTGACGGAGGCACAATCGGAGAGCCTCTGGTTCGCTCAACAGTGCCATCTTTGTAAACACGGAAAAATGGGGGAAGCTCTGAAACTACTTCCTTGTCTATGGAACCCATATTCAGAGATGGAAAAGATGTGTTAAGTGTGAAGAAAGGTAGCTCGGAAATGTGTTTTGACTGGCTTGATGACGTATAATATGGCATTAGTGTTGCATTTTTATAGAGCCTGCAAACCCTATCACACTTTCTACCAGACAAAACCAGTTGACCATTGTGGTGATCTCAAGATTCCGTGTTGAAATTTAGGTGCCACGACTCACGAGTGAAAATTATAATTTCGATTTAAATTTAAGGGTATTGATTATAATAAAAAAAAATTGATTAAAAATAAATAAATAAAGATAAAGATAAAAAATATCTTTGTAATAAGGAATAGAGATATATGTGTTTCCTTCCTGCTCAATCCCCATCCTCATCCTATTTCCATCTCCATCCTCATCTTTGGTTGTTTATATTAATATATTTATTTAAAATATTAATATATTTTTATAGAATTAGGTTATTTAAGTTTTTTAAATTTATTTATATTTTTATTACGCATATTAATACAGTTAATATATAATATCTATGCCATTTGAAATTGTGGGTTAGTTTTAATTTCAGTTAATTTTGCTATTTAATATATTTATATTATGTTTAAAGGGTATAGACAAAAGATTTTTTTCCCGCGTGAATTGGGAAGAGATTTTCTTTTTTGTAGAGAAGGGATGGAGAATCTTTGACATCCCTATAACAAGGACAGATAAGGGGATTGAAATCTCCTTTCCACCTCTCCCTGTTAACAGAGAAAGTTTTGACAGTTTATTCATGGGATAGCAATTTTTACTTCAAGATCACTTGGTTTTTTTAAGTTAAAAAGCCAATATTTTTAAAACTAAACCAATGGTTGAATTGGTTATCTTACTAGATCATAATTTGACTAATTCCCAAATTATTATACGTTTCCTATATATTATCAAATATTTAACATATTTTTTAAACATAAATCATATGTATTTAAAAAAAATATATTTGAAGTATTTTAACCTATTAGAAACATTATAATTGACTTGTTTTAGTCAATCAAAATCAATTCAATTCAACATTTCTCTTTCTAATTAATATTTATTTACCTTCAATGGCAAATCTTCTCTTTATAATTAATATTTGTTTACCTTTAATGATAATTATCTAATTTCCAATCAACTAGTCAATCATAATCTTTTAAAAATAATATTATAAGTATCCACTTTGAGTATACGATATATACATGCTTACATATACACATATGATTGAATATTATTTTATCTTTAATTCAAGATCATTCAATCACATATTGATACATATAAATGTGTAAATATTTATATACTTAAAATAGATACATATAATTTTATTGATCTTTTAATGTTATACACCACCACCACCATGTTGGTTTTTGTTTCTTTATAAATATATATACACAAGACAAATAAACTAGTTTTTATAAGTAAATCAGATTGGACCATGGCACCGATTGAACCAGCCAATCTGATCCAATTTTAATAGCACTATGAAAAGCTGAATTTTTAAATTTTCTTATCAAGATTTCAGATTTTTTTAAAGTTTTTTTCTATCAAAAGTATCAAACATACATAATTAATATTATTTATTTTATTTTATTTTAAAAGAAAAGTTGTTAATTTGATATTTTCAATAGGAAATAATAAAAGTTAGTCAATTTTATATATCTTTTAAACTTAAGACACAACAATAGGTTACCATCATGCTAACTCTTGCATACTCTGTTGTGCTTAGGTCAAGTTGTGGCTAGTAGACTTGGTTCATGGCACGACCTTAAGACCTAGCAATGCCTTCACATGCAAGCCCATATGCTTACGGGAGTTGGCCCGTAAAATTATAAATATTTTATATTTTACAGTTTTTACTTACCTTTGTTACGAAAGAATGTCTTTCCATCTGTTAAAATAAAAGAAAATTGAGCATATCATTTATTAGTTAAACATCCTTTTATGACTTTGAGTGTAGATACATTTAATGCATTTGTAAAAGAGTCAAAGTGATTAAATAAAATATCCCAAAAAAACAAATCCAAAACTACTATTGTATCGGCATCACATTCTCGAAAGATTACAAACCGAATATGTAGATATAATGATAAATCCATTAAAGTCATGAAAAAATTTAAAAGATAAATTTGAATATCGAATTCAATAATACTCCCAATGACTTTATAATTTAACACAACTTCGTAATGTTCAGAATTTTTTTCTAATTAAAGTAATGTGAAAGAGAAAATATTTTTCACCTTTCGTTTTTTTATAATATGCTGTTACGGTAATAATATCAGAAAAATAAATTATAAATTAATATTATATTTTCTCATCCCAGAAAATTAGACATGTCATTTATTAGTTAAACATCCTTTTATGATTTTGAGTGTAAATGCATTTGTAAGAGAGTCAAATTTTTGGGCTTATACGGTGATAGATAATGCTTATAAATACACTCTCTCCCTTGGTAATTTGATAATCCGATTTACATAAACTCTTTTTAATTCTTCACTTCAATAATATTGTTTTTCTCTCCCTTCTTTTTTGACTTCAATTTTCTTTCATTTTTGTTTAATTATATTTATAACCATCTTTTAATTATTTTAAATTTTTATCGTTTTCAATAGACGGTCCGAGAGACTGCAAGCCTTGTCCAGGACCCTCCACACATTTTCAATAATATTGTTTTTGTTGACTGGCCAACTAAATCCTTTTCGACAAATGGAGAAAATTGCAGAAGGCTTTCATCCAAATTGTACATTAATTCTCCTTTTCCATATGTTCGCAAAATACTCTCGACTCAAACTCAATCCAAATTAAAGTCGTATCAAAATATTATATCTCTAACATGAACTGCACTGACATGAACCACGTAACGGATTATTTGGCACTACGTCATAACCATCTTGCTTCTTATTAAACCAAAAAACCATGGGGCAAACAATTAAAACACACAAATGAATAACAATAATACTATATACACCCGACTTTAATAATAGGTATTTAGATGATGTGTCATCATATGATTAATTGATTTTAAATAAAAGATAAAATAATATTTAATCATATGATAATAAATAATTTAAACACTCAATTGAATATTCAAAACAAAATACATGTAACATTACCCATTTGATATTGTATCACAAAACTATTGACACTAAAAGTCAAAAACAACCGTAGCAATTTCACTAAGTCGTAGGTTTATGAACACACATCATTAAAACCCAGTATTTAAAAGGAAACTCGACAAAAATTATAACCCTAAAAAATTAAATGAGATAAGATATAGTTTTTGAAAGAACAATATTACCCCTACCGTACAGTGAGAGACTCAGTCTTCCCAGTACTCAAAACTGGGAAAGCCACATTGACATTGGAACAAACCCTAGATTGCACCTAGACATCAAATCAACTTTCTGATCATTTGAGCATAAGCGATGATGTAGAGGTAGTTATCGCATATTGGACAGTTATATGCCAGAGGCATATAAAAGCAATCTGAACATGACCCAAATTAAAATTAGTAGGCCTATTCCAATTTGTTACATGTCTTGTCATATCGAGTTAACAGGTTATCATCTCTATTTATATAGGACTTTTTTTTTGAACAATTTTTGGCACTTTGATGTGAATCCAATCAAGCAGATTAGAAGCCTACTTATTGCACAGGCAAAAGATACACCTCTGACTCTGAAGAGTTCTTAAAATACATTTCTGAGACTACAACCATCACTACCATGAAAAACAATAATGTTCTGTGAAAGCTTGAAGAAGAAACTTACAGTGAGTCTACAAACAATATACCTCTCTGGCATCAGGGACAGGAAAAGAATGATTATGAGCTCACAGAAGTCTACAAACAACACACCTCTGGCATCAGGAATGAATTATAAGCCGCCCAAATTGGCTTGATAACAGTGAGAAGATCTACTACTTTCTGTACAACATATCTAGTTAGAGTTTAAGAATCAATGACTGGCCGGCCGGCCATCTATAGCCGCATATGTTGGCTAGGTTTGGTGAGAGCTTTCGCAAAGTAATTATGGATCTCGGGTAAAATACGCTGGATCAGATGGGAATGCCTGCAAATGGTCATTGCGCAGACAATTTCAGCAAATGATGATAACATGTTATAGCAGCATTCATACAAATCTCCTCTTTTCACTCCACAGGTGACTTGACTAATTCCAAATTTCAGCAAAGGAATCACAGAAGACAGCAGAAAATATCACCGTCATTAATCTTAAGAGCCGAAGCAAATTTCATTTGACAATTTTGATATGCAAAGATGTTATCTGGAAACCCCATATTCTACAATGGGTGTAACTGAGCTGAGCCGAGTGGTGTTTGGCTTGGGCTCAAGCTCAAGACAAGATTAACTGACTCGAGATTGACTCAAAAAACTATAATTACCTTGCTTCATTTTTAAATTATTATTTAAATATCATAAATTATATTGTTTATAAATTGCTCCACATATTCAATTCAAAGCCAAGAAATAAGTAGGGGTGTATTGTAGGATTTAAAACTCTTAGGATCCTACTGATATTTTACTCAAGCGGAGCCGTGAGCTCATGAACTCACCAAGCTAACCATCCTCAAGCTTGAGCTCTACTCAAGAACTAAACACAAGCGGCTCAAGCTTGGTTCAACATTAGTCAAGCTGCGCCCAAGCAATTCATGAACAAATCACCTCAACATTAGTCAAGTCGAGCCTAAACTACTCGCAAACAACTCGCTTGAACATTAGTCAAGTCAAGACCGAGCTACTCGCAAACAACTCACCTCAATATTAGTCAAGCCAAGCCTAAGCTACTCAGGAGCAGCTCGGCTCAAGTTACAGCCCTATATTCTACTGCTAACAACTTACTTTTTTCTAGAGCTTAGTAATTTGACAATTACAAGAAAACCTTACTTTTTTCTATAGCTTAGTAATTTGACAATTACAAGAAAACCCTATATACATTTTGGACAAAAAAGAAATTAAAATAACATTACTATATTTATAAGACTAGATCAGTAACATGCCAGAATGGTAGAAGAACATACCCGGGTCTTGCACTGAGTTTATCAAACTGCTCTAAGATAAACAAGACACATGTATGCCTCAATGATATAGCATTGAAAGCTTCTGAAAGTTCATACATGCTGTAAACATTCTCCAACGTTATATCCTAAAATGAAAATAGAATATTGCATAAGATTATCACTTCCAATTTACAAGAAGCACTTAATAAAAAAAATAGAAAACAGCATTTGTAGCTCACCTGAGCAATTGTGTATTCACAGAGTCGCTTAAGTCCCTCCAAGAGATATTGATCAGCAGCTCTGAGGAGATCTTGTGCAATATCCAATGTAACATCTACAGATCCAGTGTATATAAATCTGTGTCCAGGACAAATGCAGTAAATTAGAAATGCTCAGAGGAAAGGAATTGTAAGAAACTGGAAGACACAGAAATTAGAAACCTCATCATCAACTCGAAAACCTCCCATCTAATATTAGGAATTTCAATGTCTCTAGCATCCTTCTCCTGCAAGAAAACGCCAACAGAAATTGATTAAAATGTGCATATCATTAAGGTGCCAATGCTCTGAGTCATTTTATGTCTAATTTCAGTTTTGATTTAAAGTCAAATGCGCAATCGATTGCTTAAGCTTTTATTTACAAAAAACAGTCTGAGTTCAAAGTCTAAATCAGATAAATTTTGAGCACAAAATCCATGGGTAGTCGAGGGAATCTCATATTGTTCACTAAACTAAAAAATTAATAGTGCAACTCTCCCATAGCCAACATTATGAAACCACGCATGACCCACCTCAACCCCAAGATAAAAGGGAATAAAGCATTATATACAGAAAAATACCCGGTAACCACCATCAAACATTGCACGAAATGCATCTGAAGAAGCAAGTAGACATATTCGATGGGCATAAAACCGTTTACCTGCAGCAACAGATGAAAAATTATATTGAAAGGGATTCATTCTAACAGAACTTCTATCCTGATAAACTATTAATTTTTGTTCTTCCAACACGTTCCAAATTTCAAGATAGCTGAATTACAGTATTAAACATATAACAATCAACCTTCCACTAGAAAGATAACATCTGACAAGGTAGCATTGTTTACATACTGCTCGCCTAAGTAGACCTACAGCAAGAAGAAAAACTTGAATCATTTCAAAAGGAAATAATAACCTCAAGTCTTAAATGCATATCAGAGATTTAAAAGCCTTTACCAACACAACAGAGTCAAACTCATAAATGTAAAAAATCTATTATCAAATAGATCAGAAACAACAAAAGTTAACTAGATAAAAGGAAATTTCCTCTCAACCGCACAAAGTAATTTTTTTTCTTCACTATAAACAATTTTCAAATATCTTGGAAGTGAGATATATTGTGTCATTGATGTCAAGTCAGCAAACCTTAACAGCTTATTCACAAGTCCAGAGGTAAAATAATAAGACAAAGATGTGGTAAGAGTTCCAATGTCATCTCTCTCTGAATGTCTTCATTAGATCTAATGGGGCCAGATTTTGGAGTGTTTAAAATGGGTTGAAGCAGGTTAGGGGAAAGGAAAAATTTTGTTAGGATATGGGGATACTTGTCCTTTAATTATAGGTTAGTGTTTATTATATAAAGATGGTTTAGGTTTCAAATGGTGGCAGGAGAAAAAAATATTAGGGTTTTGTAGTTTTGAGGGCACCCACCTTTGGTTGATTGTGGGAGATCTCCGGCGCCTCGAATGGCGAAAAAAGGGCAGACCTCGGATTCCTCGAACTGTGCAGTTTATCAATGTAATCCTTCCTATCAATAAAATAGTTTTTACTTCATTTTGTTTTCTGATTTATTTTGTGTTTTGTTGAATAAAGAGCTGGATTCTAACAAATTCTAAGTCAATTCATTACAGGCTTTAAAGCGCCAGATTAGAAAGAGTCACCACAACCTCCTGAACTACACTTCAGTAACCTCTAGGGTTGCTTGCAAGCATGTATTTTATGTCATTTTTCATGTGGAAAAGTGTACCTACCCTCCCCATTAAAAATCAAGTATGCAAAGGCCATGGAATGAAAAGAACTACTTCAAAAGCTCACCTGTGGTGTTGGAGAGGGGGGAGCTGCATCCATGGGAGAAGGTGTCATTGCTTTGTTGGCCAACTTGTAAAGAGCCACAGCACTGTCAAGTTGCTGTTTAGTGCTTGTAGAACCAAGAAGCCCAAGAAGCAATTCCAATCCTACAAGGTTAAAAGAAAAAAAACTAAAAACTGAGTGTACTGAGCATCTGCAAACCATACCCAAACTTCACAACACCTTAATTGCAAGTTGCAACCAATGATAAAAATTGCAAATGTATAATTAGTGAAGAATATAGCTAAGAATGCACATACCACCATTGTCAATGAATATGGTTCTCTGATCTTCAGGGGAACAAAGATGAGCAAGAGCCAAAGCAACTCGTCTTTGGACAGACTTCTCTGCCACACGCATCATGTACAACAAATGGTTCAAAACCTACACACAAGGAAGCAGGGGATGACACTCTCTTAACGCAATAACCCACTGAAACATTTAACCAAAAAAAGAATAAATGGGATAACATTTCAATCAAAGTAAAAGATTGGCAAAATATTCTCACTCGTCCATGAATCTTCTCTTCCAATCTTTTCAATGTCTTTGCTACACAATCCTTTGTTGCCTGCAACGATATTTATTTATGTACCCGTTATAGCAGGTTCAACAGGGGAAAGGATTAACAATCATTCTTTGACATAGGTAACGACAGTTGAAAAATCAGATGCATTATCCTGAAGCTAACTTTTCAAAAATGAAATGCCCAACGTACTTGAACAATAAATTCTCCATCCTGAAGCTTTTGCACACCTCCCACCCTAATAAAATCAGATACATTATCCTATGAAAGAAAATTGTACCAATAAAAATGGAGTTAATAACTTGTAAAAACAATTAAAAAATCAATTCAGTTGTAATACTTATAAGAATTTTAAAAAATTTCTATAGCATACCTCATTATCAGCAAGACCATAAAGAGCAAATGCAGCATTATGTTGCAGAGAACCATTTTTTGAATCAAGAAGCTTCAGCAATGGCACTAAACCACCATTATGAGCAATTCCAGCTTGGTTGTGTGTGTCCTGAATTCAAAAACCATTTTAAGCCAAACAGAATGTCACTTCACAAGCAATATAGTCATCTAGATTCGTTATACCATCTCATAAAGCCTGATCTGCACTGTTTAAAGCATTCATGATGGGTGACTAAGATAAGAAACTAAGATTCAATAAATAATAACCTGTGCCAATCTCCCCAAGGCAAAGGTTGACATTTCCCTCAGTTGCACATCAGGTGATTGGAGCATCTCAATTAAAGGCCGAACAGCACCCCTTTGTACAATGTGAACCTGCAAAAATTACATCTTTGAGATTGAGAATAGATAAAATACAAACAAATAAAATAAAAATTGATGGAAAATCATTGATAGATGAGAAAAGCACAGTTATGACCATGCCCCAGAAGTCATCAGGAGGCCAAAAATAATCCTCATGGGACAGACAAAAAGAAAGGTAAACTCAATTTATAAGAGATTCAGCTACAATTACTTCCTTCCAAAGTAAGATGAAAGATAAGGCAATCACTATCCACCTTGCAATCCGAATCAGTTGCAGCAAACTGTCCAAGTAATAAAGCCGCTTCCCTTTGGCTCTCAGAGCAGCAGGAGCTGTCATTCGACAAATGAAGTTAATAATTTATGAAAGGAAATAAAAGTTAAAGCATTTATTAAGGAAAACCCATAGATAATATATAAAATAAGAACTAAAAAAGAAAAGCTTCTGCAAATGTATGAGGAAAGACATCATAAGGATCCTGCACAAAAAACAAAAGGGGGAAATGAAACTTATACATACCTAAGTAAGCCGATGACAGGTTGCAATGCTCCAGCAGCAAGAACTTCTTTCTTAATATTTGGGGAAGAGTGTACAAGATTTCCAATCACTCCAACCTGCAAATCATCAAAAACCATTTCATTCTACATCCAATCTGAAGGCAAATGCAAAATATCACATTGATGTAGTTCCACAAACACACACACACACTAATTAGATCTTACTGCTTCATAATGTATGGCAGCATCTTCAGATCGAAGCATTAGAATGAGGGTAGGAAGAGCATTGCATTCCACGATCTGCCCAATATAGTATTTTTTATCATTTAAAGAGGCCAAAGCAAACCTTACAAAATGCAATTTTTAAAGAAAGGCCAATTACCTGATTTTTGTTTTCATCATTTTTAAATGCCAAAGTTCGCAGGGCTCCAGCAGCTGCTCTTTGCACCTTTGCATCAGTAAATTCAAGCAACTCAACAAGAGGTGGAATCCCACCTTCCATCCTGCTTATCCATTCCAGATGAACTTGTGATAAATATGATAACAATTGCTAAATAACAGACTTAAAAATAAAACATACATAAAATGCCAAACCTGACACGTGTTTTAATGCTGCTATTCTCATGAGCAAGGTTGGTAATAGCATCAGCAGCTCTTCTGATGACACCATTGACTGCACGGGAACCACAACTGTCCTTGTGCCTCTTCAGCAAATTCACAAGATGTGACAAGGCCCCATTGTCAGCTATAAGTTGTTGATGCTCTGGCTGTTAACAACAAAGCAAATAACAATCAACAGTTTAGCATTATGATATAGAATACTTCCCTTTAAGTTTCACCATCCAAATTTATTGCTAGTATAATAAAAACAATCATCAAATGATGCAAAACCTATGATAATAGCACTATTGGCTATACCACACAGCTAAGACTCTGAAAAAGATTTTTAAAAAAATATATATTAATGCAAGGAGATAGCATCGCCATCAGAGTAGATTGCTTACACTTTAGTCCTTTTCATTTTAGAGATGACTGGTGTGGAGGAAGGTGGAGGAGAAAAGGAGAGGAGGCATGATAAAAGCACAAGGAAAATCGATTTCCTTCAATTATGTGGAATATACAGAGAAAAGAGAATAGTATAGGAAAGTACAAGGAAGATCAATTTCCTTCAATTAATGAAAGCGAAGTCGACAGAAAATTTATTACAGTAGTAGCTGACTACAATGCAAATTTATACAAAACCTCTACTCCATGCACGCGCAATAGAGCCGTTGACAGTCAAGTGAAATCCAATCCACGAAATAATTTGATCTATGGACAACATCATTGTGGTAGAGGAATCATTACCGCAGGGCATAGAGGGGGAGGTCAACACACACACGCCGCGTACACATGGGTACATGCACACACACAACCCATTAAAAATAACCGGTCTCAATCTTTATTAGCCTAATTAGGATGATAATACTATTCCTCGAAATGTAAAATAAAATGGAGCATGCAACTGTCATTACAACAACTAAACAAGTTCACAAACGGCCTTGACCAGTATAATGCACAAAAATAACAAAAAACCATTCTTTGCTATCTAAAAAAATAAATTTCAAAATGTTATCTTCATTTCTCGTAATATTAAATTTCAACGATTTATGTGATTCTTAAAAAAGGGGTCGAAAAATGTAATATATTACATATATTCCCCCTTAACCACGAATTTATCCAAAAGAAAATGTAATAATTAGATCACCTTCACAGCGAGAAGACCAAGCGCGAAAGCGCTTCCTTTCTCCACTTCATGCTCAAACGCCTTTGTACCACGGTCAGTTTCAGTTGTCGGCGGCGCCTGCAGATGCTTCACCAGAGCCGGAACGGCACCTCCTTCAACAATCCAGTTCACAACCTCCTCTGCGACAATAAACACAAATTTTTTTTCATAAATCAGCCGTAAATAAGCGAGATCGACTAGCGTTTCGGTATTTTGAAGCTAAACTACCGTTTTTGGCGAGCTCAGCAAGGACATGAGTGGCGCGTTTGGCGGCGGCGCGATCAGCTTCGAGCCAAGAGAAAGCGGTGTTAAGGATATTAACCTGCGCACTAACCTCGCACAATAAAGCTTGCCGCGCATCGGAGGATGGTACAGAAGAAGATGAAGAAGCCTCTCGTTGTTGCTGCTGCTGTTCGTCTTCGAGGACTATTTCTTCCTCTAATTTCCGCTTTTGACCCTTCCTCTCTGGAACGCTCTGGTCGTGGCGTCTCTGCGAATCCATCAATTAAAAAACTGGAAAGGCGAAGAGAGTGGCGTGAAGAGAAATGAAACTGAGAATTGAAAACGGACGAGGAAGTAAGGGTAGTTTTGGTAATTCACTCCAACTCTTTATTTTTTTCTCTTCTTTTGTTGTGCCGTTGGACCGCCCACGTAATTTCCAGCCAGAGATTAAATAAACATAAATAAGGGCTAACGTGCGCTGCCGCTGGAATCGATGAAATGGCTAACATGCGCATAAATTGTTTGCATGGTGGAAGGAAAAGTAGGCCCCGATGATCTTTGGAGTCCACGTTTTCCAGGGTGGTCCAGTGTGGTGTGGTGCACGTTCGTAATAGGTTTCGTGGTGAACCGTATATTAGATTTTGTGGTTCGAATCATGTTATCATTTCAACGTGCCCAGGCCCGGATGTGATTCAAATCGGTTTAAATTTAAATTACAAATTTGGGTTTATGCAAAAGTAGTCTCAGTTGGAAATTAAGTAGTGTTAGCTTGACATATCCGTCTTTTTAAATATTTTTTCATATCCTTTGATGATTCCTCTTCTTTTTCATTTTCCGTTAGCTTTTTCATTTTTAACAGTTTCAAAAGCTTTTTTGATAAACTCATCATCAATCAAGCAAATCAGACTTAATCTTAATTTACTCATTTTGGATTTGATTTAAATTTCAACTAATTATTATTCAGACCCAATTTAACTCAAATCCACCTAATGTATTTGATGGGGGTGTTATGATTGTGCATTTTTCATATTATTTTAAAATTATTTAATCACTCATTTTTTACACTAATAAATCATCCAAGAGGGATATATAGTAATACAACTATAATTATTAATATTTTACTATATACGGTAGGCCAAAGGACTATTTCCCACCCAAGGTATGTTTTATCCTCAAGTTTTCCCCTTTTAATTATGAAAATATCAAATACTCACTCATGAGCAGTTAAATTTAACGGAACCCTAACACCTTAAACTTTAATCTCTTTTTCCCCCCTAACCCCTAAAAACTAACCATTTCCTCCTAGGCCAAGTTTTGAAAAATGGCATTCCCCCCCTAGGGTTTAGTTTTCAATCCCCGATGCCAAATCCGGAGCCATCGCCGACGACGAAGCCTTCCCGACGGACCACCATGCTTCGACGGCCTCTCTTCTCTCCTCTGGAACGTCGATCGGTCCAGATCTGGTGAAGACGACGACCTGAAATTTGAAGAGCTTCGTCGAGAGACGATGACGACGACGTTCGACGGCCCATATGTGGGAAGACATTCGACGTTCGTCTTCCCAGACGAAGACGACGAAGCTCTTCAAATTTCAGGTCGTCGTCTTCGCCAGATCTGGGCCAATCGGTGTTCCAGAGGAGAGAAGAGAGGCCGTCGGAGCATAGTGGTGCGTCGGAAAGGCTTCGTCGTCGGCGATGGCTCCGGATTTGGTGTCGGGGATTGAAAACTAAACCCTAGGGGGGGGAATGCTATTTTTCAAAACTTGGCCTAGGGGAAATGGTTAGTTTTTGGGGGTCAGGGGGTGAAACGGGGATTAAATTTTAATTTATTGTTAATATCACAGATAAAATGACGATTTTGCCCTTGAATCCGTTTTTTTTTAATAGCCCACGGGTAGATATTTGGTATTTCCATAGTTAAAGGGGGGAAATTTGAGAATGCAGCATACCTTGGGTGGGAAATAGTCCTTTGGCCTATACGATACATATTTTATGATACACGATACAAATAAAAAATTATACATATTATAAAGTGTATCGAATTAATATGATACATATTATTATATGGATCAATATATTTTGTAAGAGAAAACGATGACATAATAGAAATATATTTTAAAATATTTAAATATATTTATGATATTATTTAAAATGATAATATATTAATTAAAATTTTTATTATTTTATTTTATAAAAAAATCATAATAAACAATATAATATAATATTCAATATAGGATATAAAAGTTAAACAAATATTTTAAAAGCATTTGATTTTGATTCCATTTCGAAATATTTAAAAACTAACTATATTTTTTAGGAGTGGTGGTTGAGAGTGGAGGGATGATAAGATATGAACTCAGAAGTTACGCATTTATTTATTTAGATTAGAGGAAACCTAGAAATGGATTTTAACCGAATTGATTTAAATTTAAATGTATATTTGTCTCAAATGAGTCGATTTTAAATTAAAATTTTAGTTTGAATTCAATTTATTTATCTTCTAACAACACTTGCCATCTTTTGGTAATATATTCATTTCATCGATAATATTATTCTTTATATAAAAGCTTTTTAATAATATTGTACACTAAGTGTAAGCATGATTTGATTCAAATTTATAAAATTATTTAGTTTTGATTGATAATTTTTTTAAAAACAATTTTCAATTTGGGTAATTTTCTAATCGAACTAAACTATAAACCGTGTTTTTTTAAAATATACAAATATATAATTATATTTAACAAAATTTTTCAATAAGTAATTAGATGTATAACTTTTTTTCATATTTATTTTATTATTTTCTTTATATATATTTTATTTTTATTTTATATATTTATATTATATTTTAAAAAACTATAATTCAATTAATTTTATTAAATAATATATATTTAAAAGTGAATAATTTTTAATATGTTTAAACTGTATTCTAAATCGAATCAAATCTTAACTTAATTTAGTTTGTTTTGAAACATAAAATTATTGATTTGGTCTAAAAATTTTCTAAACCCTTTTTTTTTGTTAAAAAAAAATTTCAAATCAGATTATGCACATCTCTATTTTGTGTCAACTTAAACAAATTCAAATTAAACATTAAATATTTGAACCAAACTTGAACGAACACTTATTTAGATTTAATTTAGGTCAAATTCAACTCACATAGAATCCAATCAAAGGCAGAGGAAGGGATGTGACCCCCATACCTAAGTGAGTTGGACTATATTGGACATCAAGTGTAGGCCCATGCTTCTTCATCCACCAGACCTTGAAAGAATATATTTGGTTAATGGCCAAAAACTGTATTCCCACCTACAGTTTGGTGTCATTTCAAATTTAAACTTAAACTATAATATGATTAGCAATTTATGTGCAATTATAAAGACAGAGTGCCAATTTTAACACTTTGATAAAATTATTAAAATAGTGTCCTTTTCTTTACCTGAGCAATGACACTAGTATATTATCGATTAGATACGGTGTAAAGTGAAATTGGCATCTTAGTTCATGCTTATTTGTCCACGTAATTGCCCCATTCTACCATATATAAGGGTGGATACGAACTAGATCGAGTTTAAATATTTATTGATTCTAGTTCAACTCAAATAGAAAATTATCCAATTCATATTTGATTTGAATTTGTTAAATCAAAATTATGTCTGACTCTAATTAAAAACGGCTAAACTCGGTTTGACTCAATTTTGTAACTCGAATTAATGATTTAAATTTGTAACTCATTTTGGTTCAAATTCGTAATTTAAATTGATAATTCGAATTTATGACTTGAGTTTATGGTTTTAACTAAATAATATTCAAAATTATTAATTCAAACCACCAATTTCATATACGGTATGCTTAATCTCTTTTTTTTTTTTTTTGTCTAATAACAGTTGATAGAAACTTAAAAAAATATATAGAGAGGGTTGGATTTGATTTATATTGAACTCAAATAAGAATCACTTTGAGATTGATCAATTGAGTCTTGAAGCAAATTCAAAATTAGTTTTACTTTAAATATGATCAGAGCTAACTCAAATTTGACTCATTTTATATGAGTTCGAGTAGCTCATATCAAATTTAATCTTAGTCATAGGATAAATCTAAACCGAATTGAGTCTAAATATCCCATAGTTTGAGTTTGATTCAAATAAAAAATAGTTTAACATGATCAAATTTGAATTCGGCCCAAATCAGTGGCTCAAATTTATGATTTAGATTTGAAAATCTAATTTATAACACATTGATAAAACGATATTGTTTTTATCCAATAATGAATAAAACTACATTAACTCGGAAATTAATTAAAATAGGCATGAAATTAGCCGTGTAAACCTTTTTCAACAAAATTTATGTAGTTTTATCTTTTTGAGCAAATTGTATTTTTTCTTTCAAAAATACCTTTCATTCTATTTCTGTAATACCCTCAGGTATATTTTAAGAGCAATTACGTTTTTTAACCCTATTTGGAGATACTTCCAATTGTATGTGTGTGTTTGTAGTATATATAGATATATATAAAACAAAAACAAAAACAAAAACAAAAATGTTTGGAGAGCAAAGTCAATAAAGGAAGAAAAAGTATGTAAATATATATGGTTGGAGAGAAAAGTCAATACATAACCTTTACCTTCTGTTTTTTTTTTTTTCCATCATTTTCCCGTCTCTTCTAGAGGAGGCAGTTTCTTCCTTTTTTTGCTGTGTTTTTGAAGGAAAGTAAGTAATTTGGAAGGGTTTTGGAAGATAGATAAGGAAGGAAAAGAAGAGTAAGCATTTTGGGAGCCTTGGTAAACCAAAGATCTCTTTCTTTTTCCCTTTTCCTATGTTTATATATATATTGGATGTATGTTATATGAATATATTAGCATGTTTTGATGTTGATTTAAGGTGATTTTGGTGATAAAAGAAGTAAAACAAAGAGAAGGAAGTCAACTTGTAAAGATTTGGCTTGAAACAAGGTAAGGGGAATCATCTTTGATATGTTGTATGTTTTAGGCTTTTGATTCCTTGGATCTATGTTATAAATGATGATTTTGAAGTTGAGGAATGTTGTCTTGCCATTTGGGATGTCTATGTGTGTTATTTTGTTCATGGCAAAAAGTTGCATGATATTTACAGTTTTTGCCACTGAGTTCGTCCCATGTTTTGACTATCTTATCTGATGAATTATAAGTGCTATTATATCTTGTTGGAAAGCTCTTTGAATTCTCTTTCCAATGATATATAGCTTGTATGAATTAGAGATCATTTGGATTGTTAAATATTGCATGAACCATAAGGACTGTTTTATTAAATAAACAGAGGAGGTAGTTTTTGCCACTGACTTTAGCGCACGTTTTGACTGTCTTATCTATTGAATTATGAGTGCTATTATAGCTTGTTGGAAATATTTTTGAATCCTCTTTTCAACGATATATAGCTTGTATGAATTAGAAACTGTTTGGGTTGTTAGATTGTATGAAAAAGTAGGCTGCCCTGCTAAATGACTGTTCTGTGAACAATATTTCGTAGTTCTGGGCAAGAAAGAAAAGGAGGAGAAAAAAAAGAAAAGAAAGGAAAGGAAAGAAAAGAAGAAAAGAAAAAAGAAAGAAAGGAATTCGGGGCTCAAGATTTAGGGGTCGTCCCAAGAGTAATGTCTGGTGAGTTATGAATAAATTTAGATGGAAGCAAAATTAGTAAAATATAAGACCCGTATGCATGCTATAAACTATAAGGGGGCACTTTACACTACACCGCCCGTAGTAGGGCACGTTCGCAGTAGGGCACGTCCGTAATAGGACATAGACCCCCAGTAGGGTCGGCTCGCAGTAGAGCATGTTCGTAGTAGAGCTCAATTCAGATTCAGAAATGGTGTAGTGAAAGAAAGAAAAAAAGCTCGAGCTTAGAAAAGTATCAAATCCTTATAGTCAGTTTCCAAAAATTATCAAATAGACATCAGATGGGACAAAGTATGACCCAAATAGTAAAACATGAACTAGATTACCCCCTTGATTTCTTATGGGGGTTATGAGTGAGGTTGAGTCCCGAAAGTGAGTTAGAACAGGAAAGGAAATAGTTTACTTAATTCTTTCCCCTTACTGAGTGTTCTTATCACTCACTTCATTTTTTTTCATAATTGCAAGTACAGGTGATCGAGGTAGCTGCGAGGCAGGGTCAGGTCAACGTAGGTAGATCCGGCTGGAGTATGTTATCTCTGGTTTATATTACATGCATACAATGGCATGTTCTTGTCGACTTTTGACTTTTTGAGATTATGGTACAATTGCATATGATTACTCCCTGTTTTCAGATGCTTTCAGTTGAGTTTTCATATGAGTATATACATCTTTTATTCGCTTCCAGATTTTCAGTTTTCTTGAAATACTTTCTAAACATTTTTAATGATGCGTTTATTTTAAAGTATTTCAAAAAAGAAAAAAAAATAGACGCTCCGGATATTAATTCGTAACATTTCTCCTTCGGTGGGTAGTATTTCTAGGAAGGGGTGTTACAATTTCTTTCTATGTAGAGTAGTTTTTATTGGAAAATCTTATTTTTGAGAGTATACAAATGAAGTTTAAATTAATTTTTATGTAATTGTTAAGATTTACAAATAAAAAACAGATTAATTTCTGATATAATAGTTGATATTTACATATCATTACAAAATGATGAACATAACTATACATGGTGCATATGGGTTGTGCACAAGTGTAAATAGGTAGGCGTTTTTTCGAAAGGGTACGAAAATGAACAAAAGAGTGTATGCTTTTTTGAAAAGGTGTGTTTTTTCGAGAGGGTGCGAAAATGTGTGAAATGTTGCTCAAATATACGAATGTGTGAAGAGATATGTAAAAATGTGAAGAGGTGCGTAAAAATATAAAAAGGATGGGTGAAAATATAAAAAAATAATATATATATATATAAACACACACACACACCCCATTACTCATTTTCTCACCCTTTCGAAAAAAATGTGCACATTTTCACACTCGTACACAACCCATATGCACCTTATATAGTTATATTTATCATTTAGTAATGATATGTAAATATTAATTATTATATTAGAAATTAATCTAAACTTAATTTGTATACTCTCAAAAATAAGATTTTCCAATAAAAACTATCCTGCATAGGAAGAAATAGGATAAAAGGTATTTTTGAAAGAAAAAAATATAATTTGCTTAAAAAAATAAAATTACAAAAATTTTATCAAAAAAGGTTTACGCGGCTAATTCGTTGCCTATTTTAATTAATTTCTCACATTAACTTGATAACTACGTGATATCTCTAAAACAAATTGCAACCTTAATAGTCAAGATGGATTAATAGACCAAAATAACAATGTTTTAATAATTGATTAATAACTCTAATTTGAACTAAATTAAACTAAATTTTAAAATCAAATCAGTTTGATTCAAATTCAATCTTACTTAGCCGATATGGATTAATGGGTAATTTATTAAAAATTTAATAATATTGGATTAAGTTAAGCCAACCCACATGTATAGTAAAAGCAGCAGGTGCATGGTGGTTTCATAACGGCTTCCAATTACTTCATTGGACAATAAAACTTAGTGGGATTAGAAATCAAATATTATGTTGACCTAGACAACACAAACCCAATTTAAATTCTGCTTTGGCGTTGCGTTGAAACCAAAAGCGTTGCTCCACTCCACTATTTTTGTCTCATTACCATTTTCACTAACTAACTATGTCATTTTCATACAGGCCAAATAACCATTTTCCACCCTAGGTTTGATGTAAGTATTTTTTTATTTATTAATTATAAAATTTTAAATATTTATTTATTTATTAATTTTTTTTATTATTATTAAAAATAAAATTGTTATTTAATAAAAATATTTAAAAAAACCATAAATTCATTACATTTTTTCTTAGACTTAAAAACTAATAATTTCTCTATAATTCAAAATTTGAAAAATAACTATTTTCTCTTAGGGTTTGTATTTTTTCTCCCACTGCTTCTCCAATAATCAAAGGATGAATCGTAGGCTTTTCACAGTTATAATTAGTTTTTAAGTTTGAGGAAAAATATGATGAATTTATAGTTTTTTTAAATATTTTTATTAAATAATAATTTTTTCCCTACACTAACAGTGAAATTTAACAGACGGGATGAGTATTTAAATTTTTTATAGTTAACAAGTGAAAAATTATGTTTGCATCAAACATTGGGTGGGAAATAGTCATTTGGCATTTCATATACACTAAATAAATATTTTTATGTGCTATCGAAATATTTGTTGAATTAAGTACTATACTCAAATCGAGCTTGAGCTCCATGTTACTCAATTTGGTAAACTTGTAGCTTGACTCTCGAATATGATTTTAATAATCTCTATAAGATTAAAATATTGAATTTACATTTTTATAATTTTATTTTATAATCAATTAATGATTAACAAAACTAGTGAAACATTATAACTTTTAAATAAAATATTTGAATTTGAGTTTCTTTCACGTTTATAAAATATTTGAAAGAATATAAAATGTCATTGATAAATACATAAGTTGTAGGGTTTAATTGTAATTTATTGAATCGAACTTGAATTATTAAACAATACTTAAAATTAATCGAAACAGGCTCAAATTCAATATTACCTAACCCAATTTGGCTTAATTATAACTCTATTCACCAATACCTAAAATTTGAATTTTTTGATAAATTATGTAATAAAGGTGATTAAAATAATCAGATCAAATCAGTTGGTCCAATAAAATCAAATGGTCGACCGTATTGAGTCAAATTTTAATATTATACGTGATTAAATCAAATAAACCTATAATTAAATTAAATGAATCATATCAAATTGTGATTCAGTCATCAGGTTAATGTGCTCAAACCCTGACGCTAATGTTGGTGTAAAAAATTTTCAATTGTCGAGTCTCGACATTTAAAGGGCATGAGTCATACCATCACGCCATATGCTGGAGCTCGAGTTCGATATGCGCTGACGAGGTAAGCCACAATGCTGCCGATTTTATATCTGCAATGTTGAAGTCCCAATTTAATTAGAAAAGATTTGGATTGACCCCTTGACTGGGTCAAAATATTGCTTCAAAATTCAGATTATATTTAAAAACAATTTAACTGAAAATTTAAAATTAAAATTGTTAAAAAGTGGATTTGTCCGAGTCGTTACTCGGTAATACCCGACCTAACAAACCCAACTCACCACTCAGCCGCCGCCAGCAAATCAGAAGGCTGAAGGCCCCAAGTTTTCCCGCGTCAACACCAAATAGAATTAAATTAAATTAAATTAAAAAAAAGAGAAAATTCCTTCCCCTTCCTCAACTCCGATTCCTTGCTTCTATGACTCTCTCAACGCGAACTCACCTTGGACCAGTTCGCCCTGTCACAATTAACAAACTCTTAAAACTAAACGCCTCCAACGAAATTTTCCATTCAATCTTCTTTCTTCGCCATGACCTTCCTTCTCCTTCTTTCTCTCCTCTCTCTTCTCTCGCTCTCCCTCTTTCAAAATTCTGGTGCAACTCTTTCAGGCACTTTTATTGATTGCGGTGCGCTGGTGGGGTCCACAATCGACGGAATACGATGGCTTCCAGACACCGATTACGTCGGGAGTGGGACCCCCAAGAACATCACGGCAAACGTCACGGTGGAGACTCTTTCCACCGTTCGATCGTTCCCGAAAGAGCTCAACCGCAAATTCTGTTACGAAGTTCCCGTGTTTCGCGGGGCGAGGTATATGGTGAGGGCCACTTACTACTACGGAGGGGTCAACGGTTATAATTCCCCCCCGGTGTTTGATCAGATGGTGGACGGGACTTTCTGGGGCGTGGTCAATACGACGGCGGATTACGAGCAAGGGTTGTCGTCGTATTATGAGGGAGTCTTTTTGGCTCAAGGGAAGACTATGAGTGTGTGTATCGGGTCTAATAATTATACGGACTCTGACCCGTTTATTTCAGCTCTGGAGTTTGTGGCTCTGGAAGATTCGGTTTATAACGCCACGGATTTTAGCCAGCATGTGCTCAGTTTGGTTTCCAGGACTAGCTTTGGATACAATGGAACAGACATCATTAAGTAAGCTGAAAATTTTCTTTCTTTTCTCGATGTTTTTAAATACCCATTAATTCGAATTTGGCGTCTGCGAATAAATTTCATATGGGATATTTTTGTGACAGAACTTTGTTTTCTCCTATTGAATTGATGCAGCTTTTAAATTTTCTTAGTTATTGTAGCGGCTAAACTTTCATATTTTCCTTTTAACCGAACCAAACTTATCACTTTGTTTGCATACAAACCTAAAAAAACAATACTAGTTGTGTTTTTTTCCGATAACTTTAATAAAAATTCTAAAGTTTTGGTCACTTATATTGGAAAATCTGAAAGTTCGGTAAAATGTGAAAGTTCAGCCTCTTTAATAAAAAGCAAAGTTTGTTGCTAGTTTGATACCATCCCAATTTCATACGGAAGAATTTATTCTTTGGTTTGTTATTATTTAAACATGGGTTGTAATTTTGGAACCAAGATCAATATAATTTGTGCTTTCAATTGCAACCAAAATAGTTCCCTTATTAGTTATATGCTCAGAATTTTTTTATTATTGCTATGGTTCAATTTTAATGTCAATTTACCTGAGTCATTTAGAATTGAATGATCTTTTTGCAAGTTATCAGTGATATTGTGTCTGGAAGTGCTTTTTTATATTAAAAGTGCTTTTAAAATTTAAGAATGTTTATTGTAGAGTTTGGTTGAAATGTTTTTTCTTTTCTCATGATAGGTGGCATGTGCTCCTTAAAAATAAAAAAGTAAAATAAACAGTTTTTGGATACTGAAATACTGAAACTTACTTTTCTTCAGAAGCACTCCAAGTGCACTATAAAAGATGTTTCATAAAATAACAGTTATGTTGTCCAATTTGATATTTTGAGCACCCACTCTTATATTGGAATTTTTGGTATAAACAGATATCCTGATGATGAATTCAATCGATATTGGGAGCCATTTAGAGACAATGCCCATATGGATACTATAGCAGGAAACAACAATGTATCTGTTTCTGGCTTCTGGAATCTCCCACCTAAGAAAATATTTGACATGGCATTGGCAAGTGGCCCAGAACAACCAATGGAATTCATATGGCCTCCAGTGCTACTTGCAAATTCAAACTACTGCATTGCACTATATTTTGCAGATAATCCTGATTCTGTCTTAGATGGGGGGTCAAGGACGTTTGACATTTTTATAAATCACGTACCATACTATAGAAACCTGACTGTGAAACCAGATGGAGCTGTTGTCTTTGCTAAAGAGTGGCCTCTTTCTGGTGCCACCAATATTACTTTGAATTCTGTTGCTGGTTCAAACAAAGGTCCTCTAATCAATGGTGGAGAGATCTTTCATGTGTTGGACCTTGGAAGGAGAACTCTCACCCGAGATGGTATGTTAAGTAACAGTCTATAAAATATATTGGGCAAGCGAATGATTTTTGTTTCTTATAAAACTGCCATTCTAGTTAAAGGACTAGGTTGTGCCTGGTCAAAACTCATGTTTAAACAAAATTATATGGAAATGAGGTTTATAATTATGGGAACCAAAAAAATAAAAAAAATAAACTCACTAGTTGATCGTTTACTTATGTAATCTGCAATGCAGTGATCATTATGATTTGTGCGTTACTTTGCCTTTCGGTAGGGCTCAGAACCCTTACATAAATTTGCATAACTTATTGCAGTAATAGCATTAGACGAGTTTAAGAAGAGCCTCCAGAACCCTCCACTTGATTGGAATGGCGATCCTTGTTTGCCCCAACAATACACATGGACTGGACTTACTTGCTCTTATGAACGCCGAGTTCGTGTAGTTACCTTGTGAGTTGAAACTAGACATTACCATGGCTATTATCTATGCATTATGTTATCATCCCTAGTAATTGACTGTTGCCTTCTGTTGCCTTTTTTTTTTAATTTCCAGAAATTTGACGAATATGGGTCTGTCAGGAACATTGTCACCCAATATTTCCAGATTGTCAGCCCTGAATAGCATGTAAGTTGTCAAGTAAAATTGCCAATGATTGGAATTTAGAAATAAGCATTTGCTGATTGATGATCTCTTGTTATTGACAGCTTGCTTGGAAACAACAGCTTTTCTGGAATGATTCCTGATCTCAGTCCCTTATCAAAGCTGGAGAAGTTGTATGTTATTACTTCTCTTCTGTTTTTGCATTAGTATTTCTTATTCTGCGTTAAGTGAGCCGTTTCATTGCATAAGGCATGCATCAGTGAGCCAATATATAAAATGCTATCATAAGTTTCAACATGGAATCTATTATACCTGCTGTTCTAATACAGTAATCCATTTCATATTTGGGGATTGATATATATTTGTGTTAACTTATCAATGAACCAAAGAGACCATTTTTTGACAATTTTTATGGGATTTATTTCATTTCCCTAATTTAATGTCCTTTCTCATTAAAGGCATTTGGAAGACAACCGATTCAGTGGAGAGATTCCTCAATCCCTCGGAAACATACCAGGCTTGCGTGAACTGTAAGTCATGCTCTCACAACAGAATATCCATGGCTTTTTTTCCTCCTTATCATTTTATGCAATTAATGATTGTTCTACTCTGACTACAGAAACATTACTTTAGTTTAACATATAACTATCACAATTCAGGGTATTTTATGCATAAAACCTGTTTTTTCTATGGTATATATATAGTTCTTTTATGCTTGTAACCTCTTTATTAAAACTACACAATCTTCAAATATTGTTTCTGAATCAAAGTATTCAGGAAGTATTCATCTTTCACAACTAAAATCAGGTTTATTTAAATAATGGGATTCTTTCCTTAAGCATACCAGGACTTCTAATTAGATTCTAGAACCACTGTAATGGTATGGGTAATATATATTAAATCTCTGGTGTTGTATCTCTGCATAGTTTGTAGATAAGCTTTTGGTGCAAGGTTAGACAAATGTCCATGGACCTCTCTCTACTTATCTTTCATGCACACCTTATATGACTTCCATAGCGTGGTTTCAGCAGCTTCTCTAAATCATATGGTTTATTGGTAAAAAAGAGACACATAAATCTGTATGGAGCATTAAAGCTAATGGCTGCATGTGCAAGCCTTATTTAGAGCTGGTAACTACTTCATGAGAATCTGGACCTGCCTCAATCAATGGCAGTTGATTTTTGCATTCTATCATTTTGAAATCCAAGTGGACAGTGTTTCAGCTTTTCTGGAAAATATACATATGCCCATTATTAGTGTTCCACATCACAGTATGTGTGAGCATTTATGTCTTGCCATAGAAACAATAGATTAAATAAATACCCCTTATGGGCCGAAATATCAGAATTGAACTTTTGTATCACTATGTAATGCACCTGAAGCACCTGAAAGACTATAGATTGGCTTGCTGGTGAGAACTTCTGTTATAATGTAAAACTATTACCCATGTTCAATTAGGTATTGGGTCTTAAGGACAATACTGTAGGTATCGACTTGATAATGCATATTTCTCTGTTTTGAAATTCTTGTGATTTAGCTCATCCACCTATATAATGCCTTCAGAACTTTCTGGTAATTGATGCATGACAAGCGATATCTTGAAATTCTTGCATGATTACCATCTACTAGTCTCATTTGCTTGTGTAGAATCTGACTCATTTATTTACACTGATTACCATCTACTAGTCATAAGCAAACAGATATGCTTATTGTTGATGTTTTTTACTATATCTGTTCATAAGCACGCTTGTTATCATGTTTTATATATCCAGATCATTTTTCCAATTATTGCCTTGCATGACAACACAATTGGACTGTTGTTTGAATCATCTCTTTCCCATCTGGAGTTTTGTACTGAATTGTCGAGTGGACGCCATGATTTGATTCTTCATGTATCTGATAGAGTTCCTTTTGTCTTTCAGATTCTTACAAAACAATAATTTGACTGGTGAAATCCCCAGTAGTCTCCTCAACAAATCTGAATTAAACCTCAAGTGAGTTCAATATCACAAGTATTACTATTCACATCTTTGCAATCATCAATTTAAGCTCATTGTTTTAATTTGCTTCATCAGGACTTCTCCTGGAAATCAACTTTCTTCTCCACCACCATCTTGAGCAAATGATGTCCATTCGGTATGAAGGTGACCGTGTCATATTTATCAGGGAACTTGCTTTTAACCCACCCGTGTGAATCTATATTAACTACATAAATTGCCCCAGCCATAACATTTGGTTTTGAAATTTTTGATTGACACTTAGCTCCAAATGTGGAATTTAAATTGTCACGCTTAGCTTTTTCTAGTTTGAGCATGTGAATGCAATTTGCAGCCTCCATATTTGTATACTTGTAATTCTTGTCCATATGCAGTCAGTCTGCAGGGTTTTTTTTTTTTTTTTTTCTTGGCACAAAGGGATCAAATTGTATTACACATTTGTCTTTGTAGAGATTTCTTGTAATTTTATATTTTATTTTAATTATATATATATATATATATATATATATTTATTTATTTATTTATTTATTCCAAGTACTGGATTGTACAATGTAAGCCCCATATGATGTGGCTGTATTTTGTTCTTTTATGGCTTCACTGATTGGAATCAATTATAAGCACATAACTGGCTTGTATTTTCCCCAATTTCTTCAGCTGCCATTTGACTGAAACTTGGTTATCTGACTTACCGGTTAATAAAATTTGGTGACATCTGTTTGTCAAATGAGTACTCTTATGTGTGCACAAATTTGTTCACAAATAATGATATATTATTATATGATTGAGTAATTTAAAATTAAAGATAAAATAACATTCAATTATATAATGACACATTATTATTTGTATACAAAATTGTACATATTATTTGTACACGTAATTTTATTATTGTCAAATTGTATTCAATATAAGGGTGGATTTGTGTCGAACAGGTTTAGACTCAATTTAAATGAGTTGAGTTTGAGCAAAAGTAGTCTCAACTCTAACTCGAAAGAGATTCATCTTCTTTGATCATTTTTTAATCTTTTCTAACGGTTCTTCTTTTTTCAACGACTTATCTTGCAAACTTAAAATCATTTTGAATTAAAATTAAGTTTAAACGTATCATTCTTGATTCGAATAGAGTCAGACTTGGTTCAAATTCATCGCTATGTCAAACCCCAGCATTTTCATCCAAAATGGTGGTAAAAACTTTACATTTTGAAATTCTGATTGACCTTTTAAGTGAAAAGGAAAGGTGAGCTGGTCACTGGCAAGTGGTTGTATGGTCAAGCTTACACCGGCTGCCTAGCGCACTTTCTTGCCATGCATAAGGCCTCTAAACCATGGTGGATTCAACTCAAATAAAGCTCGAATATGAGTTAATTTGAGTTTAATTTGAATCTATTATAATCAAGAATCAAATTCAAACTGACTAAAGATGTTATTAGAAGGTTGACAATGAAATAAATAGTATTATAAATAAAATAAATAATATTACCGACGAAACAAATAAACGTCATATAAAGATTTGAATTGAATTCAAACTAAAACTTCGATTTAAATTCAGTTTGAATTCAACCAAATATCACTTCAAACCAAACCAAGCCTAAACATGAGTTTTGGCTAAAGTTCGACTCAATTCTATTATGATCAGTTCAAACCAAATTCAAATTGAATAGTATTACAAGTATAACGAATAATACTGTTATATAAATAATCAATATCGTTGGAAGGGGATTAAAACTAAGTTTAAACTACGATGTCAAACTAAAACTCCAATTTGAAATCAGTCTCTTTTGCTAAAAATAATTCATGACTCATTAGTGCAAACTGCAGAGGCCACACTAATTAGATTCCTCTGGTCTGGCTTTCGCTGAGTTTAATTTTCTCTTGTAGGACCCCATGATTCAGAATCCCTGCATCCCGCATGTGCCATGACTGCTCACATTCTTCCTACCATCCATGGCAGCCATGGAAATGCTGTTTCATTTTAGCACCAGAAAGGAAAGAGGAGAAAAGATTTTTTTTGCTAATTACATGCAACAAAATATAAAAAGTTGGCATTTACATTGTAATACATCTTAACTTATCCAACATTATCAACATTAATCTAACAAGAAAACAGGGGAAAATTTGTCGAACGTAGAAAGAAATTAACGAAATAAACATACGAATTACAATATCTAAAAGTACCGAAATATCAATTTTTTTTTTTGAAAACATTGAATTTTGTTGTTTTTCTTATCATAGGGATTGAACTATTATATTTTTTATTAAATAAACACAATTACAATTGTTTATTTTATTTTAGATGTAAAAATACAAAAGTTCGACCCCGTTCAATAGAATTTTGTTTTAGATAAAAAATATGAAAGTTCAGTTCTTTTAAAAAATAAAATTTCGATTGATAATTCATGATTGTTTTTTTTTGTTTTAGATAAAAAAATTTAAAAGTTCAATTTCTTTAAAAAACATGATTTGATTCCTTCAATAGAAAAATGTGACAATTCGATACACCGGATGTTATAATCCCAATTCACCTCTCTAATCTTCCTTTCTTGAAGAGAAATGGTGGCGCCACTGCACTGCTCTTGACTTGTGTGCAGAGAGGCACATTTATAATTGGCCTTATTCTGATACTAGCTGATCTTGTTCTCTGCAGTCCCTTGCTTACCCTCTTAACCTGCTGCTTCTCTCTGCTCCCAGCACCTTCTTTCATCGCTTTTGCTTCTGTTGTCGCCGCCACATCGGTCAGTGAGCTCGAAGAATATGATGTTGAAGAGGAAGAAGAAGATGATGACAAAGAAGAACCCCCTTGCTTCTTTAACCTCAGTAGCTCTTTCCACAAAACGGTGCACTTTGGTGGCCTTGGAGAAGGGTCATCATCAACAAGCCAACTTGCTCTATTTTCAGCTGCCTCTTTATTAACTTCTTTTTCTGCATCTTTTGGTTTCAAGCTGATCTTGTTGAGCTGCTCCGAGTGGTGTGTTTGCCAGAAAGGGAGGAGCTTTCCTTCAAAAAAAAGCTCATCTGCAGTCAACATAGTGTGGCTACTGCCATTGTTGTTGGAGAGAAACTCAAATTCTGCATTGATTCTGGGTTTTTCTTGGTCTTTTTCACTGGTTTCAGAGTGGGGGCTGATGGAAATGAAGCTGTTTTCATCAAGAAATTCAGCAGAGAAAGAAATTCTGGGCGGCTCATTGATGGATCTAGTGGTGGCTTCAGTGGCTTGAACAATTTCTACGGAGGCCATTCTGGATTTGGTTGTGTTTGAGGCGAGATGTGGCTTGAACAAGTGCATGAAGGCTGTGATATATTATGGAACAACTTCAATGAAGTGTTTGGATTTGAACTCAACTAGTTTGGTTTGGTATTTTGTTTGATTTGAAATAAAATTTTAGTTAGATAATTCAATTTGAATCCCTTTGACGGTAATATTTAGGGAAATTAAATTAAAATGACTATTTCACCCTTTTATTAAGCAAAAATATTCAATTTTTTATTTCCAAACAAAAATCTCAATTTTTTCTATTTTTAAGCAAAAATCTCCTAATTTTTTTTTTAAAATATCAGAATTACCCTTCATCACATCTATATAAACTCTTTCACTCTCACTTTCATTATATACACTTAAACACTCACTCTCACTCTCATTTTTACTTAATATCAATTACTACAGGTTAGTTTGAAAGGAAGAAATTCGTATATTTGAATTTGAATCGAAAAAAATCAATTTGTAAAAAAAAATAGTTATATAAATTTTAACTCAATTTAATTTAATTTGTTAAATCTAGTTTGTATGTCATGTATAGGGGATATTTGGATATTTGATAATAATTTAAGGGTGAAATGAAATGTTAGAAAAATATGAGAGACATTTTGATATTACACAATATATATAAAAGATTCAAATAACATGTTAAAAACAAATAGATATATTGAAATACTATAGATGTCAACAATTAAAAAATTACTCTAAAATCTGAAAAAACATATCTGAATTTCGTAAACTACAAGTTCTTAGGAACGAAAAAACCGAAAAATCGATCTGAAATTTTATAATTACATCATAAAACGTGTCTAGAAAAACACAAAACTAAAGAGACAGATGTCAAATTTGAAAACTACATATCAAAAAAGTCTAGCTCAGTCACAAATAAGCTTAAAATCATAAAAACTGAAACTCCTAAATTTAGTAAAACAAAAAAATCACATAACACACACTGAAACAATTTTATTTGGGCCTCCAAATTGAGCACAACCAGCAAAGCAGGTTGTCATTATAGAGCTCAAAACGAGTTTCACGTTGATATATTATAGGCCCCGTAACTCCTTCTGGATCAAAAACTATGGTCGTTCAAAGTCTATCTCTTACAAGTCCTATAGTTTTAAAAAAATCAATTTCCACCCAACCAACAATTTTCACGGACTGTCCCACGGTTCAGTGTAAAATTTCCTACAGACCCCCATGGATCTCCTCCTCTTCCCCTTACCTCTAAAATTTTGAAAACGCTAGATTTCCCCCTCATCCCACAGGTGCCCACAGGTGCCCGTGGGAGATTACTATAGCGCTGACAGATCTAACCCATTTTTCGGCCAAAGATCTCATTTCAGTCTCTAATTTCAACACAAATCAAATTTACACATCCAATAACACAAAACCTCTTAAGAAATTCAAGCAAAACAATCAAGAATCAAAACATTTTTTGCATTGTTCAAAATCAGAACCCTAAACATTCAAACCTCAAAATCTCCCTTAAATCTCAATACTCCTAACAATAAATTGATTCAAACAAAAAATGAGATGATGTACTATCCTTATTTGTCATTTTCGATTATCGAAAAACATGAAAAGTCGATGAAAAAGATGAAAACCCGTTGCACCTGTAGGAGACTCATGGAAGATCCAATTTTTTCTCCGAATTTGAACAGTAAATCCATGGAAAATGTGAGGTTTATATATAAGGACAATTTAGTTATTTTCCAAATTGAAGGCATTTTTGTTTAATCCTTAGAGTTTTGAACAATTTTGCTTAACACCCTTTAATTCGAGGTATTTATTATAATTTCTCTAATATTTATATCATAAAAAAACTATTTATATCTTATATATGATTTTAAAATTGGATCGGACCCATTATCCTAACTCAATTTAATCGTTACTTACTAACACTTGAGAATCGTGGATTAGAGTGAATTGAACTGAAGGATTTAAATGAGTGCGCAAAAAAAACACCGAGTTTACTCTACCAATATAAATAAATCAAAATTAATAAAAATATCATTGGAATTTGAACCCAAAATTAATCTATTAATTTCCGATATTTATATATATCATTAAACTAAATTTATTTTAATATTAAAATCATTTGAATTATATATTTAATGAAAAACACATAAAATGTTTTTAATAGTTTACCAATTTAATTATTGATCAAACGATTTGACCGTAAAGTGGGTTGGATCCCCCTTCTATTGAATCAACTAGGGCTGGACTCAAGCCGAGCCAGCTCAAGCTCAAGCTCAACTCGGCTCGATTTGAACCCGAAACGAACCGAGCTTTACTTGACTCGGTAGATTTTTTTTTAAAATTTTTTATACAAAATGACATTGTTTTGATCTATATATATTAAAAGCAATGTCGTTTTGATAATGAAAAACGAGTCGAACCAAGCCGGGCTTTGCTTGGCTCGATCGAGCTCGAACTGGCTCAGTAGATTTTTTTTAAAAATTTTTTATACAAAACGACATCGTTTTGATCTATATATATTAAAAACAATGTCGTTTTAATAATGAAAAACGAGCCGAACTGAGCCGAGTCGAGCCGAACAAAAAACGAGCCGAGCCGAACTCGAGCCGCCTATAAAAACTAAACATTATTTGCAAAAAAAAAAAAATTATATGTACAAATAAATCTTATTAATATACCCTGATAATATATGATTACGCAATCTAATTGTTTATAGAAATACTATATAAATAAACAAATTATGTAGACTTATTAAAACAACTTGATGTAGTGATTCTGAAGTGAGAGAAAAAATAAACAATCATATTATCTAAATCACAAACTATCACCTTAGTTTATATAGATAAATTTTTATATTTTGTTTGTATGCATAGTTTAATTCAATCATTTACTTTTTCTTTTAGTTAAAAAAACATTCAATCATATGTGTTCATGTCAAGCGAAACCTTAATTAAATCGAATTGTCTTTTTGAGGCTCAACTGACAACACTAAATAAGTAAAATTTCAAGTTCAATAATTACGTCCACAATTATTATATCAAATAAGTTAAAAATTTAATTTTGAAATATTATAGGAGACGATTTGAACTCTTGCCCCACACTTCTTGAAAATTATAATTTGTCACCTAAAACTTGAAAGTGTCCTAGTTCGATCTCAGATAATTTTTAGATTATCCTTACTATTTTACCTTTGTAAAATTATTATCTTACCATTGAAAGTTATTGTTAATAATATAGTCCGATTTTTCTTGAATCATATCAACCAAGGCGCATCACTCCATATTACATTTGACCTAGTGTAATTCACACCAAATTTGGGTAGATTGCACTCAAAGATGAGATATGATGGTTGAAATTATAACTAAAGTACGATCTTATTAGATTGTGCCCCAATGCGATTTTGACTAAATCACACCTCTATGGGTGTCATTTGGCCTAAATCATACTTATGCGGGTGTGATTTAGCCTAAATAGTCTGCAAAAGATGTGATATTAGTCAGATTCACAAGCACAAATTGCACTTTTTCATCTGTAAATTTTTTTGCTTGTGATAAGTATGTACATTAGTTGTGAGGTCTATTATTAGAAAAAATCTCATCGGCAACCTTTTATCGTATACCAATTTGAATAAATTCGAATTTAAACTCAAACTAAATATTGTGATTCGAGCAGAGCCTATGTGTGATTTATTTATTGTAATCATATTCCTGCTTAAAATGAACATCCACCCAAATAAGCATTGCGACTTTGCCCATAACATCCGGTACGCCTTTTCTCAGTTTCTATTTTTGGGCTCACTTTCAGGATGCCCAATACTAAGCATATTGCGTTTTTTATCCAGCTATATGTAAAAATCAGCTTGGTTTGCTGTTTTGTTTAACTCGAACTTGGCCCGGTTTGAACCCTTTTGTCTCCTCGACATCTTTGCATTGAAGTCTATTTTATTAGTGATTCATTTTTTTTTATTTGAATAATTTTTCTTCTTCTCTAACTTTAATGATATTGTTTCTTGAATCAAATGAGTCGAGCTTCATCTCGACTAGACACAATAGTGGGTTGTATCAGGCCATGCTGAGCTATCTTTGACATAACCTACCATACTTGTGGATCGTGTCAAAGCTAAGGCATGCACAATTGTGAACCTTCATATCAAGCTAGTCTACAAAAATATATAGGTCCATAACACGATTCATATTACATCAAACTATAACAAGTCAAACCCTTAATGGGTTGATCTGTTGACTTTTGATGGGTTGGTCCATTAATTATATATATTTTTTAAATTTTAATTTTTTAATTATATCTTTTAGATTTCTTATCCTAATCTTTTAGTTTTTTTTTTATAAGAATAGTGATAAATAATTAAAAAATTTTGATTCTCCGTGTTATCTTCTGGCTTTTCCATAAAATTAATAATAAATTCATTATTACTTCTTTATTTTCCGTAACATTAATGAGCACTTTTGAATTTCCCACATAAATTAATTAAAAAATAGTTTATAGTGACATGCTGGGCCTGGGCGTCCCACAGCTGACCCACCGATTACTACAGTGCCTACCAAACCCCTGCAGGCCGTGTCAAAAAAAGGGCCCCTTAGCGTGCCTAATCTCAACCTAACCTTCTAACGTTAAGATAAACGTGGGTTGACTCTTATTCACCTCTAATTAAGGTCCACCTGGCACTAGACGCTTAAAAATGATGGGCCTCTTTGAAGCCCCACTGGTCCCCAACCGAACTACCTTCCAACCACGAATGGCCCACCAATGCATTCAATTTCAAGCCTATTTCAAAAAGGTACAAACCAGTTGCCAAACTAAAGAAATTTAAATAGGCCAAACGATATTTCCCACCCAAGATATGTTGTAATGACAAGTTTTTATAACTTAACTATAAAAATATCAAATACCTACCCATGACCCATTAAATTTAACAGAACCCTAACGACGAAGTTCTTCGTCTCCCAAGGCGTCTCTGACGCCGATCGACCCTCCAAATGGGAGGAAAAAAATAGTCGAAAGGAGAGGATGTCTCAGGAGGGAGAGGTCGTCGGCAATGGAGTTGGAGATATAACCGGAGATTTCAAAACCAAATCCTAGGGTGAAACTGTCATTTTTTTAAACTTAGGCTGAGAGAAAATTTTAGTTTTTAAAGTTTAGAGGGTAAAAATAGATTATATTTTAGTTTATTTTTTAATATTATAGAGAAAATGACGATTTTACCCTTACCACGGTTATTTTTAACTGGCTATAGGTAGGTATTTGGTGTTTCCATAGTTAAAGGGTGGAAACTTGTCATTACAACATACCTTGGGTGGGAAATAGTCGTTTGGCCATTTAAATAATATGAATTAGCCAAGGACTTTTTTACAACAAAGTTTTGAATTCAAAACAAGGCCAAACCACTATTTCCCACCCAAGGTATGTTGCAATCTCAACTTTCCACCATTTAACTATAGAAACACCAAATATCCACTCATGGTCGGTTAAATTTAACAAACCCTAATGGTGGTAAATTTAATCTCATTTTCACCCCTAAAAGTTTAAAAACTAACATTTTTTCCCTAAGCTAAGTTTGAAAAGATCGTATTTCCCCCCTAGGGTTTATTTCCAAACCCTTTCACTTTCTCCGGCGCTATCGCCGGCCGTCTTCCCCTCCCAATGGTTTCTCTTCCACCGACGACCTCCCTCAACTCCACCCCAACCAATCCGACGCAGAGAGACATCGTCTGGGAAAAGACATCGTCTGGGAAGAGAAATCATTTTCCCAAATGACGACGACTAGTCTTCCCAGAGGACGACGACGACGACTGGGAAGACGAAAAACTTCCTCTTCCCCGATGAAGTTCTTTGTCTTCCACGACTTCTCCGACGTCGATCGGACGTCCAAATGAGAGGAAAGAGATCGTCGGAAGGAGATGATGCTTCGGGAGGGAGAGGCTATCGGCAATGGAGCCGGAGATGTCATTGGAGATTTCAAAACGAAACCCTAGGGTGAAACTGCGATTTTTTAAAACTTAGGCTGGGGGAAAATTTTAGTTTTTAAAGTTTAGGGGAGCAAAAGTAGATTATATTTTAGTTTATTTTTAATATTATAGAGAAAATAACGATTTTACCCTTACTACCATTAAGGTTTCGTTAAATTTAACCGGTCATGGGTGAGTGTTTGGTGTTTTCATAGTTAAAGGGTGAAAACTTGAGATTGCAGCATACCTTAGGTGGGAAATAGTCGTTTGGCCTCAAAACAAATACAAATTTAAAAATTTAAAATCTTATTTATAAATTAATTTTTATTAAAATTTTTTATTAGATATAAAAGTAAAATTATTATTTTATAAATATATTAAAAAATATTAATTTCTTTAAGTTTTCTCTCATAAAATTTAAAAACTATTAACTTCACACCTGTTTAAAATGTTCTAATTTTAAAAAGTAATGTTTTTCCTCTAAACCCAAGAGTTATTTTTTTATCCTCTCTAACCACCGGTGACAATACTTGAACCTACACACCGACCAATATTTTTTTGGTGCGAGAAAAAGTAGTATGGAATCGATAAAAATGCCTTTTTGTCACAAGTTAGAGAGGGTGAGAAATCGTTGTTGGTGTATTTTCAGGCAAACGCATCATCGTCAATGACCTGAGAGGATAACAAAATAAATCGTAGGTTTTGGGGAAAAGGGGATATTACTTTTCAAAGTTATAAAACTTCAGTCAGAAATGAAGTTGTTAATTTTTAAAACATTTAAGGGGAACTTAATGAAATTTATATTTTTAATATTATTGATAGAATAACAATTTTACCTTTACCTCTTATCGACAATTTTAACAAAACTTAGTCTATGGGTGAGATTTTGAATTTTTCAAATCTTGTGTGTATTTGTCCTTTACATATAAATTACAATAAAACTATGTATATATTTTTATGCATAATTTTATACATAAATAATAATATATTATCATATAATTAAATATTATTTTATCTTTAATTTTTAATAATATAATATTATTATTTATATATAAAATTATACACATAATATAAATTCATAATTCATTATCAGCCGAAAATAAGGTCAAAGGTTGACCAAATCCCATTTAAATCAAATTCTCTGCCGTCTTCGCGGTTATTTATTTGGTCCATTTTATAAATTATCGTCTTCTTTGAGCTTCTACGTAACCAAATGTCAATTGCCTTTCACAGCTGAACAACCAACTATTATATGAAAAAGTTAAAAAAAACAAGTAATGTGTCATTTTCAATTCAATAAAATTATGATTACAAATATTTATGGATACAAATATAGACAAATTCGAATATCCATTAATTTGAGTTTAACTCGAATAAAAAATAGTACAATTTGAATTAGTTGAGCCAACATGAAGGGTAGTGGAAGTTTGATTCGAATAAAAATGATTCAATTTAATTTTAGCTCGAATTTATAGTTTAAATCTATGATTTGAATATATAATTCAGATTTATGATTTGAATTTATGACTATTGACAAAATAACATTATTTAACAATTACTCAATATAATTCGAATTGAGTCACAAGTTAAATTTGAATCGAATCGAATTATTTACCTAACTGTCGAGTCAAACTAAACAAAACCAAACTCTTTATAGCTCAAATTCAATTCAGTTTTAAAATGAGTTAAATCTCTTAATTCAAACTCGATTAACATTCAAACTAAATAAATTTGAATTGAGTTATACCAGCTTAGTTTAGGTCCAACACCAATTACAAATAATGATTATTAATTTTATTTATTTTTTATTTGTGATTTAAATTGGTTTACTCGATTTTGTAGATGATAGAAGACTTGTATATTGAGCAAATTATGCACATATTTTGAGTAAGATTAATAGTACATATACTAACAATGAATATAAATACATGTGTAAATACTAGTGTATTCAAAATTATTTAATTATATAATGATATGTCTGTATTTGTACATATGTTTATACTAAGGTAAGATTCGAAGTAAGTTTGCTCAAGTTTGGTACGAGCTTTATTTGAACAAACTCAAACTCGAGCTAAAATATATTAAAAAAAAATTTAAACTACATCGCATAACTCGCAAGTGAATGAAATTTGAGCAAATGAGTTCGATAAACTTGAGTTAAGTTTGACTTGTTTATACGAACCCAAACCGAACATGAACTCCTTATCCATAAAGTGATTAGAACACGAGCTGAGTTGAGTCCCCTCTGAAAACGAACTTCACTCTGTTTGGGCTAGATTTGAGGTTTTACCAATTGTTAATGTATGAAATACTATTCTTTTTCAACCCAAGGTACAGAGAGATTAAGTTTCCACCCACATATTCTTAAATTACATTCGCTTATCCAAAATATGATTTTCATGAATAGAAATGAATGTTTACTAGGTATCAAAAAATTAAATTATTATATTATTTATAATTATATCATTTTGTGAAATTGTTATATTACCTTTGAAAGTAGTGGTCAATAGTCTACTAGATGGCATGTCTTGTGATGTAAATCAGGGCGAATCACACTTGCATTTTTCGTCTCTCATCCTTCATTTCCATTTTGCGAATCGAAATGATCTCCCTTTCTTAAAATTCCTTCGACACACTCTCTTCCTCCTCTTCTTTTGCCATCATCTTCAACTTCCTCGCTCCACCTCTTCTCTCTCATTCTTTATCTCTGTTTCTTGAATTCTAATTAGTTGTTGGAAATAGAGAGTGCCGATGATTGAAAGAGATATAGTGAGAAGAGGGGAGATGTTTGGGATTTTGTTTAGAGAATAAAATGAAACCCTAACATGTAGGAATTGAATTATAGATTTTCAGACCTATAAAAACGACAAATTATGATTTTTAAAACGTTAAAGGTGATATGAAAAACTTTTAGAAACTAAATTTATATTTGTACTTTTTTAATAATTTTAAATTAAAAATAAAATATCGCGTAATGATAAGTTAATTTTTATATGAGCAATATTATGTATATAAATAATGATATATCATCATATAATTAGATAGTTAAAAATTAAAAATAAAATAATATTCAATTATAAAATGATATAACAGAATAAAGAGATTTTAAAATTAATTTTCTCATATAATTTGATTTTTGATGAAAAGCCGAAGAAATTCCCAAATATGTAACAACAGAGTAACAAAAAAGAGATCACCAACTTCAATACCCGTTTATGTTCAAAAGGAATACACTTTTGGCCTTTTCGTGCTTGTTTGGAAAACAATTTCATATCATATGGGGTATGTTGCATATCACTTTTCCAACAAAAGATGTATAATATACCGTTCCCTTGAAGTCATACTAACCACGTTGAGTAAGACAAATTTTAGATTTAATAATTGATCTAACAACCATTTAATCAAATAAATAAAAAGTTTAATATTGATATATCACTGTAAACTCATATTTTTTTTTTGGTATTCTATTTTAAAATCATTCAATCAAATATTATTATATCAATTCATATATATAAATTAATAAGATTTGTTGCTAACATATTTATGCAAATTAAAATCATAATATACAATTTAATAATATAATTATTTATTTTATCTCTTAGTTTAAAATTATTTAATTATCTATTTTATATTATATTATATAAATAAATTAATAATATCAATCTATATATAATAAACGAATATTTATCTTTAAATTAAAATAACGTAAGAAATCACCGTTATTTGTTTATTTGCATATATTAATGTCCTGCACGTAAAATTGATATATTTTTGGAAGTAAATCCAATTATATCGGTATCCTTTTCAATGTCTGTCCAATAACGACGTTTTATCTCAGCTGTATCCACCTTATATGGCGTGCCTTTCTCACTTTCCTTTGTCGGCAATTTCCCGAGAAACAAACTGAAAATTTATACCAAGTTACCAACTTCATTCGGAAAAAAGAAAAAGAGAAAATAAGGTTAACGTAATCTTACTTATGGATCATTCAAATGCCGCTCAACGTCGCATTAAAGCCGTTCAAGCTCACCTCGTCTCCTCGGTCGATTCTGTTTCTCATCTCAGTCTTTATCCGACCGCCGGAGAGTTCGTCTCCGGTAAATGATGTCTCTGTCTCTGTCTCTACCTCCGGGTTTTTAGCTCACGTGCAGTGTCTGTTACTGCGTTTTTAATTCTTTGTTTCGTTATATTGTTATTTGATTTGGTAATTTGTAATTTGTGATTTTATTTCAAAGTTATGTGTTGTGCATGAAGCTAGGGATTTTCTTTTTGGTTATAGTTTTATTGTTTTTGCTTGATTTTGAGTTTTTCAATTGGTAGGAGTTTTCATTGCTAGTGCTGTGGGGTCACCTGACTTTTTTCTATTTACGAAAAGTTTTAATGTGACTGAGCGCTGTAAAATGAAATGGAATCTAATCTCAGTCAGTGATTGGAAGTAGCTTATTTTCCACTGAAAGCTGAATGATTGTATTCTGTCATATAGTACATATGGCAATAAGTTCTTTTTCGAGGTAAGGCATGCATAAGCATAAAGTGTTGAAGTTGACGAGGACTCCAAGGTTGTTGTCCATTTTTGTCACAAGGTGTGATGGACATTTTCTTTTTGGTTTCATCATGTATTCCCTTAGCCAGTTAGCTTTCAGAGGTGTATGGAAGCCTCTGGTTCGTTAATCATCATGAATGAACTTTTGTTCGTTGCACAAGTCTGTTGCTATTTTAAAGATTTTACGATTGCCTTGTTTTGATGGATTTTTTATGATAAAAATTTACTGTTATTGACACTAGGAGAATGAAGACTATCGGGTTTGACATAGAACTTGACATGGGACATAAAGTTTTAACACATTCAATAGTGTGCACTGTAGACAAAAGTTGCACAAGTCTGTTGCTATTTCAAAGCTTTTACAAATACCTTGTTTTAATGGATTTTTTAACTAATAATGTACTGATATTGATACTGGAAGAATGAAGAATATTGGGTTTGACACAGAACTTGACATGGAACATGAACTTCTAACACATTGAATAGTGCACTGTAGAGATTTTTTTTTTTTCTGTATATGTGCATAATCTAATATTGTCATTTCTGCTTTTGATTTGCAAGCAGAGCAGGGGTACAGTGTTGTGCTTCCAGAGAAACTGCACACAGGAAAGTGGAATGTATATAGGTGGGCGTGATCACTGTCACTGGAATTGCTCTATGGTGCCTGTTATCATATGCTCAGATTTTCAATCTCTGTTTTTGGCTTTTATTGTCCTCTGCTTTCTTTTTTCGACAGGTCAGCTCGCTCTCCGTTGAAGCTTGTGAGTAGATTTTCTGAGCATCCTGAAATTGCTACATTGCACGACAATTTTGTGTAAGCATCCCTAATTACCTGCCAAACTGTATTTAAGTTTCATATATGTCCTCTAGTGTATATAGTGGGTATTTAATATGTTAACTCATCTTATATTGTATATATAAATGTGCTTACTGGTGTCTTTTAACTTTGTGAACTTAGGCATGCTGTTGATACTTTTCGAGACTACAAATATTTGGGTAACCGCATCCGGGTTGATGGGACAGTTGGAGAGTAAGTTACATTTTATCAAATTAACTTCAACTTGTTGTTGAAGCGCCCTTAGCAAGTTTTGCTCTTTCTGTTTTTCAGGTACAAATGGATGACATATGGAGAAGCTGGTAATGCTCGGACAGCTCTAGGTTCTGGTCTCCTTTATCATGGAATTCCAAAGGTGAATTATCTTAATTTTGATAATCTGTTTTGATTTATTGGTAGTTAGCGAATTTTTTGCTCTTGTAATTGGTTATGTCAAGATTATTTCCCACTTACCATATCATTATTATTTTTTTGTTTGTGACAGGGATCTTGCATTGGAATTTATTTCATCAATAGACCAGAGTGGCTCATTGTTGATCATGCCTGCTCTGCATATTCTTTCATATCTGTTCCTTTATACGATACTCTTGGTTTGTCACTGGTTAAACATGGAGTTTAGTTGGATTTTTGCTGGCCTGGTCTAGCTTTTTGTGTATTTAATCTGGTTTCGTTTCTCTGCAGGTCCAGATGCAGTAAAGTACATTGCAAACCATGCTTCTATTAAAGCCATATTTTGTGTGCCCGAGACATTGAATTCTGTAAGTTCAATGAATGCCCTTCTTGAGATTTCCTTTTGCAAATAATGTCATCAAATGTTAGCAGGAATAGGCTTTATAACATACGTACTTCTTCTGCAACCATACCTTTATTGACTGAGAACTTAATAGATACATTTTTCAATTTTTACATACTTACTAAGACATTTTTTTGGTCATTGACTTAATGGAAATAGTAGGTGGTTTAAGGTTTTAGGTGAATGGGCCAGTGATGGCTAAATATGAGAAACGATAATGATTTTGATATTTTTTGGAACACTGATGGAATTAGCCAATTGATTTAATCTTGTATAAAATTTTGGTTCAAGTACACTCATAGACTTTTTGATACAAATTTTTTCTTGGTTCGAACTCAAGTGTTTGTATCTGTTTTTTCTTAAGAGTCTTGAATATCAAAGGATGGCAATTTAAGAAATGATGGTTATGTTCCTTCAAAAAGTTAATGAGAAAAGAAGTAAAATGTTTTTCATGAATCAACTGTGAACTAAACAGAATCTTGACTCCTGTACCATGTGGGTGCCATTTGTATTTAAATTGTGGTTTATTACACCTTTTCTCAATGTGTTGACAACATCCTCTATAGCCTGCTCTTCCTTGTTAAAATTTCTTCATATGGAGTCAAATCTTGTCCTTTTCTATAAATCATGAAAAAACTTGATTTTCTTTATGGCTATGAATGCCTAGTCAATGTTTTGCTCAAAAACTAGAGAGCAGCTCCTTTGTTTCATTTATATAATTTGGATATCGTCTTATAATTGTAGAGTGATATTCCATCTCTTTTGGAAGATGATTAAAAATTTTCCATTCTGTATCTAATTCGGTTGGTTGGGGATTAAAACTCAATATAATGTTCTTCATATATGCATTCTAATTATCAGCTCTTGAACCCCTTTTATTTTTATTATGCTCTGTAGAAGTCATGTGGTTGCTTTTTCTATTCATTCTCCTTTTTTCTTCCTTAAAAGTGGAAATAATTTGATGTTTCCTTATGAACTAATTGTTACTGACTTTTTTCTTTCTTTTGCATTTTACATTTAAATTTGTTTTGGTTCTATTTTCTGTAGGCTTGGGTAACTATAACTTCAAATTTTTACTTAATTGTTGCCATAATTGACAAATTTGTGAACCATCCATTTATTTCAACCTAACAGTTTTAAGATTGCTTTGTTAGCATTAAAAATAAATAGCTTTCAATCCCTTTCAACGCCATTGAGTTGGGACTTGCTTGATCATGTCAAACAACTTAGTAATAATATTATTACTAATATTATTTGGTAATAATGAATTTTCTTCTGAGAACGTTTGGTCTTATCACTTGGAATTTGCAGTTGCTGAGCTTCTTGGCTGAGATCCCAACTGTTAGTCTAGTTGTGGTATGGAAAAGAATCTGATCCTTCTTAACTGCATCTGTTTACAATATAAAGAATTCTAATTCTCCTATTCTTCAGAAGGATGTTAATTTGATTTCTGCATATACAGGTTGTTGGTGGGATGGATGATCAAATGCCATCTCTTCCATCTTCAACCGGAGTTCAGGTTGTAACATATACCAAATTACTTAGTCAGGTATATCCTTTTCTATCCTCAGTATTTAAGCAACACCAATTTAGATTCTCTCAAGGAATGCATTATTATATTTGGATCCTGTATATGATTTGAATTTAATGTTTCATTTTGTTCATTTTGGTGTAAGGAAGATTAAACTTGCTTTATTTGGTCTTCTCTTTCTAGTCTTTGTGTTTCTGCAACATATTTGTACGAGATTAAATATATTATGAGCTATATTTGTTTTCTTTGAAACAGGGGGTTGATGTGAGATTTATCATTGATCATAAATATTAATAGGTTTTTCTCCCAATAGATTAGTGCATGAAATGCTGATCTTTGAATGGATTCTCAATGAAATGGTTGTTTCTTATAATCAGCTAAAATAATTGTTGCCCTATGTTAATGAATTCCTTCTAGGGCCGCAGCAACCCTCAGCCTTTTTCTCCACCAAATTCTGATGATGTGGCAACAATTTGCTACACAAGTGGTACAACTGGGACACCAAAGGTATAACATATTCCTAACATTGTGAAGTATAAGCCTCCCATATAATTTATTTGAGTGCTTTTAGCTATCTATATGAAGCTTTTTTTTTTCCATATTTTAAATTTCTTCAAGGGTGCTGTGTTGACCCATGGAAACTTGATTGCAAATGTTGCTGGGGCCACTTTCTCTTACAAATTCTCCCCCTCTGATGTGTGAGTGCCAGTACTTTTGGTCCATAACTAATTTCCTGTTCTCATTATTTTATTTCACTGGTTTCTTTTTGCTGAATTACCTGTTCATTGCCAGGTATATATCCTATCTTCCTTTGGCGCATATTTATGAACGAGCGAATCAAATCATGATAGTTTATTTTGGAGTTTCTGTTGGATTTTACCAAGGGGTATGTGATTCAGCTTTGAATATTTTATCTTGAAGTTAATGTTTGTTTTCCTTTTGAGTGCGTGAATGACTTAACTTATTTTATTAAAGTTTGCAAAGCTGATGTTCATGCATTGTGTTTTTCTTTACATTTCAAATCACCAAGCAAAATTATTGGTAGCACAAATGATTTACCCAGTTGATTCATGGTTTTCTAAATTGGATCCTTAAAGTCTTCCCTTTTGCAGTTCATTATTGAATAATCTCATAATTCTTAGCCTTATTTTCTGGATGCTAGCAACATTCCTGGACAATGGTTTTATCTAACAGAATTATACTAGATCGTTTTCAAATACGGTTAAATCTTGTGTGCAACTTAATACTTAAGTATATTTGCAATTCTTGTAGTTGTATCTTTTGCTATATATTGGCTTGGTAGAGGTGAAAAGTACTTTGCCTTGAGTTAATAGGTCTTACATTATTCCTTTGACCTCTGTTTGCAGGACAACATGAAACTAATGGATGATTTGGCAGCTCTAAGACCCACTATATTCTGCAGTGTTCCTCGTCTGTATAATAGAATATATGCTGGGTGAATACACTAACATTACTGCTAAATTTTTTAATTGGTTGCAACTAGCATTGATGTGTTAATTTGGTGAGGTGCTTTGATTCTGCAGCATCACAAATGCTGTGAAGACATCTGGCGTGTTAAGGGAGAGGCTGTTTTATGCAGCATACAACTCTAAGAAGCAAGCACTATTGAGTGGTAATGAATAGCATTAAAATGAGCTTTATGTTTGTGTGTATGCAATTCTCTCTCTCTCTCTCTATATATATATATATATATATATATATTTGACCTCAGTTATGGCTATTTAAGAAAATAAAAGATTCCATTTTTTTATCGCATTCATGGAACAAATGTGATACATGGTACATAAACTTGGCAGGTAAGAATCCATCTCCCATGTGGGATAAATTGGTATTCAACAAGATAAGAGAAAAACTTGGAGGACGAGTTCGTTTTATGTGTTCAGGTGCTTCACCATTATCTCCTGATGTCATGGACTTTTTGAAAATGTAAGTTACTGCTTTTGGATTTTCAGTTCCTGTAGAGAAATTAAGACTTCTCTCACATGCACATGAATGGGTTTTTGCTTGCAGCTGCTTTGGTGGGCGAGTAACTGAAGGATATGGAATGACTGAGACTTCATGTGCTATAAGTGCTATGGATGAGGGTGACAACCTCACTGGTCATGTTGGCTCTCCAAGTCCAGCGTGTGGTGAGTTGTTGGCAACTTGGCATGCATATTACGTATGGCATAAAGAATGTATAAGCTTGGCCATCTGGGTGCATGCTTTTCATTCATTTATTTTTTTGGCTTTCCTCATAGTGCCCTCTGCTTTTATTGTTAGAGGTCAAGCTTGTGGACGTCCCAGAGATGAATTACACGTCTGAGGATCAGCCTTATCCTCGTGGTGAAATCTGTGTTAGGGGCCCCATTGTTTTCAAGGGATATTATAAAGATGAAGTCCAAACGTGCTCACCTGACCTTACCACTGTTTCCTTTTGATGTTATCGAGCTTCCAGATTGCCCTTGAATAATGATGTTATTATTAAATTGGACAGGAAAGAAATTATTGATGAAGATGGATGGCTTCATACTGGAGACATAGGGTTGTGGTTACCTGGAGGTCGTCTAAAGATTATTGATAGGTGAATGTCTATCTCTGGTTGAATAAATAATATCTCCTCTGTTGTCTCATGAAGAATCAGGCATACAATGAATTACCTGTTTTGATCTTCCTATTTGTGGTTTACATAGTCTATAGACACTGGGAGAAATATTGAGCTTGCAATATGAGGCCAGAGATTTTTTCTTTTCTGAGGTTCTTGCATCGTTATTACCGGCCGCTTTGTGAAAACAACTTTCAGGTTACAGCATCAAATGGATTTTATTAATGCATGAGTAGCATAAATAAGGTTTCTTTATGATGACATAATTGACTCGCTATTCCCGCTCCCATTTTGTGGTAGTTTTTTCAACCATTATTCTGGTTGTTGCAATTTAGTAGGAGCTCTTTTAAACCTTCTGGGAACTAGGAATCTGTGGGCATAACAAAAATGATTTTATTCCATTTTTTCTTTGTATTTTTGTCCTTTTTTTTTCTTTCCATAGTTTTGTGGCTTCAACACCATATTTAGGTCAATCAAAATTACGTACGAAACAAATGAACATTAGATATGAATTTGTGAGAGCTGATGTTTGGAATGTTTGATGGAACTCTCTTTTATCTCCAGGAATGCTACAGACTTTTTGCACCTTTTTTTTTAACCTTGAAATCCTGATTACTGTTACAGGAAGAAGAACATCTTTAAGCTAGCTCAGGGAGAATACATTGCTCCAGAGAAAATTGAGAATGCATATGCCAAATGCAAGTTTGTTGCCCAGTGTTTTGTCTACGGTAAGAAAATAAGATTTCGGACTGCCTTATCTTCCTCTTTCTCTGCCTATCTGTCAGCTGATATGTATAAGTTTCCATTTTCAGGTGACAGTCTAAATTCTTCTGTGGTAGCTGTTGTCTCAGTGGATCACGATGTTCTAAAAGGATGGGCAGCATCTGAAGGCATTAAGGTGACGTTATCTTAGTATTTCAGTCTAAAATAAAAAGCAAGTGGTCAAATTATTGTAGCAATTACACTTGAACATTTTTACTAGGGGTGAGCAAATTACTTGATTGAAACCGGAAAACATGCATTGGTTTTGCATTCATTATTTTGGTCATAATTATCATGTTTCACCCAGGAGAGCTAAAGTCTTTTTGTTGATGATTATTTGGTAATATTATCTGAGTGCAGTACAAAGATCTAGAGCAGCTGTGCAATGACCCAAGAACAAAAGCTGCTGTCCTGGCTGACATGGATGCTACTGGGAGAGAAGCGCAGGTAAAACGCATTTAACATCAATTTTCACTGATTTAATTGTTCTATTTACAATAATTCTTGTATTGACGGGTAAATTTTCTACAGCTGAGAGGTTTCGAATTTGTTAAAGCTTTGACATTGGTGCATGAACCGTTCACGCTGGAAAACGGTCTGCTCACTCCTACCTTTAAGGCAAGTCTTTAGTTTGAGTATGAAAATTCAAAGAGCTCCAAATACAGGAAAATGATAAATCAGCTGTTTCTTTCTTTGTTCTTATTTACTTTCAGATAAAGAGACCTCAAGCAAAGCAGTACTTTGCGAAAGCAATATCAGATATGTATGCACAGCTAGCTACGGCTGAGCCCGATTCCTCTCTGCGGACAAAATTGTGAAATGCGTAAGAAAACAGGGAAATGTTGAAATCCATATTTATGTTGGTTTGAATATTATTCTGATGTTTATTTAAATAGTATATTGGTTGGATCGGGGTTAACCTGGACTCCTTTTACCGGTCTAGGTCGACTCAGATTTGAAAACATTGGTGATTGGACTCCACAAAGCAAATTCTTCTTTTTTACTCGTTTTTCTCCAGCCTCCAAATCCAGTCCAGATTCTATAAAGATTGGAAGTCCAAGTCAACCTAACATGTTAGGTAAATGAAACGAATCTTATTAGTTATATTCGCACGGGTGTCATCTGTGGTTCAAAAGCCACAACCCTTATTTTGGTTATTCTGGGGACCCCCCGGTTCGTGCACCATTGAGCCAGTATCTACCACGTGTTAAACTACTTGGCCGCTCAACTCTGCACCAAATTCTTAACTTTTTACATTGGTGCAATGCAACGCAACGCAATTCAGATTTCTGTGAGCAATCATAATCATATATGCATTGGCATCTTTTACTTTTGCTTTATAAAATCTTTTTTAAATAAAAATGTTAAATTGGTCTCAAATATTAATCCATAAAATCATTTAATTTTTAGTATCTAATTAAGTATTTAGATGATATACTATTATGTAATTAAATTATTTTAAATTAAAAATAAATAATATTTAATTATATAATAATATATTAATTGACTCAATTGATTTCTCAATCTTACCTTTTTGTTATATGAATTAAGGATTATACAAAGACTTAACAACAATGACTCATTCAACTAAAAGATGACTCATTTGTTACTCATACTATTATTATTCTGCTAAATTTATATTAGGGAAAATCATAAACAAAAGAACTTTCCAAAATGTTTATTTTATAAGTTGTATTATATATATTTATTTTTAAATATTTAATTAAATAATTAAATAATTTTTTAATTCAAAATTAATTATTTTGTTATTCGATTAAAAGACGCGTGATGAGTCTTATTTGGGTCGCACGCTCCTCTTTTAAGCCACTGATTATGTTGGTCAAAAGGTGAGAAATATGCATCATTCCCAACAATTTAAATGTCATAATCATTAATCTGAAAAACTTGTTAATAAATAAGCTCGCCTTGCTGTCCAGTTGCCACGTGTCCGCAAATCACCAACCTTTGATTCAGATATTATAATTAATCTCACCGGTTTGTCCACTCCAACTCCAAGTCCCTCGTGACGACTCAGCAGCTAATATTCCCAGAAAATCCTGCCCTCCACGTCAGCACAGCCAGCCAATCAGGCACGTTGCAGCCGTTCATCCTGAACAATGATTCGTACACATGAGATGTACCTAATCATACCCCCCACGCATCTCTGCTTCGCTGAAAAGCAAAATAGAATTCGGAGTCAAATATTCTACAGAAGACGCCACGGCCAACGGCATATAAATTACAAAAATACAGCGCGTCAGCGACGAAGAAAGAAAAAAAGAAAATTCGAGAGAAAGAGGGCAGCTTACTTACGTTTGTTTCTGCCAGTTAAAAATTTTCAAAATTGCGGTGCGATCTGAATAGTGTAATTTTTTTTGTGCTGTTCGGAGAATCGAAGGCCAGGCTAGGGTTTAATTTGAAGGAGATCTGAGTTAAAAGTGAATCGATTATGTTATCGAATCACTTGCAGAATGGACTCGAAACGGCGAAGCTGGTTTGGTCTCGTATTCCGGATGGAGAGGACGCGGAGTTTGAAGGTAGCAGGATCTTGAGTTCTAGCGGCGGAGGCAGCGGTGTTGACAGTCTTGACTATGAAGTTATTGAGAATTACGCCTATAGAGAAGAACAGGCACAAAATATTTCGTGTTTATTTTATTTTTTTCGAGTTTGATTTTGAGTATATTTGTGCTAATTTATGTTTGGTCATGTAATAGGCGCTGAGAGGAAAGCTTTATGTGGGATATTATGTGGTGGTGAAATGGTTCTTTGCTTTGCTAATTGGCATTGGTAAGTGGACGGTGTAGAGTGCTCTGCTTTCAACTTCATTTCCTTGGTAGTGGTACATGTTCATTGTTTCAATTGAAGTAGATTGGCTTGTTTATTTGGTGGAGTGAGTTGCTGAATTCATTAGTAGTGTTTTTTTTTTTTAAATGTATTAAGTGACCATATTGTTTGTTTTGGATAACGTGAAAAGTAATCTATCACTTCTGCTGAGAATTTGGAGGGAGTTGGGGATATCCAGTTATGCAAGTGCGATTTATTGTACCATTATTTCGCTCAGTTTGATTTACTGTGAAAATTTGAACGTCTGTTGTTAGGGGATATCCAATAAAAACACTTTGACTAGTACATTAATTGATAGTCTGTTGTTGTTAATTTAACCCATCATTTGCACTTAAGTATAGTATCTAGAGTTACTTTGTGTATTGCAAAACTTAAATGAATGCAATTACCAATTTAATATTTTTGCAACATTGAGGTGAAAGCAAATTTTGGACGTACAACAACACTATATGCTTAAATGTTTCCTAACTTTGAATAGATCACCTTAACATGATGTAGTGCTGATGTATAATCTCATTGTTTTAGGACCCACAAATATAATTTCATTAAATGTTAGAGGTTAAAGTTCATACTTCTCATTATTTTTGTTGGTTCTTATTTAGTTTAATAGATGTTAATATTTTCACTATCACTTGCCATTTTACGTTTTATACGGTTTTTTGTCATCTTTTTTTTTCTTTCCCTCTTTTAATTTTTCCTTCGGTTGAATTTTCAGGTACTGCATTTGCTGCCGTTTTCATCAATATATCTGTTGAGAACTTTGCTGGCTGGAAGTTTGCATTAACTTTTAATATAATACAAAAATCATATTTTGCTGGTTTTCTGGTGTACATATTGATAAACTTGGTATTAGTATTTTCTTCCGTATACATCGTCACCCATTTTTCCCCAGCAGCAGCAGGCTCTGGCATTCCTGAAATTAAGGGTTATTTAAATGGTATGCTACACTTGTTAATTTATTTTTCCTTGGTATTGCTTGTTTAGATCTGTTTTAGCTGTCATATGCCAAGGGAATGACTGTTATTTAAATGTGCAGGAGTTGATATTCCTGGTATTCTTCTTTTCAGAACCTTAATTGGAAAGGTTTGTGGATTGCTTTTTTTTAATTTTTTTGGTGTGTGTGTGTGGAGATGTTCTAATTCTGCCCCATGGTCAGAGGATCTTAATTTTTCTATTGAGGAGGGTTTATGGTGATACTTTGAGCAGATATTTGGAAGCATTGGTTCAGTGGGTGGTGGTCTAGCTCTAGGCAAAGAAGGCCCTCTCGTTCATACTGGTGCTTGTATTGCTTCTTTGCTTGGACAGGTAAGGGTTTGTTGTTGGAATGATTTGAGTTGCAGAATTATGCCATTTATACACCTCAAAATGCGTTCTTTCGTGGTGATTAAGTCATTTGATTGATATAGGCTCTTGAAAGGGAAACCTTATTATTTTGTTTAAATGTTATAAGAACAAGGTCAATTGTTTCTTTGTTGCAACTGAAGTTTCATGTCTGTATTGAGGAAAATTTTAAAAGCTTTTAAATGAATGTTTAAGGTATTTCGTATCAATACTCTTGCAAGTTTGGGATGATGATTTCTAGAAATTTTGTGTGTGTTCCTGTTGACTTATATGTCAAAAGTTATCTGTGTACCATTCTAGAGTCTGTTGCAGTTATTATTCCATTACATTTTTATTTCTGCTTCACAAATTACCTTCGCATGTAATGTTTCAGGGTGGATCCACTAAATACCATCTAAGTTCAAGGTGGCTACAGGTTTTTAAGAGTGACCGGGATCGCCGTGATCTTGTGAGTAACTTTAACTAAATACCAGTTCTTTAGTGTAGAAGGAAGTATCTTGGGTAATGCTCCCGTGTATCTTCATGCAACCCGCTCATTGTGATGTCTATTACTTTTAAATTAAGAAGTCTGGCTTCTTGTGTACATTTTTTATGTTCCAATTTCTCAGCTAATTTATTGGTGGTGGCACTGTCTCTATTGACTTGTATGTTATGTGAAAAACTATGCACCTTTTATTAGCATCTCTCTTATTCTTATATATGGTTGAAACATTTGATTTATTCTGTTTAATAAAGCTTATTTTTCATTTGTGTTATTTTATGAAAAGGTAACATGTGGATGTGCAGCTGGTGTTGCTGCTGCTTTTAGAGCTCCAGTTGGGGGTGTATTATTTGCATTAGAAGAGGTTACTTCTTGGTAAGCATGTTGTGTTACTGATTACATAATTGTTTGTGTAGTAGAAGGGTTCGCTTACATTTTTAATTGCATAAATGCCCTTATTCTTGCATATTTAAGTTTTTAAGCATGGTTATGTTAATATATGCATATCAAATGTGTTTTAATTTTTTTGGTGATACTTAAATGTTCATTTGTACTATCCAAATGTCTATCGCAGTAATATTTTGTTTAATGTTGATTTCTGTCATATATGTGAAGGTGGAGGAGTCAACTTATGTGGCGGGTCTTTTTCACTTCTGCCATTGTGGCTGTTGTTGTCCGTACCGCAATGGGATGGTGTAAAAGTGGCAAGTGTGGACATTTTGGTTCAGGTGGCTTCATAATATGGGACATATCAGAGTTAGCATCTATCACATCCTCAGCTCTTTCATACTTTCCCTGGTTAATCTTTTCTAGCTGTCTAACTATATTTTTCAATCCACTTTTAGTGGCCAAGAGGACTATTCTTTTGCAGAGTTATTGCCAATGGCAGTTATTGGGGTTATTGGAGGTCTACTTGGTATGTATTTGGTCTAGTTGCCATTCGCATTGTTCAAAAGGTTTACAGTCATTAATATTTTACTTTTATTTTTCAGGAGCATTGTTTAACCAACTTACTCTTTATATGACTTCCTGGCGTAGAAATTATTTGCACAAGAAAGGGAATCGAGTCAAGGTAAGTTATACAGTCTTGCTGTATATAGTGATGATTTTCTTGTGTGCCATTATCTTATGTTTCACTTTCAACTTTGTTATTCCCCCCTGAAATGCAAATTTTTACAGATTATTGAAGCATGTCTCATCTCCCTGATAACTTCAGCTGTCTCCTTTTGTCTACCACTTTTAAGAAAATGTAGTCCTTGCCCTGAAGCAGATCCTGATTCTGGTATTGAATGCCCTAGGCCTCCAGGAATGTATGGGAATTATGTAAATGTAAGTCCTGCCTTTTGCTTTTTTTATGGTTATCTTGATGCTGTGTAGTTGGTTTCTTTCTATTTGGTAAGTTGCAACTATTTATTTGACCATGATATTGAGTGATGCCAAATTTTCATATAAAATCAAACTCAAACCGGGGTTGCATTTCTATGTTGTATTTATTTTAATAGAAGTATTTACCCAAAAAAGTTTGTATCACTTGTGAACCTTAGTCATTGACTCTTCCACTTTAATGTGCTAACTCTCAGTTTATACTGAAATATTATGGCTACTCTATTTTATGGCAGCACTTGGGTTGTATTTTTCTGCTTGGCTTAGTGCATTGACCTTTATGAATGTGACCATGATCAGAATATTAACACTTTGCATATTTTGAAAGTAATTGCGGTCAAAAGAAACATTTTGTTTTTTCTGTTTAATGTAGTGTCTTGAAGCTTTTGTGTGTTTGACACTTTGCACATGCTACCACTCTTTTTTGCATAGCTTTGCATTATTCTTATCAGCCTTTTGTGCTGCTTGCAGTTCTACTGCAAGGACAATGAATACAACGATCTTGCAACTATTTTCTTCAATACTCAGGTATTACAAAATTTCACAAAATGTCTTCTCCCGTTACATCTCAATTCCCCAAGGCCTCTAGTGTTTTCAATCTAACAACATTTATTATTTATTACAGGATGATGCCATAAGGAATTTGTTTAGTGCAAAAACAATTCATGAGTACAGTGCTCAAAGTTTGTTGACCTTTTTGGTAATGCATTTTTTTTCACTTAGCTTGTTGCATTGGCTCTTGAAAATATACTGCTCTTCTATACTCTTTAATCTCTTAGTATATTGTAATTCTATATGATTATGGTGACCTGTGCACTGTCACCAATTTTTACTGTTTTGGTCAACTGCACATGTACATGAAGTCAGTTATATGGCCTACCAAAATGCATGCTGGCTAGAGAAGATACAACCGGAAAAAAAAAAAGGGAAAGAAAAAGCGATGTTGAACTTCTTGGTGGCCTGTTCATCAAAGGCAGGCTGTTTATTTAAGAGCTGATCTTGGATTCCAAGTGATAGAAATGGGCATAGGGCCAACCATGATTTTACTGTGTATATCTTTCTGCTGCTAGTAACCACCTCAAATTTATCACCTTACATAATTGAGAATTTCTTTCCTTCTGTTAATTGATTAGTATGAGTTTGCATGCAGTGTGATTGTGTATGCCCTGTATTGTTGATTAAAGAATAGGGGACTTCTGCAGCTATGCACTCTAAGCTAATTGTAAATGATGTTAAGATAGCTGAGCTGAAGCCATTGATCTTTGGATGTCTTCTTCTTATAACGTTCAAGTGTTTGATTACCTTAGATGTCTACTGCTTATCTTTTTAAGTTCATTACAAACATTACTCGTACAGAAGGCATCTGTTGATAGTCATGAAATAGACTACTGGAATGCTCGAGTTTATTAGTAATTTTGTCTCCAATTAATCTGTTTCCCCCCTCCAAAGTTCCAACAAACAAGTTGCTATGACACTTGATGATGCAAAGAATTTGAAGATTGTTACCGCATGTATGATATCTGCTATTCTACCAAATATCTTATGGAATCTTGTAGCTCATGAACATTATGCTTTGATAATTCCTTTGGACTTATTTATTTTTAGAATAACCATGGATAGATGGTTATTTAAAAAAAAAAAAACTGTTTATTGCTATTTTTTTAATAGATTTATTGTTTATGAGTTATATTCTTCTTATAATTTTAGAGTTCCTTGTAATGTTTCTCAGGTCATGTTTTATACCTTAGCAGTGGTGACATTTGGTACTGCTGTTCCTGCTGGTCAGTTTGTTCCTGGAATAATGATAGGATCAACATATGGACGCCTTGTTGGCATGTTTGTTGTTAATTTTTACAAGAAACTCAACATTGAAGAGGGCACGTGAGTCTCTTTTTTGTTTGTCATCTCTTGAATGCAGTTATGAGATTTATATGCTTTACTATTGCTGTTGGCACTTGTCTTCTATGTTTGCATGTTTTCATAACTCCTGAAGTGCTGAAATAATTCCTGGTGGATTGTCAGATATGCTTTGCTTGGAGCTGCTTCTTTTCTTGGCGGTTCTATGCGAATGACGGTGTCACTTTGTGTCATTATGGTTGAAATCTCAAATAATTTGAAATTTCTTCCCCTTATCATGCTTGTTCTTCTAATATCAAAGGTATATTCATTATAGCTTTGCATGTTTCTCAATTGATGTGTTGTGAAAGAAACTTAATCCTTTTATTATGCAGGCTGTTGGAGATGCCTTTAATGAAGGTATATATGAAGAACAAGCTCGATTGAAGGGCATTCCATTATTGGAATCTAGGCCCAAGTATCAAATGCGGACAATGACAGCAAAGGAAGCCTGTGGAACTCAAAAGGTACAAGTCTTTTCAGTCTTTGCGGTGTTGTATACCTATGATTTGTAGTTGGGCACATTCTCGAGTCAACTTGATGTTGTGTTTGGTCCAAAATCTCTTTCAAGTGTAGACATGGGAAGAAATTTATAGTTGTTATTACATGTGAAAGATAATCCACTGGGCAGCCAAACCATTCAGAGTTAAGATTTACAAATGAAATAAGGCAGTATTGCCTGGAAATTAGTAGACTTTATTATTTTTTTTTAAACTGGGATTTAAAAGCTTAGGTTTAGTTGATTGGCAAATTACAATGTTCCTCTTCTGAGCCTCTATCCCATTTTGAGGATTTAAAAATTCACTGATAGTGAATACACAGCCTTTATTGCTGGACATGATTTGAGGTTTGAGTCCCCCATTGGTGTGGCCTTTTTTACCTATTACACTTTTTTTATCTTATTTCAACACGTAATGCATTTGATGTTCAACTTACCGGTTGCCTGATTGTCTATCTTTGAAGGTCGTGTCTTTACCTCGTGTTGTAAAGGTTGCAGATGTAGTTTCTATTCTGCGGAGCAACAATCATAATGGCTTCCCAGTAAGTTTAGCTTTTTCTCTTCTGGTTTTGTTTATTCTTTGGGGATTTCTGATGCTAGTGTTTGATGTATCACTTCACGTAGGTGATTGATCACAAAAGAAGCGGAGAAACACTAGTCATTGGACTTGTGCTTAGAAGGTAGAATATAAAGGGTTTAATAATGTATGTGTTTTCATGTTTTCCTATTTTAGAAATGGGAATCAAACTAATTTCCATAAGAATTTATTATGCAGCCACTTGCTGGTCGTTCTTCAGACTAAAGTAGATTTCCAACATAGTCCTTTGCCTTGTGATCCCATTGTTGGAGCCAAGCATAGGTGAGTAGGAATTTGATAATTAAGTTGTGTTTCTTTGTTCCCTGTTGTTCTTTCTCTTGTGATTTAGATTTATTTGATCCATTGGACTCCAGGTACAATTTCAGTGAATTTGCTAAACCTGTATCCAGTAAAGGATTATCTATAAACGATATACGCCTAAGTTCAGATGACATGGAAATGTACATAGATCTTGCCCCTTTTTTGAATCCCTCTCCATATGTTGTCCCTGAAGATATGTCTTTGTCAAAGGTGACCATTTCATTTAAATCTTATTGTAACTTTCATGTTTTATATATGCAACTATATTTCAATCTCATTTGATTCTTCTCTATTTTGCCGATGGTACTAGGTATATAATCTTTTCCGTCAGCTAGGGCTAAGGCATATATTTGTTGTCCCTCGTGCATCTCGTGTGATTGGTGTGATTACCAGAAAGGATCTGCTGATTGAGGTATTCTTGCTACAAAAACTTCTTCCACATGTTTCAAATTCTCTGGATTCTGGAATGATCGACCTTCTATGCTTTTTACTGTAGGATGGAGAAGATTCTAATACAGTGGAGCTCCAATCAACCAGTGTAAGGTCTCTATGCTGCTTTACTTATGTTTTTATTTCGACACTCATGCATAAGAAATTATCTAATATTTCAACTAGGGCAAGCATTTTATGAGGTGATTATCTCCTTTTGGAGCTTTAAACCTAATTTCTTTGGTCAACTGGGAAAGAACGAAGTATGGACAAAAGGGAGGGCGGGGGATCATTGTGGTGGAGAAGATAATTTAGAGAAAGGTTATTTTGTTAAATTAGCTTCCATTCCTTCCTCTGAGCCTACTAAGAGAGGATGGTTGTAATCGAATCGAGCCGTGTTTATTGGGTTCAAGCTCGGCTTGATTGGGTTCATGCAAAGTTTAATCTCGAGATAAGAACTATGGACTCAAACTCAATTCGAGAAATTACAATTAAACTCTATAACTTATATATTTATCAATTAATTCATATATTTAATGCTTATGTGCAAGATTTTAAAATTTTAGAGGTTTATTAATATTATACTTGAATCGAACCGCAAGCTCACTTAGCCAAGTAACAGCGAGTTTGAGCTCGGCTCGAGTATAATACTCAAGCTTGAGCTCAACTTGAAAATAATTGAGTCAAGCCTGACTCAATACGAGTTGGCACGTGGGAATCTTCTATTAGATTTAAAATTAATGTTTGTGTAGTAGTTTTACAAGATAAGCTAGAGATGTATGCTTCCACTCAGTCTGTTTCTGTTGAGCCAACTAAATTGAATGGTGTTTGCTGGACTGTAAGAACAAGGTTTCCTAGTTTCAGTCGAAGTTTTTCAGCTTCTTAATCCTCAATTCTTCTTATGGCAGAGTTCGGCAGCGTGAAAAAAGGGGACTCACAGGGAAAACGGACGCGGAGCGCCCACTTCTCAATGGTCTTCTGGGTCAAGACCATACCATACGTTTGAGTTGATGATGAAGAAACCAATTCTTTCACCTTGATCATATTCTTAGTTCATATAGATAAATTTGACTAGGTTATAGAATTTGTTATTATTATTGATCTAATTGTTATTCCCTTGTAGTTGCTTTGCATGCCTGCAGGGGATGAAGATGAACCACACCCATGAGAAATTTTGTATTTAAGAGAGCATTGGTACCTCGCAAATATGTGTAACAACAGATCTGTACAAGGGTAATGGAACGTCTTATTGCAAAATTCCTTCTTTTTATTTTATTTTTTAAGTTGTGCGTTACCTTCTTTCGTGCAATGGTAAACAAATTGATATATCCTTTTACTGTTGAGTGATTTTGAATTTAACAAAACTATGCATATTTAGTTTTAAGTATTTAATTGAGTATTCAAATAATGTGTTATCATTTGATTGATTGATTTTAAATTGAAGATAAAATATTTTTAATTATATGATGACATATTAATTAAATATTTAATTACTATTAGGTGTACATAGCATTGCTTGGTTGAATTATAGGTAATTTAAATAATTAAATTATTTAATTACGTATTAATATATTAATCACTAAGAATAAGCACTCAATAAAATTTCTCCGCATTTTATTATCCTAGTTTAAAGTATATTGTCAATATGGGTGTTGGACAACATTTGAAAGTATTGAAATATCACATTTTTATTTTTTTTTTGAACTTATAAAATTTTCACTTAAAATAACTAAACTTATAATATATTTTATTGAATGAATCAAACAAATATAATTAGAATTATATATTTTGTTTTGTTTCGAAAGTATGGGAATTTGTTTAGTAGTTTTAATAAAAAAATGGTTAAATGTTAATCTCTTTAATAGGAAAATTTGAAAGGTTATCTTTGAAAGTTTGTTTTTTTTTTAAATAAATAAAATTAAGTATTTAATAGAAAAATATGATTCTCCCTTACTTTTAATTATCGTTATTTTTAACAATATCTATTAATTTAATACAATGAGTGCTAAAAATATTATTTTTTTCACCTATTTATCAAAGTAATTATGACATTTTGTTCAAATATGTAACAAGGATGGTATCATTTACAGCACTAATATTACAATCAAAGTTTCTCTTTAACCCTAAATACTTTTTATTTTAAATTTTTCCTCCCTATTTTCAGTCAACCACTTCAACCTCTCTTTACCCGTTTCCACCATCCCACCATCCTTGTTTCATCCCTCCACTCCACCACCCCTAAATCTACCTCCGTCTCCACCATCGTCCCACCACCCTTCTTACCACCCTCCACCTTCACCCTCGGTCAACCTACACAGTCCCTTACCTGTTTCCACCCACTCCACCATCACCCTTTCTTGTATCTTTTCCTATCTCTCCAATCAACCTGTCTAACCCTTGCTTTGTTTTGTCATTCCTTCTTATTCAATCCAAATTTCTTCCCTCATTTTCCCCGTTCATTATCAGTAGCTGGGCTGTTTTAATTTAGAAGGATGACCTATTTCAAAATGCGGACACTTCCATTTGGCGGTCGAAGAGATGCGTAGAATAATTAATTAGGATGACAACAATAAAATTATACGTACAAATTTTTGATACACATATCATCATATGATTTGATGATTTTAAATTAATTAAAATAACAACAATAGATAATGTCACCAAAATTTTAATTTATCTTTTTTTTAATAATTTAAAATTAATATTAAGAATAAAAACATATAATTTATATAATATTTTTGGAGTAAAATGTCATTTATCATGAGAATTTTTTTGTCTTTTTAATACATTTAAAAAATTAATAGATTTTTTAATAAATTTAATTAAAGAATATTTTTTTTCAAACTTAAAAAAATAAGAATCTTTCATTTCTTCTAACTATATAAGACGTTTGGTTTGTGTAATGTTTTATTATCAAAATAAGAAGATTACTTTGAAGATAGATTACTGAGAAAATTATTGAGTATAAATGATTATTACATTTAATAAAATTTTGTAAAAATGGATGGTATAAATAATTAATATGTTTGGTTAACGGTAATAAAAGAATACTAGTAAATTATTTTACTTAAATTTTCTTGAATATAATTATTTTTAAATATTTTTTATATTATTTGTTATATTAATTAAAAATAAATTTAATTTTGTTTTAAAAATTAATAAATAATTATATAATTATAATAAAATCAAAATTACCTTAGTAATCTTTTAATATCTAAAGTAAAGTAGTAATCAGATTACCATCTGTATTACTTGTCACGTCAACATTGTTAATAAAATATTACTGTTTTTATTGCTGACAAATTAAATAAAGTAACGTAAGTAATAAAAGTTATATTATCAAAGTAATATTTAAAACACCCCAATCAAACGGCCTTTAAGTGGTACAAAGTCATTTAGCCTACAATTAGCTACAGAACATTCAATAAGAATGAGCAAGTTCAATAAAATTTCTCTACACGTTTTATTGTTCTAGTTTCAAGAACACAAAACCAAATCTTACAATTTACTATAATACAAAATATAATTCCATCCCAGAGGCCTCCAAAATAGTCCAACACAACAAGTGCAAGGCCTCAAAATAGTCCCGAGCTACACTAATTAAGACAAAAATAGTAGTAGCATTGTCAAGCCAAACTTACCAAGAAGAGATGTCAAAGATTTCAAAGACACGGCATTATTCGGAGAAGACCCTGGAATTTTGGCTGCAGGGACAAAAGGAGGAGGGGGCACTGCAGCCGGAGGCGCTGGAGCCGGTTGATGGGTTGTGCGAAGCACGTTTATGTCAACCTTTTGCCCCGCCTGGCAGTGTCCCGGGACGCCACAGAGGAAGTAGTGGTGGCCTTTGGTTGTGATTGCGATGGAGTCATTGCCGGAAGTGTAAGTGGCTATGGGGGCTGAAGCATTGCAGGCTCTGTACATGGCGTGTGTCACTCGCATCACATTGTGAAACTGAGGATTGTACTCGAAAACTGGCATCCAAATCCAATCCACACATAAATATAACAGTCAAATACGAGAGCAATATTATATACATCTAATTTTGAGTATTTAATTAGATATTCAAATATTATATCATTAGTGTTATATGCATAAATAATACGTGTCATTGTATGATTGAATAATTTAAAATTAAAGATAAAACAACACTCAATCACCTGATGACATGTTATTGTTTGTGTACATAGTTTTATTGTATTATATTTACCATTAATTAAAAATTATTCAACTATATGATAATATATCTGGATATCTAATTAAATATTCAAAATTAGATAAACATAATTTTATTAAATATGAACTGTGTGATAACGAAAGTATGAAATGGATACACAAGTGAAATGTACAATTATGCATTCTCTCTAAAAAATATATTTTTTTAGTAGAGCAGTATATATGACTATTTTTTCGTAAACATCACAAGGCTATATCTCTAATTAGGGGGTGGACTTAACTCAAAGCCAAAATTAAGTTAAAGTTTTCGTTTGATAATTTAATTCGAATTCTCCTTTGACAATGTTGTTCTTCTTGTGAGTAATTTGAATTTGGTTCGAACTATACATAATAGATTTAAGTTAAACTCAAATCAACTCATATTCAAACTTATTTTAGCTCGAATCTAACTTTTATTTGATAGTTATCTCGCAAGTTTATGACCACGAATTTAATCAAAGATTATATTCATTTTAATACATTCTTACTTCATGCATATATTTTGTAAAATCCTATTCCGTCCGACCAACTATTAAGATATTTGATGAATTTAAATATAATTTATCACAGTTTGTTTTTATAAATTATAATTTAAAATATATCTTGACAGTTTAATAATTTACAATCTATTTAATCAATTTTCTCTCATTATTCCCAAGTAACATGGGATGTCCATACATAAAGTTATGATTGAATAGTTAGCAACTAGTTATCCCTGAGAGAAATCATACATGAAAGTGGAATATATGAGTTTATACTTCTCTACATCAAAACAAACAAAGTAAAGACACGTGTTGAAATCAAAGACGGCCAAAGTTAAAATGTTTAAAATCAAAATAATAATAGTTACATTGATAGTTAATAGATGTGATTCCTATAAACATTGTTATTATCAGTGTATTTAAGCTAGGATTAAGTCATGATCCAGTTAAAAGGTTGGCTTGGATCTACCCTAATTTGACAAATTGTTTAAATAAATATTATAATAATATTTAACTAAACATAAACGTTATCGGGCAGTTTAAGATTAGAGTCGATAATAAGTCATGTCTATTTATAGGTTGAGACAATTAGTAAATACACAAATTGTGTCAAGGCTCACGAATAAAGCGGGTTGTTTCAAGGCCTTGCAAAAAGGTCCATAGGCTACCACAACACAACCCATAAAAAAAAAAATATGTGACACATTGTGGCTGCAAAAAGACAATAGGGCATAACCCGTCATGTTGTGGATTGTAAGGTTTGGTGGCCTCTAGTCTCTATATGTGACACATTGAGCTTTGTCATTTTCAATCTTATATAGCACAATCTATTGTCACCTCTATACGTGATGCATATATTTTGTCAAATAGATTTAATTTGAATTTCAAGCATTAAAAAATGTTTCGACACGTTTTCCTTATTTAATCATTAAACTGTATCGATCGTCATCTAAACCGAATAGACCACCGGATCTTGATTGGACATACAAAACCCGGCCTTTCCGGGTCATTACATTGGAGAAAAAAACAGGAGGGACCTAAAGAAAAAGTTAGGTGGGGATTTCAGCGCCAAGTAAAAGCCACCATCATTGAAGCGTGAAAGAATGGCATGATAGAATTTTATTGTGAAAGCACATGTACATGTTTATGGCCTACCACTGACAGCGGCCGACATTGATGACACAGAGAAGAGAAAAGTTCGACTTCACCGTTCCTAAAAGCCAAAACAAGAAGACACAACAAAACCTGGACAACAAATCGGCGGTCCGGTTTGGGTGGATTCCTCCCTATCAAAAAACAAAAAAACAACAAAACCTGGACAACATTGCCATTGTACATTCTTTGCATGCAAATGCAATCTAAGAATTATAATTCAAGGTGAATACGAATTGAATTGAGTCTAAATATTTCTTAACTCGAGTTCAAGTTAATGAAGAATAGTTTAGTTCGAATTTATTGAGTAAAAATTAAAAATGGTTCAAATTTGGTTCGAATAAAAATGAATTAGGTTGAGTTTAGTTCGAGTTTGTAGTTTGAAACTGTGACTTGGATATGTGGGTAACAAAACAGTGTTATTTTATTTAATAATAGATAAAATAATATTGTTTTAACAATTGTTTAATATAATTCGAACCGAACTATGAGTTAAATTTGAACCGAATAGACTAATCCTCCTAATTGGCGAGTTAGATCAAACTAAACTCTATTTAGCTCGAATTTAGTTTGTTTTAAAAAACAAACTAAACATTTTAACTCGAATTTGATTAAAATTCAAACTAAACAAATTTGAACTGAGTCGAATCAAGCTAACTTTCGAGCCCAACCCAGCTCTGTTAAGATCTAACCCTATTTATGATGTATATGGAAATGAAATCTTGAAGGAAATCAATATCTCTAGCTCTGAAAGACATGTAAAAGAGAAGTTAAACAGTTGCAGATTGCAGAGGAAGCTAACAATGGCATTCTCTCAAAGAGCTTCACATATAAGAGAGAATGTGGGGAGTGGAAGGCCTCCAAGTTAAGATTTTAACCCAGAAAAACAAGGGGAAAAGAGAAAACTTACGGATAGTGTCGCCAAGTTGAAAGGTTTTGGTAGCAGCCCAAAGCTTGTAATCGATATTGCCAATGGTCGTCCATCCACCAGAATCTCCAACTTTGTACACAGCTGCATTGGAAAGCTTGAAGAAAAGCAAGGCAAGCATAAAAACCAGAGGCAGAGCTCTCTTCTCCATGGCCTTGTTCTGAAAAAACTATGATGAGCTTGTGAGAATTGCGGGAGCTTGTGCCTTTTATAAACCGTTTCAACTCGCTGGTTTGGATTTTGGCGTTGGAATATATTTACTGGACTAGAAGCTGGTCACCATATTTTCGCCAGCAACTATTAGAATGGCCCATGATTTGGCCTGCTCCTAATGACACGTGTTACTGCATAAGTCCTTCTTAGAGGTGTAACAATGTAAACGAGCCACTTGCCAGCTGCTCCAAATGAGCTTAGCGCCTGATTCGAATCGAATTAAATTGAGTTCAAGTTTGGATTAACTTGAGTTTGGTTTAGGCTGAGAGAAGCTGAGTTTGAGCCTAAGTTTTAGCGCACCAAGTTCCCTTCAAAGTTTATTTAAGCTCTACTTACTTGAGAGAAGTCGAACTCAAGTTTAGTTACAATATCAAATAAAAAACAACTTAAATGGTGTTGTTGTGTCATTTTGATACACTTTAATTAGAATGATATCGTTTTAGTAGATGTAAATTAAAATTTTTTAAGCTTATAAGCTTAGCGAGTCGAACACTTTTCAAATTCATACTTGGGCTTGATGATGTTAAACTCTTAGATTTGAGCTTCAACAGGTTTGACTCAAATACACACTTATGAGTCAAGCTAAAGCTCGAGTTTGATATTAGCGGACTTGGTGAACTCATGACTCGACTTAAATAAAACACTAAATCTTGCATTTATACTCTTAAATCTAATTTTCTAAGTTAAATATATAATATAATTAATAAATATATAAGTTATGAGATTTTAAAATAATTTAAAAATTAAGAGATTTAAATAATTTCTTAAGCTTGAATAAGTCATTTTTATCTATAGCTCGAATTTAATTCGATCTCAAATCTTAAGAGAAAATGACAAGTGGATTGTTAACAATGATATTCTACTTGACATGACGTAAAATTAAATTATTTATTATATATAATGTTAGACGTGCTGGCTATGATAATGAATTGCTTAGGTTATTGTTGGAAGAAAGCCTTTAAAGAAAAGAATGTCCGAGGAAGTTCAAGGGTAAACTTCCATTATGACAATTCTTATTATTGGTGAGTGTTATAATGGCACTGGCCACATGCAACAAACTTTTTTGTTTTTTATAATGGGAAATCCATCCGAATCGGGTTGATCTTTTGAAATCGAATGAACTACATTGAGTAAAATAAATTTCAAGTGTAATGATTGATCTCATAACCACTGAATCAGATAAGTCAAAAGTTTAATTTTGATATATTATCAGAGAAGATTTAAACTCATACTCTTTTATATATGAAGTCTCTCATTTGATGAATCAACCATACTGAGTAAAACAAAATTCAAGTCTAGTGATTGATTTTATACCCACTGAATAAGATAAGTCATAAATTTAATTTTGATATATCATCAAAAGAGATTTGAACTCGTTCTTCCTATATATGAAGTCTCTTCTTTTGTTACTCAAACTATCTCTTAAGAGGTTTTTTAGAGTTTTTAAAATTAATTTCTTACCAGGACGGGAAATCATTTGATCTCAATTTTATAAAAATTACTATTTTCCTATATAAACATGGAATAAAAATGATATGTGCCCTAGAAGGTTTTTGTCTCCGAGCAAGGGACTATTGCCCCATGCCAACTTGTATTGAGAATGAGTTTGATCGTTGTTTCTGTAGTTTTTCGATTCATTATGTCTCGTTATCTGAGTTTAGATAAATAACTTTATGCTTTCCCGTTTGGGTGCAAATAAGCCAGAGTTGATTAGTATTTAGCTAAAGCCCAACTTGAGAGTATGTGTGTATATATGTGTATAACTTGAGCTCATCGAGCCAATCGAATCTTGGCTCGAGTTCAAGACAAAAATGATTGGTTCAAGATTGAGTCAAAAAATTACTTTTAACCTTTAAAAAATATATTTAAACCTTTGAAGTTATATATTTATTAATTATTTTTTATATTTAAAATTGAAAAAATGAAATTTTAGAAATATCAATACAAGATTTGAATTTTTTAAAGATTACTTGAACCGAATTGTGAGTTTACGAACTTTTCGAACAAATTAATCTCAAACTAGAATTCAACTTAAGATTGATCAATTTATAAGCTACTTTCGAGTTTTAAGTCGTTTACAAGCGACTCAATTCAATTATAACCGTACTTTCCAAAAGTTACATTTTGTCTCATTTCCTACTTGTTGGAATCGTTGAAATTCATCAATGTTTGAACAAAATTTTAACTAAAATGGCCCGTAGATTAAATTGTCTTAGTGTATATTCATATGTGTATGAATATGACTTGCCCTGCCCCTTTCGAGTTGATTGGGACTTTCTTATATATTTCTTTTACTTAACAATCAAGCTTTATTTCAACATTAGATTCGTTGCACCATTATACAACAAGACAATAATGAATCAAAGCTTATTTTCAATCCAACCATTCAATCCTGAGTTTTCTCCTATTTGAAGTGATCAATTTATGTTTAATTAAGTCGAAAAAATAATTTTTGATTAGAAACAAAAAAAATAATTCAACTCAAATAAAGATTTTTTTAGAGATTTGAATAGGGTTGGCTATAAACAAGCTATGTGAATATCTCGATTTGGTTAAAATTTAGCTTATAGCTCAATTCGAATTATATTAAACAATTATTAAAATAACATGATTTCATCAATTATCAAATAAAATAATATCGTTTAATTAATAAATCACGATTACAAACCCTGAATTGAACCCACAAACCCAAACCATAATTTGAACCATAAACTAGAGCTAAACTCGAACTGAATCATTTTTATTTAAATTAAACTCAAATTGCTCTTAATTTTGATTTAACAAACTTAAACTGAATTTGAACCGAACTATTTTATATTTGAACAAACTCAAACCAAGGAATATTTTAGTTTAACTTGATTTGTATCTACTGCATAATGTGAGAGGAAGAGTCAAATTAGTAGATAAAATGTCTAAGTTGAGTTGGTGAGTGAACACATGTACTTGATCTAATTAGATGAAATTAGGTATTCCAGGTTAGTTACACATCTTATTTAAATGTGGGATTGCATCTACTAAGCTTAAAACATTCTGGTTAACAAAAAAAAAAAGCTAATTTAACTTGTTTGTTAATGTTGGTGGGTAAGGTAAATAGAAAGGGTAAAAAGGTAAATTTACCATAAACGAAGGCTTGAGATTACTTGACACGAACTTAAAGTAGGGAAGACAATTATACCTTAATTATCAAGTCCTCCCATATGTAGAGGGAATTTTCTGATATAAACATAACGATGATAGATATCTTCTTGCCTCGCTATTTACTCAAATGTTCTTGACTAATTTACTAAAATATCCCATGAATATTTAAATAATTACTAAAATTACATTAATGTATAAAAGGCCAAAAGACTATTTCCCAACCAAGATTTGTTGGAATAATAAATTTTCGCCTTTTAAGATTCCAATGTCAAATTTCCACTCGTTATTCATTTTCATTAATGAATTTTGTTAAGTTAATTCACAGAAAAGTTATTTATATATATATTTTTCTATTTTTTTTTATTTTTTTCTCTTTTCCCCATATTATTTTTATTTTTCTCTTATTTTTTCTATTTTTTATTTGAAAAATTTTAAGGCAAATTGCAATTTTTACAAATACCAAGAGTGTTAATGATATTTTAGAGTTTTTTGGTAAATTCAGAAAAGTTTATAGTGTGTTTGAAAATTTTTAAATTTCAATATACTTTTCAATAATTTTAAAAATTATAATTACACGCCAAGTGAACTAACCAAAATATAATATTTTAAAATTGATTAGAGTTTTGTTATTTTTTAAAAATCTAGGCGATAAATTTTTAAACTGAAAGGATATAATAGTAATTTGATATTTATATTAAGTATTAATAATAATTTTATAATTTTAATAAAAATGATAAAACAATCACTTCCAATAAAATTTTACAAATTCACTAAATGAATTGGATAAGGGGTGAAATTTTGATTTTTTTAACTTAATTATGCTAATGTCATTTCAACAAACTTTGGGTGGGAAATAGTCATTTGACCAAAATTTTGGGTTTTTAGATGACAAGGATGATGCTTCGCCATCCTTTGTAGTGGTTAGATGGTCGTTCTTCATAATTGGATATGAAAAATGAGTGAAATGTGTTGGTTGTTGGCTAGAATAGTGATACTCTGAAGAAGGAAAATAAATTCTAAGGGTAAAATTTAAACTTTTCAAATTCTAAAAATAGGATAAAATATTAATTTTAAAATATAAGAGAAAATAATATTAATTTTTAAAATTTTAAGATTTAATGATAAAATAAATTTTACCTTTATAAAAATTTTAATAGTTATTAACTTATTGAAAAATGTTTAAGATTTTTGTGTCATAGGAGTGTTTTTAAACTTGGGTGGGACATAGTCCTTTGGCCTATAATTTATTTCTGCTAAACCCCGACTCTCTCTCCTCTCTTTTTCCTCTTCCATGCCCCTCTTTCTTTTCTCCTTATCATGCTTGTTCTTTTAATATCAAAGGTATATTGATGATAGCTTTGCATGGTTCTTGATTGATGTGTTGTGACAGGAACTTAATCCTATTCGTCTGCAGGCAGTTGGAGACGCCTTTAACAGATTGAAAATGCCTTGTAAATCATCATCATCATCATAGAAACGAAAACAGAGAAATAAATAAAATAAATAAATTGAAGAATGGACTTCACAGATGAATGGAAGTCCCAGTTCCCGGTAGGCAAAATTTGTACGCCGCCGCTTCTTATTCCAGGTTCAGCTTCAAGTTCCACTCTTGGCCCTCTTTTCTTCAATCCAAATCCTGAATCTCTAACTCTTCTCTTCTCTTTTTCCTCCGTTGCTTTCTCCTATTCCACAGCTTTCCCTCCCTTCATTCATCTCATCGTCTCCCCAAAATGACGCTGTCTGCTGTGTCCCACAACCGTCTTCAGTTTCTTCATTGCCCTTTTAATGGCACTGTCATTGTGTTCTTTTCCACTGGTTATAAGCACGACCAAGTTGGGTTTTTGGTGGTTTTGGCGAAGGAATCTGGTTTTGATGTTTTGCGTGATGAAAATAATGGTGTTTTTGTAGCCAGGAATGGGTTCAATCACCAGATATGCAGGATTTTGTTTAACTCTGTTGGGGATGTCTTGGATTTTGAAGGGACATCTTCAGTTAATATTGGTTACTTGTTAGCTTTTACAATGCATTCGGTTCATTGGTTTAGTGTTAAAGCTAGTAGAGCTAGTGTAAAACCTGCTTTGAGTTATTTGGGCTTTAAGCTGTTTAAGAGTTGCTCCGTTATGAGTGCTTGCTGGAGCCCGCATTTAACTGAACAGAGTGTGGTTTTGTTACCAAGTGGTGCTTTGTTTCTGTTTGATTTGGATGATTGTGTTAGAACTTCAAAAACAAATACATATTTTAAAGGGAAGAGGTTGAGAGTGCAGTGGAATGAGGACTCGGATGGCTTACAGAATTGTAAATGGATAGGTTGTGAGTTCAGTTGGCATCCCAGAATCTTGATTGTTGCTCGACCTGATTCGGTTTTTTCAGTTGATTTAAGGTCAGATGACTGTAATATTAGTTTGTTAGCTAAGATTGATATGCTTAGTTTATATGCTCCAGTTGAAAAGGAGCAGTTCCATGCAATTTGTAAAGTGGGCTCTGATGGTTTTAATTTTGTTTTAGCTTCTGATAGTTTGTTGGTCCTCTCTGATGTGCGTAAGCCTTTGATGCCGGTGTTGCAGTGGCTCATGGACTTGATAAACCAAGCTATATTGACTCGCATTGATGGTCTGAGCTGAGATCAAACTCAAGGGGTGATATGTATGAATGGGCAAATAAATGGGGTCATCGCATTATCTTGGGATCTTTTTGGACATGTGAATTTCGTCTTTTTTGTTATGGACCTCCTTTATGCATGGAAACTCCCTACAGATTTGTTGTTGTCAGGACGTGGTTGTTGGTGTGGAACTTGTCTTCTAAGAAAAGAGTTTTTGAAAGATGATCTTCCTAAATGGGCTCATTGGCAGCAGAAAGAAGACATGGTTTTGGGATTTGGCATACTAAACAAGGATTTTTCTACCTGCATCCGTGAACTAATTGAAATTGGTGGGTTCACTTTGATTAGGTTAATGCCCTCGGGGAAAGTTGAAGCACAAAGATATTTTGCCTTATGGGATGGGGTAAAAAAATTAGATCTAGTCCATGGAAATTCATTGTTACATTCAGAAAATAACTTATTATGTTCTAGAGGGGATGGAAATTACAAATTTCCCAAAAGATAGATGTATTTGAAACTTGACTATCTTTATGGGCATTTGAATGGTAATCTTATTGAAGTTCTGGATTCCAAATTGAAAAATCCTTTTAATAATCTACAAGAGAAAGTGTCTTTCAAAGTAGACTTCCATGAAATCCTGCGTGAGAAGCTGAAAGTTTGTGGTTTGAGACTTTGAGTTGATTTAGAACATCTCCTGCCATTTCTGTTGTTTTTAATGACATAAGCTTGCCAGCGAGCGCTCGTGAGGTTGCTTTGAGGAGAATGTGGGTTGGCTAGCCAATGGAACTTTTACAATTGGCCTTTTCCAACTATACTGAAGTTCTTAAAGTACTTGAGGATCAGAAGAAGATGTCTTTGGAATTTTTAGTTGTTCCAGACCTGCCCCAGTTGCCACCTTTTTTCCTAAGGAAACCTTCATGCCGCAGCAATAAGTGGACACAGAAAGTGCAGCGTGATGATGCCCTTGTAGGTCCTGTTCTTCCACTCCCTATTCTTGTTACACTTCATGAATTCCGTAATGGTTCTCCATATTCTAAAGAAGAAGCCAGCAATTTCTCATCAGAGGCAGAAATTAATCTTCAGTGTGAGGAAGTTATGCAGGTGGCCCATGAAATGGCTGTATCAGATTCTAGCATTGATTTTCATGATGAACATGCTGTCTCCCTTGCTGATTACAGAGATGAGACATGGGTTGACTCTCGAAAACCAAAACCTTTTTTTTACTACCGTCATCAGGCACTTAGAAACTGTGTTAACAAGGATGAAAAATTTTTCAATTTGATTTCCAAAGTGGCCAAGTCTGAGCCTTGTCCTAAAGATAGAGTGGATAGTGTTACTGTAGATCTGGGTGATGATCTTTGCCCTATTGATTTGAAGTCTGATACTAATATTATTAACCATACGCCTCCTGAATCAAAAGCTTACAGTATCATTAACAGGCAGTTGTTAAGATGGCAGGAAGGTTTTTCACCGTATAAAGATTTCTGTACTCAGTTCAAGCTCAGAGAAACTTCAAAAGTGACTGTTTTGAATTTTTGTATTTTGACTTTTATTTACATTTTTTATTATCAGAATGTATAACGAGCTTATATCAAGTAGCATTGCACAAGGTAGGCCTTTTGCATCTAAAACATCATATGTGAAACTTCTGCGGTAGGAACAATGATTTGGAATTAGTTTCTGTTTTGGTTTAAGTAAATTGTTCGTCGTTTTCTTAATTTACTGTTAATTGGGCAGCTCTGTTAAGAGGGAGACACTGAAGCTCACTGAGACATTCTTGGACAAGGCTGAAGATCCACCCCAGATCGGAAAACAGTTTGTGCCCCAAGTGATGGATCCTGTCCTTGGTGTCTATGCTAGGAACTTACCTGACACACCTTTAATTCATTAATGAGTTGTGGCAGAGATATTCTTAAACTATCTGTCGTTTATTTTCCTGTAAGGTTGAATTAGACTGATGGATTCTTTGTGGCATGAGGAGGCTGTCTTGTTTTCTGACTAATCTCTATAAGATGTCATATTTTCCTTGTTTGAATCTTATGGTGTTCTCCCCTCTTGTTTGAAGGTACAAGAGTGCAGTGATAGATGGTGTGACTCGAATATTTGAAGCCATTTTCCGGTGCACACTGGAGGTGAGGATACATGTTTATGTGATAGGCCAAAGGACTGTTTCCTACCTAAGTTTTATTGTCAGGGCAAATATACATTTACAGGGTTTGAAAAACCTAAAGTCCCATTCATAGTCTAATATTCATTAAAACTTTTTATGAGAGGTAAGGGTAAAATCATTATTTTACCACTAAACTCTAAAACTTTAACAATATATATCATTTTCTCTTTTTAGTTTGGAGAACTAACAATTTTCTTTTAGGATTAAATTTTGAAAAAATCACTTGTCCCCCCTAAAGTTTCAAAATCCTCCTACCATTTTTTGACGACCTGCTCTGACCAAGCCATCTCCTTCCTCTGCTGTCAACGATGGATAACAACACCTTATTAGTGCAATCCACCAACGACGAAGCCTTCGTTGTCCCAACTGCCTTCATTGCTAGTGGAGTGCACAGGTAAGGTGTTATAGTCCATTGTTGACTGAGGAGGAAGTAGATGGCCTCACCAGAAAATGGAAGGAGGATTTTGAAACCCTAAGAAGGAAAAGTGATTTTTTTCAAAACCTAAACTTGGGAAAAAATTGTTAGTTTTTTAAACTAAGGAGAGAAAATGATATAAATTATTAGGATTTAGTGATAATATGATGATTTTACTCTTATTTTTAATAGAAAATTTTAACGGATGTTAAGTCATGAATGAGATTTTGGATTTTTTAAACCTTGTAGGTGTGTATTATCTTGACAATAAAACTTAGGTGGAAAATGCTCCTTTGGCCTTACACGATATTAACTTTTGCGTTAAAAAGACTATTTTCCACCATTTACCTATTTTGGTTTTATGGTTTAGTTCTGGACAAAGTAATACTCCTTTTATATATGTCTGAGCTGCCATTTGATTTTTGTACTCTTTTTTGCTTAAAGGAGATTGCTTTTGAAAGTTTGCATTGTTGCCACATAACCAGATTATTTCTTTCCAGAGGTTTAATTGACAAATCTGTTTGCTGTGCAGATAATAGCCAAAAATTTTAAAGATTACCTGGAGCATAGACTTAAGTTCTTTTCATTGCCTCATGTTCATCTGGATTAGTAAGACTGCAGAGCGTGTCAACCTGGATTAGTACATAGTCAACCTGTGATGGCGTCAAGACTGCAGAGCGTGTCAGCCTGAAAATAATACCATTAGAAACAACAACAGTTGATCAGAACAATCTGTAAAGCTTAAATATGATTAATTTTGCTAATGACTGAATAACATTTTACGAATCAAAGGAGGAAAACAGTGAGTAGCAAATGATACCAAAAGCTATCTATTGAGATTAAAATGCTCAAAATCATATAAACCCCATATAAAAAGTTTATACTTTCTAATGTAAAATCAAAGTCTCATATCTGACATTTGAGATTTTAATAGTTGACAGTGCTTCTCCCTTTGTTTTTATTGGCTTTGTGTAGGGTATTTTAGAATGCTAATGTAGGGCGTTATACTAAGTCGGTAGAGTCATTTTTCGGGTTTTACTGGATCCGGCTTGATATATTTTGGATTCATTGATGATGGCTGGAAATCTGACTCTCTGTTTAGATGGCTCAATTTGAAGTGTTGACTCAATCCTTAGGTGTTGGTAAAATGCCCTGTGTCTTTGTTTCATGTCTTTTTCTTTTTCCCAAAATTTCCGCTATTTTCCCTTTTTTTTTTTTTTTATGCAGTTCTTGATATTCATCCGTTTATACTAGGGTTAGATTCGAACCGAGTCAAGCTTGACTCAAGCTCATTTTGGGCTCGAGGTCGAGCCCGAAACGAGCTTGGCTAAGCCGAGCTCGAGCTGGCTCGAGTTGACTTGGTATATATTTTTTTAAAATTTTTTATTCAAAACGACATCGTTTTAATTAATATATATTAAAAACGACGTCTTTTTGATAAGAAAAAACAAGCCGAGCCAAGTCAAAACGAGCCAAACCGAACACGAGCCGAGCTCGAGCCGCTCATATATGAACCGAGCTGAGCTCGGCTCGAATCCAGCCCTAGTTTATACTTTCTCTCTTGGAGATTTTCCTTTACATTTGCCCACCTTTTAGATCCTAACTTTATTGAATGCTAAGTTGATAATCCAATTGCACAAAAGTAGATGGTGTGAATCTGAGCTACTTTGTGTTCAGTTTGAATAAGTTTAACTCAAGTTAAGATAGTTTCTATTTGAGTTTGAGTCAAATTAGTTCAAATCGATCTTGAATTGACCATTGCTTGAATTCATATCGAATAGAATCCAACCCTATTGGAGAATTTTGTTTTTCCAATATTTTCAATTTGTTGAAAATTTAAAATAATAATAAAATTTATAATTGGTATCTAAATGAGTATTTATTATAACTATAAAAAGTATGTATATCTATTTTAAGTATACAAATAGATACTCATTTAATATATATTATTATGTGATTAAATAATTTTGATTTAAAAATAAAATAACATTTAATTATATAATAACACATATAAATATATATTTATTTTTGTACTCAAAATAAATACATATAATATAATATTTTTATTTTTAATTTAAAATATTTAATTATATAATAATATATTAATATTTATAACGCTCAAAAGCACGTATGTAATACAAATAGGTGAACATAATAAAGAAATGAATAAAATTGAAGCCTTACACTAGAATGGGCTGGCTCTTCACTCCTTCCAACTCCAATTGTTTGGCCCATATGCTCTTTATAACTGGAGATAAAATCTTCCCATCTTTGATAATCCATTGGTGTCTTCTTCTTAGGGTTAGATTCGGTAATCAGCTTAAGATCAGTTTGAATTTAAAAGGTTAAAATTAAAATCAATTTGATAATGATGAGTTGAATAGATCGGTATTTGAACCCGATTTAATTTTATAAAAAAAAAATCCAATTTTATCCCTAATTGAAACTTAATTTGTTCAATATGATTTGTTATCCGAACTATAGTAGCATTTTGTTTTAATTTTATGAATGTAAATCAAAGTCAAATTGCTTAATATGCAACCATAAAAGTTTCAAGTTTATTTGTATTTCAATAATATTTAGAAAGCATAAACACAAGAATGTAATCGAATTAAATGATTTTTGGTTTGAGTTTAGTTCGGTGACAAAAAACAGAACTTAAGTTCGAGTTTAGGCTCTAAAATCTATATAGGAATAATTTATGTGATCTTGACTTGAAAAAAATTATTTTAAATCCCAAAATTTTCTAAAAGGTCATTTAAATCTTGTAACTTATATATTTGTCAAATACCTTTACATTCAAGATGATACGATAAAAATTTAGAGGTTTATGACATCATTTGAAGCTTCGAAAGTTTTACTGATATTTTATAGGAGTCAAGTCTTAAGTTCGCAGGCTTACTAAGACAACTGAAAACAAGCTCAAGCTTAGCTCAATACGAGCCATGAGCAATTTGCAATCGACTTGACTAGTTTACACTCCTACACAAACACCCATTTCACATATAAATGCAAATATTTTATGTTGTGAAAATCTACTAATTTTATTTTTTTTAAATATTGAATTGCTAATTTTTAGACTTGACAAAACGAGTAACTTGCTGAAAAATGGATATGGGTCTTAGATTTTTAGACCTATACTACCGGATAATATATTTTTACAAGTGAGTTAGATGTGTCCATGTGTCACCCGTTATTTTTTACTATTTATTTTCTTCTTTCTGTTCAACATCAAATTTACAATATATTCAATACAAATTTTATTTATTTTTTTTCTCTTGACATGAAATGAATTTAAATTCATCATAAATTTAAATAATTTTTATATTAAAAACAAATTTAAATAATTTAAATAATAAACGCTTTATTATAAATATTTATTCTATGTTTAATGTTAAAATCCTTTAAATATATATATATATATATATATATATATATATATATATATATATATATATATATATATATATAATTATATGATAATATATTATCTATAAATTTAAATTATATAATAAAAATATGTATTTATAGTTTTATTATATATATATAATTTTTTTTTTAGTAATACATTTAAAATTTAGAAAAGAATTACACTTTAAGTTGAGTCGCACGTAGGGGTAACTCCATGTGGCATTCACACGTGCATTGTGATTTAAATTAAAAGGACAATTTTGTGAGCACGAGAGAACTTGTCGTGTGCCTCCACTTTAACCAATCAATTTATTTATTAACCTCCGCCTATTGGGAAGACCCAACAAATGATTTATTATAATACTAAATAATTTAGATTTTCAATTAAATATATTTAATAATTAAATTATTTCACTTAGTAGCCTTCAAAGTCTCGGGACTCATGAAGAGCAAATAGGTGTAAAAGTCACTGTAAGATTACACACGCTTTGTCCCACTCCGTGGACTTTTCACATATTCCGTTCCGTTAAGAATGGTAAGCTAAAGATTAGATTTCTAATTTATCTTTTATTATTATTTACGTAAAAGATTATGATATAAATAATTATTATATATATTTAAATATAATAAAAAATTAATATATTATCTTATTTAAATAATTTAGATATAATTATTTTAAAATATTTTCAATCTTATTTATTATATTAGTCAAAAATAAAAATTTTTATTCTAAAAATTTAATATCTAAAGAAAAAATAATATCTAAATATTTATTATAATTATATTTTTATTTATTAATTTTTAAGAATAAAACACATTTATTTTTAATTAATATTATAAATAACATAAAAAAATATTTTAAAATAATTATACCTACAAATATTTAAATAAAATAATATATTAATATTATTTTGTTATCTCTAATAAACACAATAAATATTTATACTTATTAAACTTTACGGAATTTTATCAAATATAATAATTATTTATATTTTATCTTTACGATAATTTTTTAATTTTGATAATAAAATATTATTTAAACTTAACGCATCTAAAATAAAGATAATAATTATATTATCTTTTATATTATTTATCACATTAATATTAATAATAAAAAGTTAATAAAATATTTTATTATTAACCAATTAAATATAATAATATTAATATTTAAAAATAAATTATTAAATAATCTATTAATATAATGAACCAAATGCCACCTAAAGTAGCAAAGGACTACTCTCATAAGTTATTTCTTATTATTAAAATTATATTGTTTGCTTCATTTGATAATAAAAAATTATTTAATATTTTATTATCAGGCAATTTTATTATTATATAGGAATGATTTTTACTTAAATATTAAAATTTTGTTAAAATTTTAATCATATTTAATATATTTAATTTAACATATTAAAGCGAACCAAACAAAATAATTTGATAAATTACTAAAACATTAGCAAAAGTAGTTAATGACGGCTAGGGTTACGTATACAGTCATAAGGCATCCACGTCGGAGGTATGACGTAGCATTGAAAGGATACAGGTGTCAGCCAATGGGATTTAACGATAGCGAGGGAATGAACAACTCATAAAGCGACAAAAGGGAGGAGAAAAGGGTCCATTACGGTGGGTCAACATTAATTGGGGCCAAGTCTGACGTGGCCTTTTTTGTCTCCTAAATATATATATTTTTTTGTTGGGTATAGTAGAGTTACAGCGTCGATTTATCAGAATTGAAATTTCTTCCAACTGCCACGTCAGGACATTGTCAACACAGGCTTGTTAAGTTATCGTTTCCCCTTCTTAACAAAAAGGTGTTCGCCTTACAGCCAGATCCGAGGCGACAACGATCAGTATCATGACACGTGGCTTAATGTTTTACTACCACGACCCGAAATCATATGCCACGTTGGATTACGTAGATAATGTGAACCCCGCCATAAGCGCGTGGACAGAAATGAGGGAAATATCGGTTACACTTTTTTGAAATTTCCCCTTTAACTGAGCCTGAAATTTTGACCGGGCGAGTGGGTTTGTTCCGTTAAACTTTTTTATTTTAATTTACATGTGGGACCGTTACACGTCACCACAAAACGTGACAAATAGGCCAACGCGAGGAAATGATTTCTACACTGGCAGCTAAGTGGGGTCCACATTTCTCGGAACTTCCGTGACCGTGACTCTGAGTTCTTTTCAACTGCCGTTCCTTAAACATCAGCCGTTGATTGGGTGCATCTTACGGTATAGATTAGGCGCGCTGATCGACATGCACGGGGCCGCTTAGTTCGGTGCCAACTCGGACTTGTTTTTGTGTTGGAATCTGTTTGCCACGTGTGATAAATATAACCGTCGGTATGTGCTCTTTTATTTGAAAATACAGATCGTATCCATTGATTTCCCGATTATGTTGTATTCATGTGGGGCAGGGTGAGTCCATTCAAAAAATATATTATTTAACTCTACGTAATAATAATAATAAATTAAATAAAATAAAAACGTGGAACCGGAAATAATGAACTTGACCGGTTGGAACGATAATTTGTGCGGTCAACGTTACTTTTACCAAGGTCTCTGACAACGGGTTAACCGGCTAAAGCCAGTCACCACATCTCTCAGAAGATTACGGGACAATCATAATATTTAAAATTAAATAATTTATTACTAAAAACAATTTTTATTTTGTTTGTTAGAATATTCTACCAAATCGGTACTAGTGAGTAAACTCGGAAGCTTGAGGGGGAAGAAAAAGGCTGACACTTGGAGATAATGTCCAGAAAAATAAATAAATAACCTACTTATAACATCCAATCCAACGCTCCAGATTTTGCCATGTCGGTTTTCGGAAATATCCACCGGTAGATTTTTAGAGACATTAACGGTGGCGATGAAAGCATGTGATAAAGGCATTAATCGGGGCCGTTGAGCAGGCTTGTGAGTAGAGTGAAATAGCTGAAAGAGGAGAAAAAGAGAAGAAAGAGGGAGGCGGAAACGAGCAGCGAGAGAAAGATCTGAGAATATTGAATCAGTTAACTAGCTTGAAATAGCTCGAAACGTTCAAATTCCGGTGACTGTAAGTCCGTTTCGGGTAAATTATGACACTTTTCCGGTGATGCGAGGTGAGATTAGTGTTGAAGACGTTTGTGAGTTGTCACTACGAAGCCAATCCAAACACAAATGGATAGAAGCAGAGAAGCGAGAAGAGGTGTTACTTTGGCAGCTTCAAATGGTTTGTCAAGAAGGAGATACAGAAGTAGCAGTCTCAGAGACTCTCCAGGTCTTATTTCTCGGCAGATCTAACTCATTTCAACCGGAAACGTCTATTTTTTTTAATTGATTCCGACGTGTTTTCCTTGATATTGAATTTATGGTTTTTTTTTTTTAATGCAGAAGAAGACGGTCCATTGGAGTTGCAGGAAACGGCTAGGTTAAGAGATCGAAAGAATAATCGAGACCGTGACCGTGATAGAGACAGATATCGAATGAGTAGGAGTAGCAAGAGAAGGAGAAGCGATAAATTTATTCGCGGAACCAATAGGGATGATGGAGGGGATGACAGTTCAGAGGAGAGTGTAAATGATGATGAAGAAGACGATGATGACGATGGAGGTGGAGTTGGAGGTGGAGGTGGAAATTCTTCTATAAGGGTTCTCCCGGCCAATCCATCAACATCAACATCGTCGATGTTGAATCATCATAATCAGCATCATCATTACAATCATAATAGTAATAGCCACAGTAATAATCATAATCATAATAATAATCACAACAGTCGGAAAAGTTTTCCACCTCCGGCCAAAGTTTTTAGAACCGCGTCGATGGCTACAACTGCCACGACCACCACCTCTACTTGGAAAGCCGCCGATGAGATGATTGGTGTGTCGGTGCCTAGAAAAGCTCGGTCAGGTATAGAGGTGGAAGAGATTATTGTTCTAAATTTAGCTGATGGTTTTTACATTTCTTCATTTGTTTCCATTTTGTTGGATTTGTGATTTGTAAATTTTACTAATTAATTCCCGACTCTGCAGTCTCTACAAAAAGGTCCCATGAATGTTGGACTTCAACTGGTGGTGGAGAACAAATACACAGACAAGCGTCATCTTCACCTGTGAGGACGAGTGTTGCGACTGCGTTGGCTACTCCCACACCGGTTGAGCCTTCCAATTTTTCAGTTCGGAAGAAGGTGGTCAGTCGTTTTACAGATGTTTTGCCTTCTGTTCTTGTTCTTGAAGAAAATGATATACCGTGGTTCTGGCTAATGTTTATTTGGTTTTTTTGTTGCAGAAACCTAGCGGACCCAAACTAAAGCCACCAAAATCGTCCAGCAACAAGCCATCGTCGGCTCAGGACGAGATCGAGATCGAGATCGCGGAAGTTTTATACGAGATGATGAGGCAACCACTGGGTCCATCTAAGCAAGAAATTATAGGGGATTTTAATTCGAAAGAGATTAATAATAAGTCCACAAGTGACTCTAAATCTCGAGTTTCTTCTCCGATCTCGAATTCCCCATCTACACTCCCTCAGTCATCTTCAGTTTTGCCCACAAATTCTAGCTCTTCAACTGCTCCCATGTCTGCTATTGGTGAGTTTGTGTTTTTCTAAGTCAGAAAGCTTATTTATTTATTTTAAGGTTAAAATGTTGATGAAATTTTGTGGTTGTGTTTAATTTGCAGCTCCGAAGAGGAAGAAGCCACGACCTGTTAAACACGAAGATGATAATCTTTTGTCGTTTACGGTGCGTAATGTTCCCATTTCGTCTACTACAAACGTTGAGATGGATCAATCTTTTAAGACAGAAACTTGTTCGTCGAATTTGGAGAAGAATTCGGGATCTGCAGCAGCTGTGAACGGTTCAACTTCGTACGATTTGGTGAACTCTCATGTCGCTGAGACGAACCTTGAGTCGGTTAAGCCAGAGAACAACGTTTTATTGCCGGATTCAAAGGTTTTGACTGAAGAATCAGAGTGTGGAGGAGATGTCACGTTGGCAAAAGACGGGCCTCAGTCTCCTCAGAAGGAATCTACTGCTAGTCTCAGATTAGATGATGATTGTAGAGACAATTTAACAGTTACTAAAGCGTGAGTTAAAAACGTTCTAACTCTTATCTTTTTCTTCTTTATTCGATGTTTACAATAATTTTGTTGATGGATTCGAGTTCTGTTTTTAGGAACTCAACGACATCTGAAATTGAGAACCAGCGAGAAGAAAAATTCCAGATAGATCTGATGGTGAAGATTTATTTTTCTTTTTTCTTTTTCCTTTTTGACCTATTTTATTTGGAGATACGGGATTTTAATTTAATTTTTTTTTAAGGCTCCACCTCCATCCAGATTATCACCTGAGAGGGACGGTGAGATTGACCGTGAGGCCGTTGATGTTCAAAAGGTGAGTGGCCCACTTCCTGACTCTGTATCAGCATAAGTTTCTGTGAGAAATTAATAGGGTTTGTACCTGTTGCAGGAAATGAAGCCTACGGTAGAAGAGGATGAGAAGGTAGTCAAAACTGTCAAAGAAGATGTAGTTACTGATGGTGAACCAAAGAAGGCAAAAGCCATAGTAGAAGAAAGTGAATCCCCGAAGCCAGTTGTTGGTAAGGAGAGGAACATTGACCTCCAGCTTGATTTGGAGAAGAGTGATCAAAATAGTGGTACTGTTAGTTTGGACGGCAATAAGCTGCAACAGCATGTCCAAAAGCAGCAGCAACAACCGCCGACCGTCCCTGAGAAAAATGGTAATATTAACTTTTTCTGCTAGTTTCTTCTTTGAGTTTCTTGGAGGACATTTCCTTCTCTTGAATCTTCTTTCTTGGTTTCTGATTAATTAATTTTGATCTTTATATTTCCAGCTCATTCTACTTCTTTACCTTTGCCTCTGACTATGGCTAGTTGGCCTGGTGGACTTCCTCCTATGGGGTACGGTCTGCTACTCTGTTTCATCTAAATTCAGTATTTTGGATTTTCTTCTCTGGATATGAATCTATTTCTATGGGCAGATATATGGCCGCACCTTTACAAGGACTTGTATCCGTGGATGGTAGCGCTGTCTCTTCTGCTGCCATGCAGGTATGTCAATATGTCTTTTCTTTGAGCAATGTTATGTGTACACATTTTTGGTACACAATTTGGGTACATAGATAACCTAATATCATGTAATTAGTTATTACTTTATCTTTAATTCAAAATTTTCTACTTATATAACACATCATCTGTATATATAAATTGTGTATCAAAAGTGTATGCATAGTTTTATTGTTTTTGTTTCTGGTTGTTTAAATTCTTTTAAGTGACTGGAGCCCTTGCCCTTTCTCTTATAAATATATTTACTTCTTTGCAGCCTCCAAATTTGTTGTTTTCTCAACCCAGACCAAAGAGGTGTGCAACTCATTGCTACATTGCCAGGAACATACACTATCTCCAGCAATTTACAAGGATGAATCCTTTCTGGCCAGCCGCTGCTGGTTCTGCTTCACTGTATGGGGCAGCAGCTTGCAATCTCAATGTCGTGGCTCCATTGGAGTTGCACGGAACCACTTCAGGTAAAGGTGTGAACAATGCACAAGATAAGGGGCAGGGTTTGGCAATATTTCCTGGCCCTACTGGAAAAGACAGCAAAGGTTCTCAACATGCCAACACAATTGATGCAGCGCAAAGAAAGCAGGTTTTGCTTCAGCAAGCTCTACCGCCTGGAGCTCCTAGTAATATACTGGTGCAGATCTTCTCTTCAAATTGTACTTTCCAGTTGTTTAATTTTCTTTTTGTATTTTTGTATTATTGTTATTTTCAAAATGGGTGCCATTTGGTATTTTCAATTTCAGCAGGCTCCTGCTTTTATCTTCCCATTGAGCCAGCATCAAGCTGCTGCTGCAGCTGCTGTCCGACCTGGATCTGTCAAGTCTCTTCCAGCTGCTGGTAATGCTGCTTCATCAAGTGGGTTGAATTCTGTCTCAGTGAGTGCCACTGCAACAGCAGGAGCTGGAGCCACAGCAATGGGCTTCAACTACCCAAATATACCATGCAATGAGACACAAGCTCAGTACTTAGCAATTTTGCAGAACGGTGCCTACCCATTTCCTATGTCTGGTCACATAGGAGCAACTCCTGCTCATAGAGGAACCCATGCTCAGAGTATGCCATTCTTTAGTGGGTCCTTCTATTCTTCTCAAATGCTACATCCTTCTCAGATTCAGCAGCAACAACCACTACCCACTCAGTCACACCAAAGCCAACAAGGTCATCAGAACGCCAGCATTTCAAGTGGTTCCTCTTCATCCCAAAAACATTTACAGAACCAGCACCCAAGGCTGCATATCAGTGGCAGTGGTGGAGCCTTGCAAGGTTTTCCTGCTCCAAAGAACCAGCCTTCTCAACAACTGCAACTGCAGCCAAGGCAGCAACAGAAAAACCAACAGGTTCCTCATCAATCTCGCCAGCTTGAGAATGAAATTGGTGGTGAAGAGAGCCCATCAACAGCTGATAGCCGAGGGTCCCGTTCAAATATGAGTATCTATGGACAGAATTTTCCAGTGCTATCATACTCACCAAACTTTGCTTTGAGGACTACTACTTCAATGGGAGGTGCCACTAGTTTGAGTGGTCATCATGGTGAAAAGAAGCCTCAGCAACAGCTACAACAGCAGGGTACCAATTCTGGAGTTGAAACTATAACGCCTCAAACTTCGACATTTGCTTCTATTAATGGCACTACAGCTCCTGGCCTCGACCTTTCTACCATTGCACAGAATCCTGCTATTCTTCAGAGCTATCAGTATTTGGCAGCTGCCCAGGCAGCACAGCAGAAAAATAATTACCATGTCGCAGAACAGGGGAAAGCTGGAGGTAGTGACACCTCTAATGTGGAGGAAGAAAGAAAGCCAATGGCGGGAAAACCACTGGCAACTGTTGGGCAGTCCATTGCTTTTTCTAGGCCAGATTTAACTGATGCATCAGTTTCCACTATGACAGGCAATACGGTCCTTGATGGCTCAACTCGAAGTCTAAACCTTGTTGCTGCACCTGCCCGATCTGCTTCTGTTATGCCTGCTATTAGAAATGATAATGCATCTGCTGCACAGCAGCAACTGCAGCGAAGTCAACAGCAGCAGCAAATTATTCAACTTCAGAAGCAGCAGCAATTTGCAGCTGCTGCTACTCGAAGCAAAACATCAGCTACAAGCAATGGAATTGTTTATTCTGACCACCTACAACCTTCAGCATCTATAGCTGCAAAGTTCCCTGGTGCTTTATCTGTTTTCCCCCAAAATATTGTCCAAAATAACAGCAGCTCGGCACAGTCTCCTCAGTGGAAGAATTCTGGTAGGACAAGCGCCTCTCAAGTTAGTTCACAAGCTCTTGCTCCATCAACAACATCATCACACAGAAACCTTCCCCAACAGCAAGGCAGAACCCAGCAGAGCCACACACAAATATCATTTGCTGCTAACTCCAAATCATCAGCGGCAACACAGGGTCAGCCACCATCTGGTAATAACCAGTGTGCATCTCCTCCAATGCTAGTTGGTTCACCAACTTCTGTTTCCAAGACTAGTGGTGGTGGAAGCCCGAAGACTAGTGCAACGGTGTCCACAGGTAACAAAAGTGGCCAAGCTTCCTCGTTTTCATCGCAGCAGAACAAGAATTCACCATCTATGCCTAGCAGGAAGCCATCTCCTGTTACATCAATACTTGGAAACCCCAGCATCACCTCTTCAGGAAATGGAGTTAAGCCTCAAATGTCAGAACAGCAGCTGCAGCAACAGCAAATATCAAAGCATTCAGTTCAGCAAGCCCCACTGTTATTCCCTAATCCATATATGCAAGCCCCACCTCAAAATTTTTCAAGTACAACTTCATCTACCTCGGCTGCCAGTGGGTTTTTCATGGTAAGACACCATGACCAACAACGGCTGCCTGGCTCTTCAGGGACTTCCTCAGCTGGGATGCTATCACTGTGCCCTCCAGTTACTCATTCTAACACCAGCACTTCTGATCCTGCCAAGGCTGTTGCTGCTGCTACTAATATGAAAGGTGGTCCCTTAACATCTCCGGGTCTTATACATCCTGCCAGTTTTGCAAATTCACAGACCTCCGGAAAGCCACATCAGTCTTTTCCTCCTGGTTTCCCATATGTTCATGCTGTTCCCACAGCAGTTCAAGTGAAGCTAGCAGAGCAGAAACAACCCACGGGTGAGTAGAAATGTCCCTTGGTGCCTTCTGGTTAGATGAGTTTGAGGATGTGAACGAACTTTTGAGGCGGACAGGGATTTCTTTCTGCAAGGAGAAACGAACACTGGATCAAACATCAAAGCTCTATTCAAGACTCAACATTTGGATTGATTGCAACAGAAATCGAAACAGTTGGGATACTTTGCAAATGTGTATTGAGGTATGTACACTTGTGTTTATAATCTGACAAGGTTGGTGTTGAAGCCTAATTATAAATTTTTGATTGGTTTTGATGGTGGGAGAAGATGAGAGGATGGTTTGTAGAAGGAAAAGAAAAGGGAAAAGTGAGAAAAAGATTAAAAGAAATAATCCCCTTTACTTCATTTTGGAGGGGTGTGATGGGGGGTTTTTTATTTTATTTTAAAATTTTTTGTTGACATATATATGCAGGGAGGGTGTATATGTATGTATATGTCGGGCACATATGAGATCAACCCTCAAAATTTTTTGAATTTAATATTTTTCTGATGCCCCTATCATTTTTACCTTGTTTGATGGTGAATCTTAATAATTCAAGGAAGATGCTGACTGCCCTGTTATAAATGGGGTGATGATGATTAGGAAAGTGTTGGGCAAATTTGAGGCTAGCTTCGTGTTGTTGTGGGCCATGAGCGTGCATTGAGATTTAGACTTGAGCCTACACCTTTTTTCATTTTAAAGGAGAAACTTTTTCTTAAATAGGGATATTTTCCTTTACTCTGAGATTTACGTTTTAGATTTTAATCTGATTTGAATCAAATATATTAAATTAAATAATTAATCATATAATTATTATATAAAATAATTTAAAATTTAAAATCTTTATTATAATTATTATATGTATGAAAAATTAATATGACACGGAAAATGTGTCAACTTATTGTGATGCTTGACAAAGTAGGTTGTTGGAAAGGACGCGTCTTTTTTCAGTGTCGTTATCTTACCCGCGTTTTTAAGATATTTACGTGGTACCTTCATCTATTTGAGACCATCTTTGTGAATTCCCACATTTACCCTTTTGGGTTTTAAACTATATGTATTTATTAATATAATATTTATAAAAGTTTCTTTTTTTTTTTTTGGTTGTCTTGGATTTAGTTCTTTAAGTGAATAAACAGTTTTTCATCCATGTCAGAAGTAAAGTTAAATTCGATCTGATCTGAATTAAGTTAGAGTAAAATTTAATTTAAATTAAAAGAAATCAGTTTGAGATCCACGAGTTCAAAGTTTGAATTTTTCTTAAAACCAATTCAATTTTAAATTCTATGTAGCTCTGGTCTATTTTGTAGAGGTTAGTTCAATCTTTACATCAAGCTTATCTCTTTCCGTGCAAATGGGAATTCAAACATAAAAAGGTTAGTCTGATATATAGGACTTTTCAATAATACCCTGTGCATTAATGTCAATATCTTCTTTTGACAAACTTAACAACAAAGACAAATATATTTTGAACTTGAATATTGAAAGATCAGGTTATGGCATTTGTTGAGCTAATTGGAGCGTTTCTTTTTAAAATTTTAGTAGTGTACTTTTCTGATCTAACTTTCAGTACAACCAATTATTTTAAGGAAAACCCAAATCGGATTAAGACCCGATCCAATTATTAAAACATGAATAAGTCTAAAACTCCAACATATAACTCGGAAAACAAGGTCATTTGCACATGCGTAGATTAAATTTTATATATATATATATATAAAAAATTCAAAGTGAGTTTGTTTAGACCCGAAATGATCTTTATTTAAACGAGTTTAAATACGAATATGAGATAATGAGCCCAAACTCGAATATAAGTTTATAAGTACGAACGAAAACGAATCCAAACAGGTGTTTTGTTGGGCTTGCACGACTTTGTTTTTTAATAAATAAACTTTGAAACGATGTTGTACAATCGAATTTATTGAGCCTGAGATGTGAGTCGAAAGTCGATCAGAGTGAACTCGAACCAGAACACATGAACTTGAGTTAAGTGCGAGTCGATTACAAACACTAAAATTATGAAGCGAAAGGAATACGAACATTTGTTCAGCAAGCTCGGCAAACCTGTCCTAAGCCTCAACTCATTGAAAATGAGATGAATCCTATTCGAGCTTAACTTATATCCAACTCTATTTTTAATATATAATTTAAATATATGAATAATATATCATTATATGATTAAATATTTTAAATTAAAATAAAATAATATTGAATTAAATAATAATACATTATTTATATATATAAATTATTAAAAAAAAGTTTATATGCAAGTGGCATTTTCCATAAATAGATTATGTATTTTAGCAGGTAAATATTATGCAGCAATTTGGTCAAATGTAGACTGATGGTTGCACCTAATTGCCATATTCATTGAAATGTGGCGCCGCCCCACCGTTTCTTTGTGGGTCCTCCGCCCTATCTCTTGCCTGGATTTGATTTTCTCTGGCGGGATCCACCATCTCCCATATTTATGAAATTTCAACAAACATATCAGGCTAAGTTTCAAGAGATATTTTTGTCTTTATTTAATCATTACAGTTAGATTTGAGACCAATTAAATCTTAATACTTATCGATTTGAGTTTATTTCAAATTAAAAATGATTAATTTAAATTTAAACTCATTCGAATTAGCAAAAAATTTTGTTGGATAGGTATAATAATTTGATTGTAAAAATAGAATCTACACCTTGTCTTTGTGTTGTATAAAAAGGAAATTCTCCAACATAAATAATGAAAGGGACGAAATAAATATATCTCTCTTCACCTATGTGGTTATATATAAAGTATAATTTATGAAAATATTTATTATTTTTAATTATTTACAATGATACTACGATAGTGATTAAGCAGAGGAGACAAAGAAAAAACGATAGTAAGGATGTATCTCATCCTACAAGGGCAAGGATGGGATTATTTATTCCTACTTTGCCCTCCCCTTTTTCATCTCTATCATCAGAAGATCAATGACATGATAAATAATGTTAATAACAAAATAAATATATTGCTACCAGGAAAAACATATAAAAGAAATGAGCCAAAAGAAAAGAAATAGAATAAATAATAAAAAAGAAAAATGATCACCAAAGAAGAACTCTAGATGATGACACTATCAACCTGGATTCAAACTCAAATTCAGTTAAACTTTTACTTTAATTTGACTCGTTAAAATTGAATATTTTAATTTAAATTGATTGAATTTGGATTTAATCTGATCTATAATATTATTATATTTTAAAAAATAATATATAAATAATTAACCATCATTGAATGTGGTCCATTCAACATCTTCTATTATATCATTCAAGAGGATAAGCACATCAATTGTATAATAATTTATTAATATTTTTGTCCACAACACACTCCTGTTTAGTTTATATATAGTATATAAAATTTCTTTTTAATAATAATAATAATAATAATAATAATAATATTGTTATTATTATTATAATATTTGAAAGATTCTTTACAAATCAAATATAATATTTGATATGATATTATTATCCCAGATTTGCCTGAAAACAAGCTTAATCTTTTGGTCACACCCAACTGCTGCAACTGTCTTCTTCCCCCCATCTCATTAATATATTGAAGAAATTATTATTTTAAAGTGTATATATATATATGTGTGTGTGTGTGCGCGCGCGTGCGCGCACGGGGGCATGCACACACGTGTGTGCGTGTGTGTGCGCGTTTGCTAACGCACGCCAACCAACTAGAAGCCATGATCTTATATTTATAATATTGACCATGTGCGTGTGCACGTGTGTGCGTTTGCTCACGCGTGCCAATCAACTAGAAGCCATGATCTTATATAATTATATTTATAATACTGCCCTAGGTTAAAGATGTACATAATTCAATTTAAACCATAAAATCAAATAAAATCATTTAAAAATTACAGTTTGATTTAGGTTAGAATTATTTTAAACCGTTTTTAGTTTGGGTTACGATTTGACTAATTTCTAAACCAAACCAAATTATAAATTATATTTTTTTAAAATACATACATATAATTATATTTCACATAATTTTCTAATAAATAATAAGGTGTAAAACTTGTTTTTACATAGTTATTTTGTCACTTTCATTACATATATTATATTCTATAAAATTATAATCCAATTAATTTTATTAAATAATATATATTTAGAAATGAATTATTTTAATAAGTTCAATCCAAATAAAACCGTATTTTTTAGTTTAGTTTGGTTTGGTTTTAAATCTAAATTGTTTGATTCCAAACTTTTTTTTTCTCAGTTTGATTTGAAAAAAATCTCTCAAACTGTACTAAACTGGGCATTGCATACCCTTACCTAGGGCTAAGTCAAATTGAGCTAATTCGATTCAAATTAGTGTTTGGTTTAATTTGAGTTAGAGTTTTATATATACCCACTTTGAGTATATAATAGCGTACACACTTATATGTATTATCACATGATTGAATGTTACTTTATTCTTAATTTAAAATCTCCTAATCGTGTGATGACACATATAAGTGTGTATACATATGCGTACTAAAAATGGGTAGACAGTTTTATTAATAACTTGATTTGAGTTCAATTTGAATCTTTCTCTGATAATATCATTCATCTCATTAATTACACTATCCATTCTGTCAACAACCTCCAATGACATCTCCAATCAATTCAAATGAATTCAAGCTTAAACTGACTTTTTAGGTTTCGAAACAAACTTAAGCCAATTTATGTTTAAACTTAACTTGATTCGAGCATAATCCTAATTAATATTAAAACTAATATATGTTTTTTGTTATTATATTAATAAACCTTTGAGTGAGATTTATTGGTGATTTAAATTAGCCAATAATTGGGTTTGAATCAATTAATTAATATATAATTATTCCAGATTGGCTAATATTCAATTAATTATAATTAAAGTTCCAACTCAATTGACAGATAATGTGGAAGAGGAAAATGCCCATCATGCATCCACTAACAAATTTCTCCATTCAAATCCAAAAATTGCCCAAAATAGCTTGAGCCACATTAACAATGTGTTTCTTAGAGATAAAAAAGAAGAATTGCTAAAAAAATATCTGAAAAATAAAAAATTATAAAAAAAATCATTAAAGAAAATAAATTTGTTGATGATTTACTCAAGTCAAGTTAATAATAAGTTCACCAAAAATGAAAGAAAAAAATTATTAAAAAAATAAAAAAAAACATTGAAAAGTATGAATCTATTGACTACTTACTCAAGTTTAATTGGGCTACCTTAGTTCAAGTTTAACTTGTTTGAGCTAAAATACCCACATATGAGTTTATTGGAGCGAAGCTAATAATGAGTTTACCGGAGTTGAAACAGAAGAATCGTTGAAAAAAAAAAACTAAAAAAGAATAAAAAGTCAAAGAAAAAGAAAAATCATCGAAGAAGATGAATTTGTTAATAATTCATTCAAATTGAATTGTGAGTAATTTCACAAAGATAAAGAAGAAGAATCACCAAATAAGAAACATGAGAAGAAGAAAAATTGTTGGAGAAAATGATTCTATTGATCACTCAATAAGTCAAGATAGCCTACCCTAATTCAAGTTCAGATTGTTCGAACCAAGCCTCTGCTAGTTGGACTCGAATCCATCCCTAGGTTACTATTACACATATAACATGATAAATGGGCGAGGAATGGGCCAGTAATTTGCCATTGAATTGCAAAAGAATAATAATAGCAGTTGAATATGTTCCAATTTCACCACTACTTTCCCAATGAGGTAAAAAAAAAGCGCCTAACTAAACCGTGCTTTCTCCAACGTGACATAGAATAATTATATCTGCTACTTCGTCTGAATAGTGTTCCTTTTTTCTATAGAAAGCAAATTCTATAAAGGACTTTGATGAAGCAGACTGATTTTCAAGCTGAACAATTGTGAGCGATGCGGGAGCCATCGCATTATCCTCCTTACCAAATTATATGAAAAGAAAATGAGAGAACAATATGTATATCAAGCCACTTGTTAACATTCCTAATTTGATCAAGTCGATGCTTATGAATTGTTAGTTAATGCATTGCTGCTAGCTCTTTAACCTGTTTTTTCTTCAGATATGTCTGGGCAGATGCATTCACGATCTTCACAAAGAAGTTCATCAACATAAGCCACACAAAGGTGTTCCACACCGAAGCAAATGAGAAATCCCACGACTTTGCCTGGAAAGGATTTAAGAAACTATCAATATACGAAAGCGAGTAACTATTCCAATAGTCTGTATTGGAACGCTGTCCAGAAAGTTAGAAGCATCTGTTTCTAAAATGGGGCTCTCTACTGCCAAATCCAAGCAAAAATTAGACAAATGCCATCTATGGCTTGAGAGAGTACCTGAGTACTTGAAGAGGCCTGAGGTTTGAGATACTTTGCTTTGATGGTATGTATTTTAGCAATGAGGTTAGGCAAGTGAGGAGCGAGACCAGGCATGAAGCTGAGTACCCGAATCAAATTATTCTCAAGCCAGTCCAGCAGTTGATTATTACAAACTGAAATTATAAAAACTGTCTGCAGAAAAAGGAAAAAAGCAAAAAGCCAAATGTCAGAGCTACGAGATTAAGTATTTAGATTCCAACTTAATGGGGTATAGATCTTTCAAATTTCCATTTTAGTTTATTCTAAATAAGGGTGTGCACAGTCTAGTTTGATACGGTATAAGAATTTTCTCAAACCAAAATGAAAAACGGTTTGAAAAAATTTTAAATTAAACCGAACCATTTTCAATTTCAAATCAAACTGAGAAAAACAGTTTGAAGTACGGTTTAAACTTAATTTAAATATTTTATACTTGATAAATAATAATTAAATTATAGTTATCTAGATTATGAAATAAACATATAAAATGAATATAAAATACATATAAAATAAACATGTAAAGAAAATGACCAAATATATATTTAAAAAAAAAGAAAATTGGTACACCTAATTGTTTATTGAAAACTTTTTGTCAAATATATATATATATATATATATATATATATATATATATATATATATATATATATATATATATATATATGTATATGTATTAAAAAAATATGGTTTACAGTTTAGTTCGTTTTAAAAATCATCCAAACTGCAACACTAACTGTAAACTGTTTTTCTAAAATTAATCAACTAAAACCGAATTGTAACTTTCAAATGGTTTGCTCCAGTTTTATAATTTGAACCGAATTACAGAAACCCTTAATTCTAGAAAAATCATTTTAAACTTACTGACATAGTCCAAACATGTGCAACACCAATAAGAAGTAACAGTGGCATAACCAAAAACTAGGATCCTTGTATTAAAAGAACCCAAACTTGGCTTGGACCTAAACCAGTCCACGACAAGAAGTGTATGAGAATAGGGACATTTCTAACCTGTATGTGAGTTTTAATAAATGCCTTTCCAATCAACGTAGCAAAAAAAAACTTCCAAAATGGAATCCCAAATTGTCCACACATGATGCCAGCAAGGTCAAAGAGTGGATTTGGCACCTACAAAATAAACCATTTGTATTAAGTTGCAAATCGTATACAATTCAAATTAATAGTGAAGTTCTCACATCAAGGTTTTCTCTTGGCTTTTAAAAAACAGAACCGATTCAATTTATTGTTCTAGAGACACCACCAAAAGCACAAAAATTGGAATGTCTGGTTTGAAGTCAAGCTTCAAAAAAGTAAAATAAAAAGAGATGTTTGATGTATCCATTCAGAAAATCAGCATTTTGAAAGGCTGTTTGAGTAGATTAATCAAAAATCAAATGTTCTGGCAATAAGTATACACTGAATAAATTTACACTGGCATCCTTCTCTCATCCTACTTTTAAAAAATAAAATAGAAAGGGAACCTATAATAAATAAAGAGCATCATGTTGGATGTTAACTTGAAGGTTTGGAAATGCCAATACAGAAGTCTGTAATATAACTCTCAAAATTTTAAAAACAGAGAACTTGACAAAAGAATGGAGAAGAGAGGATTCAAAAGTCTTTAAAAAAACCCATGGGGACGGGAACAGGTCTCTGCTCTGGTTGTTTGTATTGATCAATAGTAAAGTTTTATTATTTTTTCTTTTTTAAAGATAATTCAACTGTGGGCAATCTTTTGTCACGAAAAGAATTAACTTCTACACTAAAAGCACATGGCTTCTTTGGTATCTCTTAATTAAGAGCTTTGCTCAGTGGCTAAAACTTAAAGGTCTGGTTGAACTCTTGATTCCAGATGATCAGACATGAGAATTACTCTCATACATACGGACAGACTGACAAGAGAAAGAGAGAGAGAGAGAGAGAGAGAAAGAGAAGATAGAGAACCACTAACCGAAGCAAGCACTAAAATCGTGAAGAAGTTCAAGTGTTGAGAGTGCGTGAAGAACCAGTGTTTGACTTTTCTTAAATGAGCAGTGAAAAAGCCTTCATGTTCTGTTGGGGAATCATCCAATTCGTCCAAGGCATCCAATCTGCTACTGCTACCTGATATACATGCTGCATAAATTGGAAAACAAAAAGGTTATGTTGTAACAAGAAAAAAGATCATTAGAATATGGTCTCACTCCTACTTATCCTCAAACGTGAAATCTAATAACATCAACCATTGATGCCACAGGAAATCAATATGGAGCTGCAAATCTATGCTTCTTATTTACTATCATTTGGAGGACTAAAGTTGAAAAGTGGAACAATGGCTCCATAAAATGGATCAGCACCAGTGCTATCAGCGTGAATCTATTCTAAATTCTCATGGATTTCAAAAGTTATGGCAAAATTATAGAATAGCTACAAGAAATTCATGCAAAGAGCTAAGGCAAGTTTCAGCAAAGTACCCACTTGGGCATAATCACATGATACAAATTCAAGAAAAAAAGCACACTCCAATCAAAAGACCACATAATTAACAACCATTCCCCACAAATAAATCAAAAGATAATAATAATATATAAAAGAAAGCTTACTGCAGTAATTTTTTAATTACATTTTATTCTTCCCAACTAAGTCCTTATTGGCTTTCTGCCAAGTCTTTAATGATAATTTCAGTGTCAAATCAATGTTACATATAATGATATCAACATAGAATTTGGTGATCATACCTGCCCTTGAGATAAAATAAGGAGGAAGCTCCCCAAGTGCAGTGCCAATGCCCCACAGAACAGCTTCAATCTGGACCTTTGGCAAAATGCTACTAAGAGGAACCTGTGACCCATACAATGGGGATCCAAATTCATTGCAATCCTTATGAAGCCATGAAGGGCTTCTTTTTAACTGTATTGTATCATATAGAGCACTTTTTAAGTCAACCCGACCACATTTCATTGCTTTTATTGTGAAAAGCGCAATATGTGGGCCCAAGTAAAGGACAAAGGTGTGCAAACCAGAACCTGGAATTAAGAAAAAGAATTAAATAAACAAAAAGAACAATATATTACAGCTTTGTTGAAAGTGGATACTTTAACAAGAAATGAAGACCTTATCGCTTTACATAAGTAGGTTTAGTCATCTATTTTACAAATTAATTAAATAAGTTTTACTGTCTACTGATCTAAGTAGGATGGAATTTTTCTGCTATAGACAGAGTGTAATATCAACAGGATTAACCACAAGTTTTATTCAATAAATTAAATTTCTCTTAAGATGTAACTTTGTCATGGATTACATACTCTTTCTTGTGAAATTCAGATTCTCCATAGATTTGGGAGAAATATTTACTTGTTAATTTGAGTCAAATGCAAAACAATATTTAGCAACTTATTCCGCTGCATCAGTTTCAGCACTATATATACTAAGCAGATCAGATCAAGGTGCATCATCAATCAAGATGTTACCTGAATGAAAAATCTAGTTACAGTGGAGGCATATAACCAGAGCAACAAAAACAAAAAATAGATATGATTCTTTGAACCAAAGTTCATAATGGACATACAATATATTTCATCAGTAGGCACACAGATAGATAAAGATACATTCAAAATACAAAACCTACAATCTTTAAAATCAGCAAACACAAGGAACAGAAAAAACGTACCAAATCAATTTTATCAAGTAAGTTGGGGATAGAAAAGAAAATTAAAGCACAGGATATCTATCTGATACAACCACGCAGTATTAGTTTATTATAATAAAAAAGACAGGAGGATTATCTGAGCAAACCATTCTTTCACAAAGATTTATGTAAGTTGTGATATGTGAATTTATTGTGACCTGTGATCACTATATTCAATTTCACAGTAGTAAAACAGGCTTGATAGAAGTGTCTAGGACAGGATTATTAGTCAAGTCTTTTACATGGCTACCTTCCAAGTAGAATCACATGGTAATTGTATGAAAAAGGTTGAAATTTGATTGCTTAATTCGAAGGTGAGCTCTTAGCAAAAGGGATAGTCCATGATAGTCCAAATCAGTGACTTTCCGAAACTCATAATCCCTCAAACAATAAACAAAAATCTCATACCTCAAACAATCCCATCTCCATGTGTATGCGTCAACAATATTAATACTAATAAAAACACAACCAAAAAAGTCATCTAATTCTTGGCCTTCCACCAAAGATGCGGGATCCTAATATAAAACTTACACAATATAAGTAGGTGTCTTAAAATGTAGATCTACTTCTTAACCCCACAAAAGCCGTTCAGTTCTGAATTCCCCACCACAAATCCTATACTAGACTTGCATGGTTAATATCCAAAACAATGTGTTATTGATAGTAGTGATAGTAGTTATAAGTGTAGCATTACAGAATTGCCAAATCTTATGAGATATGCTTCCATAAAATAGAAGGTAGTAAGAACAACAGGCACAATAACTACATATCTCTCTCACACAAATAGTCCAACCAAGAACCTTTCTACTCGTAGCATCTCATCAAGATCCAAAAATCTTATGAACAATCTTGTGCAAAATGGAAGTAGTTTCTTACCAAGGCCAATCGAAGAAGCAACACCCAGGGCTATCCACCATAATCCAAACTGGAAATATTCAGAAAGTTCCTCAACATGCTGCAAAAAAATGTGATTGCAAGGTTCACAGGGCAGCATCAACATAATAAATGTTAAGAACATAAAATATTGCAAACAATTCTTATAAAAGTTTGCAGAAAACTCATAATCTGCACTGTGGACACTATCAAAATACAATTTATAGCAGTTCAAAACCAGTTTAGAATAACCAGCTAGCCTAATAACAAAAGGTGGTAAAAATATTAGTGAATGTACCATATTTATTCATTTTTGCATAACAATCGAATCCTTATGGGAAAGGTTACAGAATATCATGGTACAATGGAACCAATGGCAAACCATAAAAACAACATATCTGCACTAATAGAAAAAAAAAATGTCCCTTTGCAAAATATAACAAACAAAGCATAATACCTTCTCATGAGAACCATCAACTGTCACAAGCAAAATTCCAACGGCTACAACCACACTACTTAGGAGCAAAAGCCACCCTCCTTTTGCCAAAAGATACAATGTTGATTGCTTAAGATATTGAACAACAGCCAAAATGAAATACTTAAAAGTTCTGAAGGGTTGAGTTGTTAGAGTCAGATTCACTAACTCCTGTTGATGCCGCTCATGGACATCTAAAATCAAAAATAGAAGAAAACAATGGTCAAGTGAACAGATATCTAATCAAAATTCATCCCATGTAAAAATCACCACAAATGGATACAAAGGTCAATGAATAACTGCAATACATTGTCCCCAACTAGCAAACACAACAAACTAACACTTTAGCAACACCCCACAAACAAGTATACAATATGGTCAAAGTCCCATCTAAAGTCAATATTAACATAGATTAAAACATATCATATTCTCAAAATCAAATCAAAACCTTTATCACCAATCTATATCTGAACTTCTAAAAAACAACTAAACCGTACAAATAAAATTAAGGATCCAAATACCCAACACGTAATAATTTCACACCTAAATTTATGCTATATGTCATCAAACTTCTTATTCTGGATACAATAGTTGCACGATACAACCGATTATATAAAATCATTAAACAATTCGATTTTTTTAAAGCTAAAAAATCATCTCAAACGGATACATAGGTCAATGGATAACTGCAATACACTGTCCCTAACTCTTCAATCAGAAACTAAAAACAGCACGAGTGTTCCTTTACCAACACAAAGAAGCAGAGATGAAGCAAAAATAACAAGCACTTTAGCAACACCCCACAAACAAGTATACAAAAAGGGCAAAGTCCCATCTAAAGTCAATATCAACTTCAAACCAAACCTTTTATGAGAAATCCATTTCCGAACTTCTTCATAAACAACTAACCCATACAAATAAAACTAGCAACGGATCCATTTTATATCATATGCAATCAAAATTCTCATACTGGATGATACAATAGTTATATTATATAAACCATAATATAAAAACAATAAGAAATTCGAAAAAAAAAAAAAACAGGGAATTCAATAACTTGCCAGAACTCGACATGTCCATATCTTCTGAAGACGAAGTGGCTCCTTTGCCAGACCCCATTACACATACATAGCTCAATATTCTGTCCCCAAAAAAATAGGAAGATCGATGAAAATGAATGGGCTTTAATGCGGAGAATTGGAACGGTTAAGTGTCTGGAGAATTTTAAAAAAGGGTAAAAACCGGAGATCTAAAAACAAGCCAAAAAACGGGAGAGGGGAGGAAAGGGACGTTGCAGAGAAATTGCCATGGAATCTCTATATTGTCACGATTCCGACTAGCAACTGCACCAAATTACCATTCGGATAAATATTAATTATTAACTTAAAATAAGGTTTAAAAAGCTTAATTACCTTACTACCCCTTGTCTTTTTTGCAACGAGGGATCTTCACATGAGTCAAGTTCAATTACCAACATTAACATTACAACTATTGCACCAAATTAAGTCAAAAATTTAATCTGAATATATTTTTAATGAGTTTCGAACTCATGGATTATTTTTCTTCTTGTTTTCTCAATTCAAAAGTGGATAATTCTTGTACCTAGAAGTTGATTTAAGTTGAACTAAGCCTGAACAAAAATTACTTTGCGCTTAGTTTGTATCAAGAATTGGTAGTTTGAAAGTAGGTTTGATTGTTTGAATTATCAGAAAAAAAGAAAAATATCATTATAATAGTCAGGAGATTCGAGTGAAGCCAAACATCAAACCAAGTTATACTAAGTCAAATCAAATCTGTTGGTTGGTGAGTTGTAATGTTGAAGAAGATTGAGAAGAATCATTTAAAAAAAAAAGAATTATTATTAACAACGATAATAAATATTTAAACTCATACTTTAAAGTTTGATAATTAACCTATAACTAAGACACCGTAAGTGAAGTATTTTACTTTGATATATCACTAACGAGTTTCGTATTCATACATTTTTACTTGAATACCCTCACTTTGTCAATTAAACTATGCTTTATGATTGAGAGTTCTCATTTATGTACTCTCATGATTTCATGACTAGACAGAATTGAAAATGTGCATTTTGGTAATTTCCACAGCCAAGCCAATTTGACTGTCAAAATGATATATTAATATACCTGCTGGCAATATATTAATTAATATAATTTTAATCTTAAACAAAATATTAATCCAAAATTACAGTCAGCGTAAAGCCAACATGAAATTGAGATAAACATTCTAGAGGCTTAAGCGGGGGAGAAAATGTATTAGATGTTTGATTAATTTAAAAAGAAAAGGTCACATGGAATGGAATAGAGACAAATTGAGAGACAAATATTCAATTTCAATTTTATTTATAATTTAATAATATGAAGTAACAAGTAAGCATGTGTCATGGTAATGCCATGTGGCGTATGTGGTTCCGAGCACAAAAAGACACTTTGTCTCACATTTTAATACGGCGAAAACATTTATTCCCCACCCAGGGGTAATTTATTCTCAAACTCTTATTTGTGGAGTTTTAAAATTTTAAATATTTATTTATTAATTATTAAAATTAATCAAATATATTAAATTTAAAAATATAATTGTTATTTAATTAGTAATATTAAAAGAAAATAATTTTATTTTTTTATTTTTTTAACTAATAATTTTTCTTTACTATAAATTTGAAAAAATTATATTTTTTCTTGTTAGCGTTAACTCAAAAGGGTTTATGGCTTTCAGGCAATTTTCTCTTGCTCCAACAAACTACTTTGCCCAAGACCAATGACTTTATTTTTTCGGTGCTCTTTATCACTCTCGACGATAGTCAACCTGAAGGAATCAATCAAATCTCGTTTGTCGAATTGAAGTTGTGCACTTGTGTTTGTCTTCAAATCAATAGTCGCCTTTTGTCTTCGTCTTGGATAGTCGCCCTTTAATTAGAAAAAAGAGATTTGACTTATTCCGTCATGTTGTCTATCGTTGGGAGTAACAAAGAGTGTTAGAGAAAGAAAATCATCGATCTTAGGCAAAGAAGGCAATCAGCGCAAAGAAGGGCATTAAAAAACCCTAAACCATTTTGAGTTCATAATATGGGGAAAATATAATTTTTTAAAATTTAGAATAAAAGAAAATTGTTAGTTTCTAAAACTAAAGTAGGAAAATGAGATAAAATTTGTTTTTTTTAATGTTACTGGTTAAATAATAATTACACCTTTAGATTTAACGAATTTTGTTAACTTTAATAGTTGACGAGTGAGTATTTGAATTTCGAAACTTAGTAGGTAAGAGTTGACAATGAACTTAACCTACAATTAATAAATTATTATATAATTATAAATAATAATTTATAATTAATTAATATATCTATTGTTTTCTCTCTTTAAAGTGTTTTTACTGTTTTAATTTATTTATCAAATTATTCCAATCTACTATTAATAAAATACAAAAATAATATTCCATCTTATTTACAAATACTCTAAAAATTATGTACTAAGATTTTTAAAATACGTCAATAATCTGATTACTAAATAACAATTTTACTATTTAATAATAAAATAAAATATTTAAATACAAATAAAAAATAATATGAGTAATTATAATTATATAAAGATACAACTATATATAATCTGTAAAGATTTTAATTACTGTTAATATTAACTTTTAACATTTCTATAATTTATCTTTAACAAATTATATTAAAGTAACATTTCTTTAAAATATTCGAATTAGTTCAGGTCATGACATGTTATTTTCGTGTAAACTCTAATACTATTTGATTTAATTTTGAGTTTTATTAGATTAATTCAAAATAAATTTTGCATTAAAAAAACTTAATTTTAATCTGATTTTTCTCATATTATATCATATCAGATTAACAGACCGTATTATATATTATCAACTCTGGTCTTATGTTTGAGGATTATCTAGCCAAAGATGCAACTGTCTCCGTATATCCCTCATCGGAATGTAACATGTCTGACAATAATAAAAATAATAATTTAATATTTTATTAGTTGCTATCGTTACCTTATACTTAAAATAAAATTGATTAATAAATTATGGTTTGAATTAATTTTTTTAATATAATCAATAAAGACTGTAGCCGTCCATTTATCCTTTCAATAAATAAGATTTTTAACACATCAGGGCGGGCACGATCAATAAACCTAACAATTTTGTTTAGTTAACTCTTGGTCAAAGAATATTTAGAATGTTCTTCCAGAAGCACTAATATCATAAATCGTAACCAAACCATTTTATTACAAAACTCTAAAGGCCAAATGACTATGTCCCCATTTTGTGCTGTTAGCTTCTGTTGGCTTGTCTCTGTTTTGGTTCAAACTGAGTTTAGGATGTTTTTTTTGTCCCTAACTTCGGTTTGATTGTGAATATAAATTTATAAAAACAAAAAAAGACAATGTCCCACCATGGTTCGATGTAAACCCAATTTTATTATTATTGTTAAAGGTAATATTATTATTTATAAAAATATTTTTAAAAATTAAAAATTTATTTATTTATTTTCTTAAATTTAAAAACTAACAAATTCTTCCTACTCAAAGTTTAGAAAATTTACATTCTTCTTAGAGTTTTTCCAGCATGCTACTAGCGATTGAGGACAACAACGGTGTTCTCTCTTCTTCCCTGCTTCTTTGTCAATCCCATTATGTTTTTGTTCAACCTCAACCAATAAAAGTTGGAGATGATGACGTTCTTTTGTCTCCTGATGAGATGACAATTTGTTTTTACTTGAGATAAAAACGTTTCATTTTTATTGATCGATGATTATTTTATTATTTTATATAATAATAAAATAATAATTAAATAATGATATATAATTATTTGTATATAAAATTATGTTAATTATTTATACATATAATATTACTTTTTTTTTAAATAGATGAGAAACACTTAATGTTGGATGTGCATAGAAGAGAATATAACATAAATTTAGAGTTAAATTATGTAATGTTTTGTTTTTATCAATATTTTATTATAAAAAAGGAGAAGGCAACAAAGAGAAATAGGTTCAATAACTATCAATTAAGAACCGATATGGAGAGTCAAACTAAAACATTTTCTTACTCAGGTTTGTATAGAATGAAAAACAATTTGGATTGAGTTTGATAAGTCAAAATTAAAGATAATTTAGATTTGGTTCAAATAAAAATAATTCAATTTGGTTTGATTCGAGTTTAACTTGGGTTTATGACTTGAATTTATGGTTATAACTTGAGTTCATCTATTTGATAATACTATTTGTTTCATCAACAACCTTCTAATAATATCAATAAAATTATGTGTACCTACTTTGAATACATAAATAAGGACACACTTATATAAGTTTTCATATAATTAAAAGATTTTGAATTAAAAATAATGTAACATTTAATTATATGATAACATATATAAGTGTGTATTTATTTATGTATTTAAAATAAGTATATATAATATTGATTCTAATAATATTATGTATCAATTGAATAAATTTGATTTTAAATTAAGTATTAAAGATTCGAGTCAAACTTAGACCGGACTACTTGTATCCACAGAGTCCATTTTGTAGATGGGTTTAAAGTCCCAAAGATGGGTACTGGGTAGGCTCTCGCTGGGCGCCATTGTCTTTGCGGATATGGGCAGCCCACGGATACAGTGAGTCTTGTAAGAGGGCGATTGCTTTTGCCCACAACATAACTAATAATTATTTCTTTATTTTGGATCCTCCATTGCTTTTAAATCCCTTTACTAAGTTTTTAGAATTTGATATATTATAAAATTATAACGGGTAGTTTGTGACCGGTGCATTCTTCTTCGATAATTGTTCTCTTTTCTCTAGCTTTGTAGCATTATTGTTCAACAATTTGAATTAGTCAAACTCAAACTCAAACTAATTATTATAAATTCAAACAAAATTTAAATCAACCTTTATTTTGATTCGGCTTATATTAAATTTACCGTATTCACAACTCTAATGACCAGACATGATTCAGTCGTGCAAACCCAAGAAAAATTAATAACCACAACACAACAAGGACAGGTAACAGGCCCAATAAATGATACCAAATATCATGTAAACAAAGCTTAATTTATTTTTTGAAGATCAATGGTGATAAGTAGACATGACATAGGACCGTGTCAAGCTAAATTTGGTATGATTTATCGTGTTGATATGTTGTGTTATGTCAAGATTCTCAAGGATGGATCGTATTGGCTCATAGCATAACAAAGTGGAAGGATCCTTGCATCATGTCTTAATAGATTTTAAACATGTCGATCTATTATATTTTATATATTTATATTTTTTAAATGTTATCTATTTTTTATTTTTTTATAAATCGTATGGGATTGGCTCATAAACCAAACCGAAGATCTCCAATACATCTGCACATCCTGCAAAATTACAAGTTCTGCATTTTCAAGGAGCAAGTCATGCTGTGACATGTCTACCGATTAGCCCTTTGATATGAAATATCACATTTTTATTGCCAAAAGGACTATTTCCCACCCAAAGTATGCGTTTTTCTCAAGTTTCCCTCTATTAATTCTAAAAATACTATTTATCCACTTATGAACTGTTAAATTTAACAAAACTCTAATCCTTGAAAAATTTATCTCATTTTTCCCCTTAAAATTTCAAAAACTAACAATTTTTTCCAACCAAAGTTTTAAAAAATAGCGTTTTCCCCCTTAGGGTTTTCAATTTTTCAGAGTTAGTTTTCTGACATCATTTCTTTCTCTTCGGTGACCTCTAGGCAACTCCTCTTCTTCTCTGGTGCGGCCTCCTTCCAATGATTATGCTAGACACGATCGTTGACTTGTCTTCGTCAAGAGACGAAGACGAGGTCTTTGTCGACGATGAGGACTCGTTATCGACGAAAACCTTATCTTCGTCGACGAAGACGATTCGTTTTCATCAGAGATGAAGACAACTAATCTTTGTCGACGATAGTTCCTAGGACAACTGTCAGAAGGAGGTTGCATCGGAGAGAAAGAGGAGTCGCCTGGAGGTCGTCGGAGAGGAAGAAACGACGTCGAAAAACTAACTTAGAAAATTGAAAACCCTAAGGGGGAAATACAATTTTTTAAAACTTAGGTTGGGGAAAATGGTTAATTTTTAGGATTTAGGAGGGGAAATAAAATAAAATTTAAGTTTATTTTTAATAATACAGATAAAATGATAATTTAACCCTTGAAACTGTTAATTTTAACTGGTCATAGGTGGATAAATGATAATTTCAAAGTTAATAGGGGAAAACTTGAGAGAAGCGCATACTTTGGGTGGGAAATTGTCCTTTGGCATATTTTTATACAATGATTAGTACACGTGGACCATGACCCAAAAGTTGTATAATGATAATGATAATGATAATAGAGCCGAATGACTATTTCCTATCTAGGATTCGGTGACATGATACATTTTTATTAATTAAGCATTAAAATGTCTACTTCTTAAGTCAATTCGGTTTGATTTTTAATATTATATATATATTTTTAATATATAATTTAAGTATTTAAATAATATATTATTATATAATTGAGTATTACTTTATCTTTAATTTAAAATCATCTAATTAGATAATAATACATTATTTATATAATCAAATTATGTACAAAATATATATATATATATATATATAATTTTATTGATGATTGTTATACTTTTTAGGCCAAACGACTATTTCCCACCCAAGGTTTGATGATTTCTCAAGTTTCCATCCTTTAACTATGGAAACACCAAATATCCACCCATAACCGGTTAGATTTAACAAAACTCTAACGGTGATAAATTTAATCTCATTTTCCCCCCTAAAAGTTTAAAAACTAACATTTTTTCCTTAAGCTAAGTTTGAAAATATCGCATTCTCCCCCCTTAGGGTTTGAAAATATCGCATTTCCCCCCTAGGGTTTATCTCTCCGGCGCCATCACCGGCCGTCTTCCCCTCCCGACGGTTTCTCTTCCATCGACGGCCGCCCTAAACTCTTGCACTACTCATCCGACGCAGAGATAAGTCGTCTGGGAAGACCCAGACGACTTATCTGACTACGCCGATCGCATTTTCTTCATCGTAGTTGGAAGATGAAGACGAAGATTAAACCCGATCGCAGTTGGAAGATGAAGATGACGACGACTGGGAAGACGAAGAACTTCGTCTTCCCCGACGAAGTTTTTCGTCTTCCACGACTTCTCCGACTCCGATGGGGGGTCCAAATGGGAGGAAAGAGATCGTCGAAAGGAGATAATGCTTCGGGAGGGAGAGACCATCGGCAATGGAGTCGGAGATGTCGTCGGAGATTTCAAAAAGAAACCCTAGGGTGAAACTGTGATTTTTTAAAACTTAGGCTGGGGGAAAATTTTAGTTTTTAAAGTTTAGGGGGGCAAAATAGATTCTATTTAAGTTTATTTTTAATATTATAGAGAAAATGATGATTTTACCCTTTCCATCGTTAGGGTTTTGTTAAATCTAACCGGTCATGGGTGGGTGTTTGATGTTTTCATAGTTAAATGGTAGAAACTTGAGAAAACATCAAACCTTAGGTGAGAAATAGTCATTTGGCCTACTTTTTATTGAAATCATAAAACTAGGATTAACACTTAATATACATATTAAATTACTAATATATCATTGCTATTTTAAAAAATTATTTTTAAACCTTTAAAAATATCAAAAATCTAACCAACCATAATATTTTTTTTAGTTATTTGAGGGTGTAATTATTATTTTTTAAACTATTAGGAGACCTTTAAATTTTTAAAAATTTTAAAAACACCTTGACTTTTTTAAAATTTTCAAAAACCTCCCTATATTTTTCATTAAAGCCTTTAATATTTTTAAAAATTATTGTTTGCCTTCAAACATATGATATTTTGAAAAGAAAAAGAAGAATAAAATAATTTATACAAAATGACTTTTCTACTTTTTTACTTAATAAAATTTATTAACGAAAACCAAAATCCCAAAATATTACGATAAGAGTCTGACTTTTTAAAACTTAAAAAAAAGGCAAAAATTTATTATTTCAACATACGTTGGTTGGGAATTAATTTTTTGACACAATAATAATAATAATAATAATACCGAATGTTGCCTGACACATTTCCATTTCTTGAAATCAAATAACCAATGTGTATCACATGAACAAAAGCCAGCAAGAGAAAATTATCATTAGCTTTATTTTTGGGATGGGTTTGTTATAAGCATTGGATTTTCGAGCTCATTCGAACTAATTTAGTATTCGAATTCAAGCTAACTTGACTTAGATCTAACCGTATTCATTACCAATTGGTCGGCTGCATTAGTTAATTGAAATTAAATTGTTATCTCTAATTAGATTCTTTCAAGTGAAATTATATGCACAAAAAGTTAGCATTAACTTATGTACAAAATATAAGATTTATTTTGCATAAATTGAATAAAATTAATTAATTAATTAATCCTAATTCCAAGATTTATACATAAGTTATAAGATAGTGAATCATCTTTAGGATTATAGCAATGTTTGGATTGCCATATAATATAAATTTGTGAAGTTGCTGAGATTATCTATCGAAATTATCTCTCGATATGATTTGGTTTTCTACTAAAAAAACTCTCTGAATGACAGCTTTTCAATAAGACAATTATACTACAGTTATATTATATTAGGTTTTAGTAGAGGGATCTGGTCAATTTATAGTAGTTTTAATTGACTCTCTATCAAGATCCAATAAACTTCAAAACTTACGCTTATGTTGTCCACCTAGATCAAACCTTTAAGTATGTTGAACTTATCTTTATTTATTACTTAAACCCATATATAAACAAACTCTAATACAAACAATAATGTATTATTACGTAATTAAATATTATTTTATATTTAATATGTAATCGGCTAAGTACATATATACCCATCATCGTTTGTTATAGCTCATTATTTTTATTATGATTAATGAAGCTAAAGGTGGCAATTTGCTTTAGCTTTCACCATTAGTGGGTAAGGTTCCAAAGCACCTCTTTTGTAAGTTTATGGAGCTGGGAATGAAACTAAAAATGTAATACCTGGGTTTATTGTCAAGATGTTTAATGTTTAAGTTACACAATTTGTTATAGTTTTGTTTTTGATTTTTTAACCAAAAAACTGGCTTAAAAAATGCCAGAGTTCACATATGATTTAACCAATATTTTGCTTAAGCTGGTTAATTGAGTCAGGTAAGCGTGATACTCGATTATTCAATTAGAAAATTCAGTTTTGGGCAGAATAGAATTCAGGCTTCAGACAGGCTTGGACAAAAATTTGCTCATTAAGTTATTAGGTTTGAGCTTGAATGGAGGTTGCTTAAAGCAGGGGTCTGATATGACCTGAAAAATCATTATGAACAAAAGTGTATTTGTCAGGTTTTCAAACCTACGGAGACTTTTGAAGGGTTTTTTTTTTGCAAGTTTGTAAATCACAAATCAGACCAAAATTAGATTTGAAATCTGATAAATTTGAATGAATCGACTCTAAACAAAAGATCTAAGACTTGAATAGGTAAATTCAAAACTTAGGTCTAAACTTTTTTTTTCTAGTCTGGCTTAAACAAATCAAACCCAATTGACAACCCTAATTTTGTTATTATTATCAAATAATGTTAAATATTTATACCTAATATCAATGTTTTTAAAACCGGACGGGGGATCGAATCAATTATCTCACTGGTTTATGGTTTGATCGATTCAACTGAAAATCGACCAGTTCAACTTATCACTAAATTATAATAAATATATTTTACTTAAAAATTTTTTAAAAAATAAAATCAATCAAGATATCACACTTATAAAGATTAGAATATATCATTTTTAAATAGTAAAAATTATTCATTTAATTCAGTAAAACAATTAAAAATAAAAAAGTCTCAATTTCATGATATAGAAAAAAAATATGATTTTACAAATTATTACTTATAAAAGACATTTCAATGGATATGAGAAATTTTTTTCTTCTTTTTTATTTTATTTTTGAACATATTTTTTCTCACAAACATTTAGAAGTTTATCTAATCTACTCAAAAATAATCAAATTACTAAAAAATAATTAAAATTAAAAAAAAAAACTCTTAAATTTTGGTCAAACTCGATTTTAATCGATTCATCCGGGGCAACTAATAAATCGTTTTTTATGTTAATCTAAATAAACTTAGAGCCGATTTTTGGCTCAACCAATTGATTGGTTGATCTGATCCAATTTTGAAATTATTATCTAATATCTTTTTTGTACTTTATCGAAGATGGAGATGCTTCCATTCCACCCATGTCATTCTCACCTTTGCTCTAACAACAGAACAACTTCTAATTGTTTTTATTTAAGTTCCTAATCTTGTAACTTGTTTGCGGGTTTAACTTTTAACCTACTTTTTTATTTTATATTAAAACTATACTCCTTCCTCTTATTTATTTATTTTTTTTTCGAGAATCTGATTTCATTTTTATACTAATTTTATTCCTTTTTTCAAAATTTTTACACGTGGCACACATTTTCTTATCATCTATGGTGGTCCTTCCTAATCAATTCTATTCTTTCCCTGAAAACCAAGAAAAGGAGATTATCAACAACACAATCTTTTTCATTGATTAAGCATTTTTTTTGGTAATAGTTTTTCAATTAATATGATACTCCTTGTGCATTTACTTCTCTCATGTTGAGTTGATTATAAATAAATTCTTGCTTTGGTTTGATTCAAATTCAAAATAATTAATTCAGGATCGAGTTTGATTGGTAAATAATATGATTATAGAATAAAAAAAATTATTAGAGACGAAGACTTTACAAGAAAGAATCACATTTAAGTGAGTTTCAATGCAACGATGCCAATGAGACGTGGGTTTTTAAACCGAAATTTTATTTGTTTAAACTCAATTCATTTAAGTCAAATAATAATTTAGTTCCGAATTAGTTTAGATCACATCAACCGTTTTTCTTATGAGAGATGTAGATAGACATGTTCAGAAGGTCAAGTCAACTCACGACAAGGCTACGATCCACTAGAAAAAGGCATGACCTATGCAACGGGCCTTGGGGACCAACCCAAAAAAAATAAAAAAGTAAATAAGTATATGATATAACAGCCACCCAACTAAATCATCGAGCCACCTTGTTAAAGGCCCACGAAAACATGACCAAAGGGAGATCGAATCGTGCCCTAGGCCAATAAATGTCATGGAGCACCTGTTGATTGCTCTTGGCATAACACAACCTTATGTATCATAGGTCATACTAAATTCGATTTGACAAGATCCACAACCAGATCTAAACTTGTGATATGTCATAGCAAAAAATAGATAGAAAAAATAAAATAAAATAAAAAGAGTTTTAGTGATTACTTTATTATGTTGTCATTTATTCATCTATATATAAAGAGATCTTTAAAAAAAAAATCAAAAAATCAGGTCTATTTTCTCAATATTTATCTTTTTGCAGCTTTCCTAACAAAATCATAAATACTACTGAATTGGCTAAAATTTTTATAAAAAAAAAAAACTAAACTTTTCCTATTTTCTATTAAGTTACTTCCATAACAAAACATAATAAATAATTATAATTACATTTGTTTGGTAACTTTAATATGAAATATTAAAAGTTTGGTTGATTTACGATAATATTTTATTAATATGTTAATGTGATAAGTAAAATATGAGACACTCTGATTACCACAAATTTAACTCTGTTACAATTTTATCCCAATTTAATAAATTTAGTTTAATATATTAAAAACATTTAAGTAAAATAATATTTTAATATTTTTTCATTACCACAAGCCAAATATAATAATTATTTATCAATAAAACTATATGTATTCACTTTGAGTATACAAATGAGTATATCTTTATATTTATTATTATATGATTGAATAATTTTGAATTAAAGATAAAATAATACTTAATTACATGATAACATATATAAATATGTATTTATTTGTGTACTCACAATGGATACGTATAATATTGCTCATTATTTATACGTGCCAATTCAGTCAAATACATCGATAATGTATACACATTAATTTTTAAGATAATATATATATTTTTGTAATCTTTCCAGTTTTGATAGAAGAATCTTCCCAAACCAAACATAGGCTAAGAGTGAGCAAAAGTACCAAGAGGAATTGGAACACTAGAATATCTAATGTTTTGGTTTCAATGCCTATCTGAAGCCTTTAAGGGTGGGTAGGTTTTTGTTCCTATCATTAGGGACAAAAATGGGTCCTAGTAGGTTCCCAGTCTAATTTTTACCTTTTTTTTTTTTTCAGTGGCTAAATATAATTTTCTGCCCTAGGTTCGATGAAACAATAATTCTCATCCTTTCAATTTAAAAAAAATCATTTCCTCACCTCTACATAGGGTTGGATTCGAGCTGAATCAAGCTCAGCTCGGTTCATATATGGGCTGCTCGAGTTTGGCTCAAGCTCGGCTAAGGCCGGCTCGTTTCGGGCTCACGTTCAGTTCGGTTCGGCTCAGTTCATTTTTCGTTATCAAAATGACATCGTTTTTAATATATATTAATCAAAACGACATCGTTTTGTATAAAAAATTAAAAAAAAATCTATCGAGCCAGCTTGAGCTCAACCAAGCCAAGCTCGTTTTGGGCTCGTTCGAGCCGAGTCTGGCTCCGCTCGAATCCAGCCCTGCCTCTACGTTAGATTTGTTAAAAAATCTATTAACTTTTTTTTTAAAAAAATTATCGAGAAGACAAAATGCCCTTAAACTATAGTTGAACAAAATGATTAAAATAATACTTGACTATTTAAACTAGGGTAGATTCAAACCGAGCCAGCTTGAGATCGAGCTCGAGCTGCTCGTCAAATTTTTTCATTAAAATTTTTGATACAAAACGATATCATTTTGACCAATATGTACTAAAACGACGTCGTTTTGATAATGAAAAAAGAGCCAAACCGAATTCGAGCTTAGCTTTCACTAGCTTGATGAGCTCGAGCTCGAACTAGAGCCAAGTATATGTGAACCGAGCTGAGCTCGAACTGAGCTAGAGCTTGACTCGGTTCGAATCCAACCCTAATATAAACTAACTATTATCTTTGACATATGAGTGGAAAATGAACTTTTCAAACTTAATAGATGAAAATTTAACGATTTTTTGCTAATGAGAAATTCTTATTTAAGTTAGAGTACCCTTTTTGATCTAATTAGATTTGAACTGATCACACCAAATAGAATAAAACTTAAGTTTTGTTATTGACTTCATAATCATTGCCCTAAGTAAATTAAGAGTTGATCTTGATATGCCAACAAATTTCAGAGTCATGCCCTCTTTGTTACTTGGTGTTTTGACTTTTTCCACTCAAACTACTCTTGTATATTTGAAGGGAAGTAGTCGTTCGACTATTTTTTTTAAAGTATAGTGCATACTTCTCACCCCCATTCAATACGAAACTTCGTCAATTTGCCAAAACAGAAAAGAATAAAACTTAGCCACAGTAACAACTCTCCTCTTCTTTATCAGCCATTTCCAAGTTTGTCTATATATTCCATCTCTTTCAGTTTCAATCCATGTACACTATCCTCTACAACTCTTAAGCTTCTGTTTCTCTTTTCTTTGTTTGAAATTTCACGGGGTTTCGTCCCATTTCTCAGATGGCTTTAAACGTTATGAAGATGTTATGTGCACCGCGTAAAACAAAGGAGAAAGGCCTTGATGATGGCAACATGAAGAAGAAGAAGAAGAAGATCAAAGGGAGTGTTGTTTTGATGAAAAAGAACTTCTTGGACTTCAATGACATGACAGCTTCAGCCATTGATCGGGTTTACGAGCTTCTGGGGAAAGGCGTTTCTATTCAGCTTATCAGTGCAGATCATGCTGACCCAGGTTGGCTTTTCTGTTTCTCCCTCCATTTTTGCTACTGCAGTTTACTTTTTCCTCTCTAACTTGCTGGTGTTAAAGTAAATGAAAAGGGGTGCATACGAATGGAGCCGAATGGAGCCAATCCCGAACATTCTTTAGTTCGAGTTTGATTCGAATGAAAAATAACTCGGTTTGAGTTTGTCGAGCCAACATTAAAAGTGGTTTAAGTTCAATTCAAGTGAAAATGATTTAGTTCGAGTTTGACTCGAATATATAGTTCAAATCCGTAGCTCGAATATGTGGCTTTAATTCATGGTTCGAATTTGTGACTTATTGACAAAATAACATTGTTTAATAATTATTTAATATAATTTAAATCGAACCAAGAGCCAAATTTAAACTGAATCGAACCATTTACCCATCTTGCAAGCCAAACCGAGCCGATCTCTGGTTTGAGTTTGGTTTGATTTCAAAGCAAATCGAATCTTTTAACTCGAGGTAGCTCGGTCAGATCCAACCCTAAATGCAACAATGGAAATGCCAACTGAGTTTATAAATTATGACTACAATTTTGTACTGTGTCTGTGTAGCCAATGAGGGTCGAGGAAAGCTGGGAAAGGTAGCGCACTTGGAGAAATGGATTTCATCAAAAGCTTCATTGACAGCAAAAGAAACAGAATTTACAGTGACATTTGACTGGGATGATGAGAACATGGGTTGTCCTGGAGCTTTCATCATCAGAAATCATCACCATAGTCAGATTTACCTCAAGACACTCACTTTGAAAGACGTTGCTGGTCATGATTCTGTACATTTTGTCTGCAATTCCTGGGTCTACCCAACACATCGTTACAATTATGATCGTGTATTTTTTTCCAACAAGGTAAAAATGAAATTCTAAGTTCAATCCTCTGTGTTTTCATCTTAATCCACTGTGCTTTTTTAGACTGAATGGTGGATCCGATTGAGTTTTGCTTGTCTGTTGTAGACATGGTAATTCGTCCCATGAAATCTGGTTTTTGGATCCCCTGATAAAAATAGAGATGGGGATGATTAAAATCCACACAATGTATCCTTGACCTATTCTTTTCTTGGTTTCTCTTCTTTCTTACATATTTCATAAATTATATATATATTGAATTATCCTAACAAATGTTGAATTTATGTAAATATATTGTAACGCATAATAAATATTTCATTATTTTCTAAGGGTATAAAGAAGGGAAAGTGTGAGGAATTTTTCCACAGGGGTAAGGAGAGAAATTTTCTTGTGTGAGGAGAGGATGGGGATTCCCATCATCCCCGTATTAAGGATGGAAAAGTTTTCCCCTACGGAGATAGAGGCGATAATTAAAGTATTCAATCTCTATCCATCTTGTTATCATCTCTAATATAATGATACTGTTCGTCTCACTGATGACAATGTTTACACTGTCAACAACACTTTGGTGGACATTGTTCACCAATTCAAACAAACTCGTCATTATACCTTATATCCGAGCAAAAGATTAGACTGCCCTTGCTTGATTGAGATTAGACTTGCGCTTTCCACATCTTTTAACTTTTTTGTTGACATGGCATAGCTGCACTGAAGGAACCCAGATCAGAATCTGACCAAATTAACCAGGCATCTACCGAAATTTCATTGTTATGTATTGATAATTGAAATTTTTTTGATAGAAACAGAGGATGTAAATAACATACGATTTTGTGATTTGTGTACTGTAGACATACCTTCCATGTGAAACACCAGAGCCATTACGGAAATTTAGAGAAGAAGAACTCATAAATCTGAGAGGAGACGGGAAAGGTGAGCTGAAAGAATGGGACAGAGTATATGATTATGAGTTCTACAATGATTTGGGGAGTCCTGACCGCGGTCCGGCATATGCCCGCCCTGTTCTTGGTGGATCGGAAGAGTATCCATATCCCAGGCGTGGAAGAACGGGCCGGAAACGAACAAAAGCTGGTTAGTTAACCTGAAACGATTATACTGTGTTTAAAACAAACAATAACTGGTGGTGTATTGTATCCAAGCGAGTTGAGCCTAGAGTGTCTTGAGCTCGGATCGAAGATATAATATCTTATTCGAATTTGAGTGGGAGTTCATTTGAGTAAGTAAACAATGTCATTTGAGGTCGTTGATGATATGAACAATGTCTTTGGAGGTAGGTGTGGATTTAAGTGGAGCTAGTTTGAGCTTGATTGTTAGTGCAACTCACATGAGTTCGAGCTCAATTTCTACCCTGAAAGTTTTATATAGTCAAGCTTAAGTTTTGGGGATAATCGGCTTACCAAACTTACGAATTTGAAAAAAATGATTTAAATAGATTAAAACGATGTTATTTTAATTAATACATATAAAAATGACACCATTTTAAACGAGTTTGACTCGGTTACAATTTTGAGCCAAACTCAACTCAAACTTGATTTGATACTGCAATTAACCTTGAGCTCAACTCTACTCAATCAAGTTAAGCTCGAATTGATTTTAGGGAAGCCTGTCAAGAGCTCAACTCTTTCAAGTTGACTCAAGCTTGAATTTGGCTTGACTCGAATTCACCTCTAATAAGAGGGGTGAATAATATTTTTGATAGGGTACCCAAGTTTGAAATTAATTCAATTTGAATACACCCCTAATAAGAGGGGTGAATAATATTTTTGATAGGATAAATAGTATGGTTGTATGAATAAATGAGCTTATCTCAAACTAAATTAATACACTAAAACTCTAGTTTAAAATCGATCTGTTCGAACAGAGTTGTGGATTTGATCTGATCCAACTCGGATTGGATAGATCCCCTGATAACTACAAAGACTGAACATTTGTTTACTATGTTAGAAGCTTCATTTTTTATATCTTTCAAATGGTGATTTCAGTATTCTTATGGTAACAGATCCCAATACTGAGAAAAGACTGCCACATCTGAGTCTGAATATATATGTTCCAAGAGATGAACGGTTCAGCCACCTCAAGTTTTCAGATTTTCTTGCCTATTCTCTCAAGTCTCTGTTTCAGGTATTGCAGCCAGAGATTGCATCTCTCTGTAACAAAACCATAAACGAATTTGACACTTTTGAAGATGTACACAATATGTATGAAGGAAGTATCCAACTACCAGATGCTAAAACTGTCAGCAAGATAAGAGATCACATACCATGGGCGATGCTCAAGGAACTTGTCAGAAATGATGGTGAGCGGTTCATGAAATTCCCAATGCCTGATATAATCAAAGGTGCAAAATGATGCCATGTTTTCGGATAATGCTTCTTATGGCTTAGCGTTTAGACTTTTTATTCAACTTTAGCATGTGAGTTATGAAATTTTGTGGATTCATTCCAGAGGATAAGTCTGCTTGGAGGTCTGATGAAGAATTTGGAAGAGAAATGATTGCTGGAGTCAATCCACTTATCATCAGCCGCCTCCGGGTACTGTATATCTTCCAATATATTGGCTGATTACTGTTGTTATATGGGTTATAACTTGTTCCAGAAAGGGAGAGCACAGCTGCATATGGCTATGATAAAGTAGGTTAGATTTGAGCTCGGTTCGAATAAGTCCAAAATGAGCTCTGGTCCAGCAGTTTGAGTTTGAAAATTTAATATTTTTGAACTCAAGTTTTAATGGTATTTGGCTTGTCGAACTTGCGAACTTAAAAAATTCAATACGAATTGACTAAAACGACATTATTTTGATCAGTACATATCAGAACGACATTATTTTAGTACCAAACTAAGACCAAAACTCGATTTGAGCACAAACTCAAACCGAACTTGAGCTTGATTTCTCTCAAACTTGCCAAACTTGAACACCTTTTAGACGAGCTTGAGATTGAATTTGGCACCACTCAAGCCGAGCCGAGATTAAGCTCAGAGCGCCTTGAATCCAGCCCTATGATAAAGTAGAAGAGTGGGGATTAAGTGAGAAAAAATAGAATGAATCATGAAAACATATGGGTAGTATAGGACTGAAGAAGAGTCAGCGTTGGGAAAGTTTTAACCTCTCGAAAGCCAGTAGCATTGCGTTTAGTTTCTGTTTTTCTGTTCTTGTAAACACTCCTTTTTTTCAATATAAAGGTCTTGTTTTCGAATCTATTTTGTGGGATTGTTGGATTGGCTGTCAGAGAATTAATCGAATTTTTGGTTCCTGACATCATTTAACTGATTTTCTTAAATATAACTGCAGGAATTCCCCCCAGCCAGCAAGCTAGACCCTAAAGTATATGGGAACCAGACGAGTTCAATAACAAGAGAGGACATTCAAGGGAACATGAATGGGCTTACTGTAGATGAAGTAATATTCATAGTTAATTGAGTGTGTTTTTCTCTGTTTTATCAGTTCAATTTTTTTTCTTATTCTATGTTAAACTTGACACAGGCAATAGAAAATAAGAAGCTGTTCATACTAGATCATCATGATGCATTGATACCATACCTGCGGAAAATAAACTCCACTACAACAAAGACATATGCCAGCAGAACCCTGCTCCTGTTACAAGATGATGGGACATTGAAGCCATTGGCAATAGAGTTAAGCTTGCCACATCCACAGGGGGACCATCATGGTGCTGTTAACAAAGTTTTCACACCAGCAGAACAAGGCATTGAGGGTACAATATGGCAGCTGGCCAAAGCTTACGCGGCAGTGAATGATTCTGGCTACCATCAGCTTATTAGCCACTGGTAATTGCTGACTGGTAGACTGTTTTTAGAAGCCTGGTTTTACTTTAAGAACATTGTTTATAAGCTTCTGAACAAAATTTGCAGGTTGAACACCCATGCAGTGATAGAACCATTTGTGATTGCAACTAATAGGCAGTTGAGTGTGGTTCATCCGATATATAAGCTTTTGCATCCCCATTACCGGGATACAATGAATATCAATGCCTTTGCTCGACAAACCCTCATCAATGCTGATGGGGTACTTGAAAGAACAGTCTTCCCAGTAAGATATGCAATGGAAATGTCATCTGGAATATACAAAAATTGGGTTTTCAATGAGGAGGCACTCCCAGCTGATCTGCTTAAGAGGTAAGCTAATAGATCTTGAAGTCAAAATACTTGTTATTACATTTGATTCTTCATGAATGAAACTTTGCAACCTTTCAGAGGAGTGGCGGAGCCAGACTCGAGCCAACCTCATGGACTTAGGCTTCTGATTGAGGATTATCCTTTTGCTGTTGATGGGCTTGAAATCTGGTCTGCAATTGAAACTTGGGTCAGAGACTACTGCTCTTTCTACTACCCCACAGACGACTTGATTCAAGAGGATGATGAGCTCCAATCATGGTGGCATGAAGTCCGCAATGTTGGTCATGGAGACAGGAAAGATGAACCATGGTGGCCTGAGATGCAGACACAAGATGAGCTTGTACAATCTTGCACCATTATCATATGGGTGGCTTCAGCCCTCCATGCAGCTGTCAATTTCGGACAATATCCGTATGCAGGCTACCTTCCGAACAGACCAACTGTGAGTCGCCGCTTCATGCCTGAACCAGGAACCCCTGAGTATGCTGAGGTTGAGAAGAACCCTGAGGTGGCCTTCCTGAAAACAATCACAGCACAGTTTCAAACCCTCCTGGGAGTGTCCCTCATAGAGATTTTGTCACGCCATTCAACTGATGAGGTTTATCTTGGGCAGAGAGATACTTCTGGGTGGACTTCTGATGATGAGCCATTAGCTGCATTTGAAAGATTCGGAGAAAGACTGATAAATATTGAAAAGAAAATCATTGAAATGAACAATGATAAAAGATGGAAGAACAGAGTTGGGCCTGTCAATTTGCCTTACACCTTGCTATATCCTAATACTTCAGATTACTCCAGACAGGGTGGACTTACAGGAAAGGGGATTCCCAACAGTGTCTCAATGTGAGCTTCTAAATCTGTTAACATGTTTGGGGGCAGCTGTGAATTTGATTGCTAGTATATTGTGTTAAATATGCCAATTAGCTTTGAATTTGATTCTGATATTGTGTTTTTAGGGCTGTGGTGGGAACCCGTTAATCAATCTTGTTAGATAAAAAAAATATTAAAAAACACAAAATTTTTAATATGATTTGATTCCATACTCAGCAATATATGTTCACAATTATGTAACTGATAACTTTGGGAGAGTGCTTTGATATAGTGTAAATCAAAGATTACATAAAAGATGTGTCAAGAAGGTTTTGATTTTTGATATGGGTCTTGAAAGAGAAGATGTGGATTCAAGTTTGATTTGTTGTGAAAGGGTAGAGTTTGAACTTAGTTCGAGTTTGACAAGGTAGCAGCAAACCAGTTTGAGTTTTATTCAATTTATAGAGAGTTAAATTTAAATTCAATTAGAGTATTAAACTGAACATCTCTAAACTTGAATTTAAATTAATTCATTAAAACTAAATCAATAATCAAACTCGAGCAAAATGCGGGCTCCACCCAGGAGGTGAGTTGTTGAGAAGAGCAAAGTATCAAAACCAATATTTCTGATTGGTTCAATCCATATCTCCTTATCCATTACCCGAAATTCCCACCACCCACGCAAAATCCCCAAAGAACCTTCTTTTAAGTCTATGCTGTTCATTGATCCATTACTCATTCCAACTATCTCCAATGGCCATGGCAACCCAAGCCTCTCTTTTCACTCCCGCCGCCCTCTCAGCCGCTAAGTCCAGCCACCGCGCCACCGTCCCATGGAAACAACCATCATCTCTGTCTTCCAGGCCACTTAAAACCGTCCCACGTAGCATCAGGGCCATGGCCGAAGAGACAACCGAGACCCCAACAAAAGAGGCGGCTCCAGTGGGCTTCACCCCACCAGAACTCGACCCCAACACCCCATCCCCCATCTTCGGCGGCAGCACTGGCGGGCTCCTGCGGAAGGCTCAAGTAGAAGAATTCTATGTCATCACCTGGGAGTCACCAAAGGAACAAATATTCGAAATGCCCACTGGGGGTGCTGCAATAATGAGAGAAGGTCCAAATTTGCTGAAGCTAGCGAGGAAAGAACAGTGTTTGGCTCTGGGAACAAGACTGAGGTCCAAATACAAGATCAGGTATCAGTTTTACAGGGTGTTTCCGAATGGTGAAGTTCAGTATTTGCACCCCAAAGATGGTGTTTATCCTGAAAAGGTGAACCCCGGAAGAGAAGGAGTCGGGCTGAATTACAGGTCGATTGGGAAGAATGTTAATCCGATTGAGGTGAAGTTCACAGGGAAACAAGTTTATGATTTGTAAATTGGAGTGAAAACTGAAGAGTGTTGTTTTTATTATGTAATTGTGATTACGTTCAAGCATTTCTACTGTTTTGTTTGTTTAATTTCTTGAAATTGCTTCATAAATAGCAGAAGTTGCTGATTGAATCCATCTGTTTGTATTTTCAAAGATCCATACCATATAATTGTAAGGGTAAGAGAACCCACTTAGGTTTTTTCTTTCAAAGGAACTAAACTATGTTAATTTTTATATATCCATCTTATTTTCTTCCACTTTAACTAACTTCTTCGGCTCCCTTTCGCTGTTTTCCAACTGTTTAAAAACAAGAAAGGAGAAGAAATTAAAAAAAAAAAAAATGAATGGGAGGAAAAAAAGAAAATATGAAGTTGTTAGGCATAATTGTAATTTTAATGCTATTTGGGACTGTGAACTATTTCATATTATAAAAGTGACAAAAATATGTTTTGATTGTTGAAACTAACTTTTAATGTATGGGTGGGAAAATTACGGATAGATAAAAAACCGAATTGAGCCTAAATACCATTTGACTTAAATACAACTCAAATGAAAATGGGATAACTTAAGTTCGTCAAGTTAAATTTAAAAGTAACTAGAGTTCAATTTAGTCTTTAAGTTTAAAACTGAAAGCTCGGCTTTGTAGCTCATTTTCATAACTTATTGATAAACTAATATTGTTTTATCTAATAACTGATAAAATGATGTCGTTTTAACACTTGTTTGACATGACTCGAATCAAGTTGTGAGTTAAGTTTAAACCAAATCACGCCATCCATTCAACTCGTGCGTCGAACTTCCTTTAGCTTGAGTTCAGCTCATCTTTAGATACAAACCAATCTCTTGAGGCAAACTCAACGTGAGTTTGATGTAAATGAATTTGAGTTGATCTACACCTGCTTTCAAAATTGAACTAACTTGGTGTGGGTCCAACCATAAGAAATTTTTTTTTTTTTAAACTTGAACCGTGGGAATCCTTAGTTTCATTAAAGGTGTTTGGTTTATAATAAAAAAAATTACTTTAATAATCTATCTTTTATTGTTTCTATTATTTTATTTGGTTTGTTAATAATAAATAATTATAATAATATTCTATTACTAATAGTGATGTAACATGTAATAAAAATGATACAACTTAGGTATTAAAAAATTATCAAAGTAATTTTAATTTTATTATAATTATATTCTTATTTATTAATTTTTTAGGACAAAAAAATTTTATTTTTAATTTATATAATAAGTAATATAAAAAATATTTTAAAATAATTATATTTAATAAAATTTAAATAAAATAATATATTAATATTCTTTTATTATCTTTAACTAAATATAATAATTATTTATATTTATCAAATTTTATTAAATATAGTAATTAATTTATAATTAATATAATCTTTTAATTTTGATAATTAGTTTTTACAAGCTAAGTGGGCAGCATTTATTGTGTTAGTGTTCCCATAAACTCATTAACTCTTTTCCTGTCCCTTATATGACCAACTGGACTCTGTAAAGACCTTTTCTGATTTCTTTCCATTTATATGATTGTTTATGGATCTTATAACTTCTGATAAAATCAAGTTACAGTCAATCCTCTTCTGCACTGTTGAACGAGCAATCCGAAGATGAACATGGCCCCTTCATCGACAACGTTGGTTCTGGTTGTGGTCTTGGCAATGACTGTGTTTCAACCTTCCATGGTCTCAAGTAAGTCACTTAATCTCAAAACTCTCAATTTAGGCATTAATATTTGATCATATTTTCATTCATTCCATGAAATTTTTGCAGGTGGTGATGCTGGAATCATCTATGGCAGAAATGGAGACAATCTTCCTTCTCCAAAACAAGTCATCAATTTCCTCACCAATGGTCTCAACTACAAAATCTCCCTGCTTCGTATATACGACGCCAACCTGGAGATTTTAGAAGCATTAAGCCGAACCAATCTGGTTGTAACAATCGGGGTCCCAAATGAGGCCATTTCTTATGTAGCATCAAGACCAGCAGCTGCTGATAAATGGGTTGAAGACTACATAATTACATACATAAAGAAAGGCGTCAGGTTTCGTTATATCTGCGTTGGCAACGGGGCAATTCCAGGCGTTGTGGCGGCCGATGTCCTCCAAGCCATCGTAAATCTTCAGAATTCATTAAAACAGCTGCCCGGCACAGAAGACATTTTTGTCACCACTGCTGTTTCAGCTGATGTTTTGGGGGTCTCTTTTCCTCCTTCCCAGGGCCAATTTGCTGCCAATGTTGCTCGAATCATGAGCAACATTACTCTGCAGTTATATCGAACAGGTTCGCCATTGCTGATCAATGTTTATCCTTATTTCGCCCTGGTTTCAGAGCCTCAGAGAATGCTTTGTTCCAAGCTCGAAGCCGGGTTAAAGATGGACAGTTGGAATACAATAGTCTCTTTGATGCAGTGGTGGATGCCTTTGTAGCGGCAATGGTGAGGGTGGTGAAATTGGAGAATGTCAAGGTTGTCGTATCAGAGAGACGGGGTGGCCAAAATTAGGCCGGACACCGTATGCTAGCGTTGAAGATGCTAGGATTTATAACAGCAGGGTAAGAGAGCACGCCCGTGGTGTTGGAAGAACTCCCCGGAAGGCTGATATAAATTTGCAGGTTTACATAAGGCCAATGTTCAATGAGAATTTGAAAAAGGCTGGGGAAGAGCAAAATTTTGGAACATTTTATATGAATTTTACTCAGGCGTACACGTTATTCTGACCACGGTCATCCATGGCAACTGAGATTATGAAATAATGAATCAACATCTTGGAATACTTTGGTTTTCTTTCTTCTGCTTCATTAGAATGGATGAATAACTCATGGAAGCCCATATTGTCAAATATCATAATAGGAGACGAGTTTGAGTTCAAGTAGCCCAACTTGATCTCTCAAATCTAGCTCAAATGTGATGTTGTTAGTTGTTAATCTTCTCACTGCATAGCATAATAATTAATTATATTAAATATAATAAATCTTACACTTAATAATCAATTTAAAAATAATTAAATTAAATATATTAAAATTTTATTTTTGATATATCTATAAAATAAAACGATTTTAAATTATTTTTTAAAATTCATATATTCATATATTAAATGAAATCTTAAGGTTAGGGTTATTAAAGAGGTTTTTCTTCTTTTAAATACTGAGCTGAGGTGCTTTTTGGTGACAATTTTGAACCACATATGGTGTATCACCTGTGACAGACAGACAGCTTGATCAATTGTCAAATGTAATCATCAAATTTACCATGACATGGAAGAATGAAATATGTCATATCCATCCATCTCAAGCTCAATGATTAGATTTGATGCTTGGATTGAGAACAAAATATCAGCCTACGGCCTACTCCTCTCGGAATGGCTAGATTTGGCTGCACACAGACAGCCTTAGTAGGTTGCTAAATTTGGCAGGTTGACTGATTTAGTGAACTGACGGTTAGATTTATTTTTATTATGGAATTTTATTAAATATAATAATAATTTATATTTAATATTTTTAAAATAATTTTTTAATTTTAACAGTAAAACATTCCTAAACCAAATGCCCTTGGTGAGAACGAAAGATTATCAAACACAGCCCAATTTAAAAAGGCCAAATGACTATGTCTCCCCCAAGTTTTAGTGCATTTTTGGTCTCATCCATCGTGTTTGAAAAACTTAAAATCTCACCTATGAACTAACTTCTGTTAAAAAAGATAAAGGTAGAATCATCATTTCATTAATTATATTAAAAAGATAAAATTTCTTATATTTTCCCCCATGGCTTTAAAAACTAATAACTTCACCTCTATCTAAAATTTTTTAACACCCCCCCCCCCCCCCAAAACCTAAGGATTATTTTCCAAACATTTTCCGATCACCATCTCTGGCAACCAATGACAACGCTACAACCCACTACTCGTCAACCACCAAATCTTCACTCTCTGATAGAAGAAGAGGCGACGAAGACAGGTCTTTGTCGATTCTAGACGAATCAATGAAGAAGCATCGATTTATATGAATCAACAAAATCTTTGTCGATTCCAGATGAATCGATGAAGACGTGTCAATTCATTTGAATTGAATAAATTTTTGTCGATTCCAGATGAATCGACGAAGATGAGCATCTTCATCGATTCCAGACGAATCGATGAAGAAAAACATCTTCATCAATTCTTCTAGAATCGACGAAGACCCTTGTCTTCGTTGATTTAGTGGGTCTTCATCGATTTATCTAGAATCAACGAAGATGGGTCTTCATCGATTCTTTTGAAATCAATGAAGATGACTCTTCAATGGGCCATTTGGAAGCTTTGGAGGTGACCAATGAGATGGTTGGTTGAAGCTCTTTCTCCGATGGCTGGAGAGCTTCTGAAAAATAAACCCTAGGTTTTCAAAGGGGAATGTTACTTTTGAAAGTTAGAAAACTTTAGACATGAACAAATTTGTTAGTTTTTAAAACTGTAGAAGGAAAAATAATTAACTTTATATTATTTTAATATAATTAATAAAATAACGACTTTACCCATACTTTTTTTAATAAAAGTTAGTTTATAGGTGGAACTTCAAATTTTTCAAACTCTGTAGTTATGACTTTAAAAATACACTAAAACTTGAGGGTGAAATAGTTCTTTTGCCATTTAAAAACATTATAAATGTCCAGTCTGGTGTCTTGAATTGGGTAGAGCGAGCATCGTTACCAAGTGCACATGACTCCAGAGTCTCAAGAAGAAGAATCCAAAAGAAAATACAAATGACTGCTGAATTTTATTTAATTTGTTTTTAACGCTATTCACATGTTAATGCAAAACCAATTACAGCAACCACTACAAAACTCCGTTGAATTTTTTGAGAAAATTAAGGTGCAATTCCAGTTTCAAGAATATTATTAATATGATTTTTTTATCATCGGCTAATTTATATAATTTAAAATCTTACATACATAAATATTTAATAGTTTTTCAATATTACTCATCCTTCAAAAGTTAACGTTTATGTTATGACACATATAGTTATACCAAGATAGTACTCGAACCAGAGTATATGTATAGAAACTGGAAGAAATTGTACTCAGATGACTCAATTGAGGACAAGGGTAATAAAGAAAATTATTGGATCTTTGGGAGTTTCTCCAATAGAGACTCTGCCTTCATTGTAGAAAGAAGCAGTCGATGGATTTTCACTTGACAGATTCTAAGAAATTAATTATCAGTATTCTACGATATATGATATATATCCTACGATAAGATATAATATAGGATTTGATTACCATGACAAGAACAAGAAACTAGGATGCCCATGCGAACGTCAGCTCGTATGAACAGAACCTTGATGCCTCAACGAGACTTCCTACCCGACAAGATCTCCATTTCTCCCACACAAGAACCCGTATTGGTGTCTGAGTATGCTTGCAGAATTATTATTTTTTTTATTCCCAGAAATTCAGAAGCTCCATTTTGAGTTTTAGACTTCTGAAACAACAAAACACCACACACGTTCCTACCAAGCCAGCTGCCCACCATTCTTCAATTTCAAGAATTCAAGTGAGAAGAGAAGCCAATCCTCAACTGATGTACATATTCAAACACTTGACTACTTGAGTCTTCTTTATTATAAACAAATTAAGTCCAGCCAAGACAAGTACATCTAGATTCTCCAACCCTCCTAAAACAACTCAAATACAATAATCTCACAAAATTTCAATTTTGATATGAAACATATAGAGAGAGAGAGAGAGAGAGAGAGAGAGAGATTTGGTTTCAAGTTTCAACGTTTTGGTTTTCTTGGTACAGTAAGATTTCCAATACAGTAAAGTGTTCGCCGTCTCGACCACGCTGTCTTTCCCCCATGCAAAACCCAAACGTAGATTTTATATTTATAAATACATATGTTTTTCCACAGACCTCAAAATTAGACATGGGGCACAAGCTTTCACGTCCCATCTCGTACGTAGTCTCCCGCACGAGCTCACCATGTAACTCGAGATAAACAGAATAATCAGTCAATTATTGGCTTCATTAATTAGTGTCATTGACACAAGTAGTTATATGTGAATAAAGGCTGGTGTAATATTTTTTATTTTTTAGTTTGTGAGTGTTTAGAACCGTTGTGATTCCGACATGGGGCGGCGTTTGACGTATGGGGAGACGATGGAGATTAGGCCGCCGAGTGGAGGACGCATCTTTGACCTGTAAACCATCTCATCGTACGGCCTTCTGTAGAATTTTAAAAATGGTAAGAACGATTCTCGAGACTTGTCTGTCCTGACGCTGACGTGGCAATCTTTTCTGAAAAACATGGCCGGTGATTGCAGCAAGGCGGAGGGACGTGGTGTTCGAGGGTGGGCGATTTTGATTGGCTCGCTCCCCTTGCTTCGCTGCGGCAACGGTGTCGACGGAAATAAGCTTTTCCTACCGTTAATTCCGCTACGTGGAGTTCTGACGGCCGGCGATGCGAACGAGAGTGAACGAGCGCTCAGCGGGGAGACGAGAGCGGGGCCCATCGGACATCGACTTGTGGGTCCCACCTTGGCTGATGAGGTGTCAGTTAAAGAGAGGTACCATGGTTTGAGAGAGTCAAAATGGTGGGACACTGTGAAGGAAAATCGGGAGGAAGAGCAAGAACCTATCTTGGCCGTCGATTTCACCGACGGTGTCTCGAATCGGAGAGACGAAGCCCGTGGGTAGGCTGAAAAGTCATTGAACTCCAGTGATTCTTCAAAGTCCAGCGACGACACCAACGTGACGGCCGTCGACAGCTCGACAAATGGACGGACACCCTGCGAAATATACAATAAGAAATTAACAGTGCTGAAAATCCAAATAAAATAATAAAATTAGAAATAAAATTACCTTCCATAGATAAGAAAAAAGAGAAGGTGGATCGATGACAAAAGCCTTGAAAAGCCTTCCAGGATAGAAGTCGGCCGCAATTTTCAGTGATGTCAGCAATAAGTTCATAAAAGCTGAAGCTGATCTGAAAAAGCCTGAATTTCAAATAAAAAAACAAATTCATAAACAATATTATTACAAAGAGCCTGACAGTGTTGAGAATCAAGAAATTTAAGGAAGTCACAGACTCAGACTCAGATTCAGCCACTGTTTTTGACAAATTCTAGGAGAAAATATTATTAATTAACTCAAATTCCCGATAATGCCCCTCCAAACCAGAGCTAATGACGTTGACATCTCAGGGGCACTCCAGACATTGTTCGGACATTATCAGAGAGCCTGCCTGCTCTCCGATAAAGTTGCGAGCTTGGTCTCTTAATTTACATGATGCTGCTGCTGCTTTACCGGCGTGCTTGTTCTCCGATAAAGCTGAAATCTTTTTGTTTTTCAGAGTGTTGTAAATTTGGGACACGGACTTACTTGCGTCGAAGAGCATCACGAGCTGTTCAGCATTTTTTGACATAGCTCCAATGGCGACTTCCACAGTGAAGACGATCAAGCGAGTGAACCTGAAAATTTTGCAAGAAAGAACAAAAACAAGTGCCGCTATCAGATTCTTTCTTATTAAAAAGAAGCAGTTATTGTTTTCCTTTCTTGTTACTTACATTTTTTGAGAATGGAACTTCTGATAATCTTGTTTAATTCTAAAAACCTGTTCAAATCGACCCTGTTAGTTTCTTTCAGCTGAAATTAATTGAGAGCTTGATATGTAAGGAAATGAAGGTTGGGAGATTACCAGTACGGGTCTGGATTCTTCATCATTACCAGCCACAAAAGCGACTCCCTCGACGAGCTCAGCTGAGAACTCATCAGCTGTTAAATTCTCTGTACGTAAAAAAGCGGAGAGGAATGAAGTTTAGTTCTTTATTTTGAATTCCGGGTCAGTTTTCAAAGATGACAAGATGTCTACTTTAACTCTTAATTCAAAGACGAAAAAGCAAGATTCCAGCGCACAAAAAGAAAAGAAAATGGTTATAAAAAGAGAAGCCAGAAGCATAGCTGGAAGATAAAGATGAAGCAATCGAAATAGAAGAACGAGAAAAAGACACCGCCGGCAAGTTGTGCCGGATCTGAACCGAACTGACTTGGCTCAAAAGTTAGTTTCACTCAATTCTAATTTATTTAGTTTAAATTTAAATTAAGATTAAGTTAAAAGGTCTAGTTCATTATGAAACTAAACCAAACTCAAACATATAAAAAGTATAATTCAATTTTGTTCATAAACTAAATAGATAATTTAATTTAATTCAAATATAATTTGTGACTCAATTTAAATTATATTTAATTGTTAAATATTATCGTTTTATTAATAAATTACGAATTAAACTCATAAATCTAGATTTTATATTTGAGTTATAGATTTGAACTATAAATTTAAGTTAAACTCACATCATTTTTTAACGGTTCCTCAACAAACTTGAATCAAAATAAAGTTAAGATATTTTTTATTCAAACTTAACTCAAATGAGAAGGGGTTCGATTTCGGTTTGGTTCCTATTTACTCCAATGGACAAAGCTGGTTTAAATGATAATAAAGAAGTGGGATCTCCGATACGTGAACAGGAATTTAAATTCCTTTCAAATACGAGATACCGAAAGAAGAAAAACGATAAAAGGGTTTTTTTTTTAATCTACCTAAGCCGATGCTCTCTCTCCAAGAAAGGCAAGCCCTTAAGTGCTTGGCGGACTTCTTCACGTTATCACCTTTTGCTCTCAGAAAGCGCTCAACACAAGCGTAGTTGCAGAACTTCTCCTATTAAAAATAACACACTGTAATGCCCGGAGAAAGAGAGATTATGAACAGTAAAGTTCAAAAAAGATGAAAATGATTAACCACTTTAGCTACACCATTATTGTAAACTTGAAGCAATGAAGAACACATTTTGAATACGAAAATTCTCTTGCTGTAACAACTTTGTAACGAAAAGCAAGTAAAACATGCGAGGAAAAAGGAAGCAGTGAAAAAGAAATGAAAGCGAAGGAACCGTGAAATACCCAAAAACCCACCTGTTTGGTAGTGAGAGGTGCTTGTTTTCTGAGAAGCTTGAGGACAGCTTCAACTCTCTCATTGGCTTTCTGATCTCGCAGTTCTTTCTTTCCCATTTCTAGAAAACACCCAAGTGATCACTGATATCAACGAGAACAAAACAACCAATATTCCAAACTTCTTCCTCACGCAACCATTAACAGCTTGTGCTCAGACGAAGGCTATTGATGCAGGAGGTGAGAGAAAGAGAGACGGAGAGGGAAGAAAGAGACAGGGAGAGAGAGAGTGAAACTGGGAAGCGTTTTCGAATAAAGAGATTGAGGCAGAGGTAAAGCTTGATATAAAAGCTAAATTATATATAAAAAGAAGAAAGTGACGGCCGTAACGCCGTTATATAGCAGACAAAAATATTTAAAGTGGATTTAAGTTCAACGTCAACATACAACGGTGCATTTCAGTCAATGGGCGAATCATCGTGCTCATTTGGCCACCACCCGTTTGGCAATCATTACTACTTTCCCTTTTTGCCCCTTGCCTTTTATATGACAATCAGACAGGATTATTGAGAGTCGAGCACGTGCATAAGTCATTTTGAGTAACTCCACTTAAAACAGGTTGGATTCGAATATAAATTTCATGATTATTTTTAAATTAACTTTAGTTTAATTCAATTTAAAAAAGTTAAATTTAAGTTTAATTATAGTATTGAATCAAACTTGATTAAACTTTGGTTTAATTATATAATTGGAATAAAATCAACCAAAATAATATGTTTTGATAAATATGAATCAAAATATTATCATTTTAGTTGATTCTAATCAAGCTTTTACAGATTCACAAATTTTACGAGACAAAAACTTTCAAGTTTGATTCGAATCTACTCCTAACGATAATGATGTCAATGATATAAAACTCTTAGGTTTGAGTTTGTTTTACTCAAGTTCGTTTTGGGATTGTTCAAGCCAAACTGAAAATCGAGTTTGAATCAACTCAATTAGAATCTAGCCCTAACGATAATATATAGTACATTATCTTTTATAAATGAATACAAACATAGAGTTTAAGCTTATATTAGAGTTTGACGAGTTTTAAAAGAAATGAGTTCAAGTTTGATATAATAAGTGATGTTCGAGTTCAACTTGCTTTGGTACACTACTATACATACGAGCTCATACACGTCAAACTCAAACTCAATAAACTTAAAACAAAACGATGTCATTTTGACTTTAAATTATATAGTTGAATAGTGTTGTTTTGTAATAGTGGCACGAAAATGATGTCATTTTATTTATGTGTAACCCACTTGTAAACTTATCGAGTTGAACAACTCCACTGTATGAATTTGAACTTGATAACATTACCATGACTTGTAAAAGACACTCTTATCTGGTACTAGTGCATTCCTGATGTAACAAACCACCCTTTTTGCCATATCCAGGTGTGGCTTCCTCAGTTATTTAAGAATTTGACTAGGCAGATGCATTACAAACGAGAGGTCTTGTCAAGTCAATGTTATATCCTATAGCCCCAAGGTTCATCGAGCAATTCACCATCTTCCATAGAGAGTTCGTGTTGTTGAGGAGTGGGCGTGGCAACCTTCTTGCCAATTTCTATGTCAACTTCGACAATGATGTCTTAGGCATATTTATGTTGGTGAAAGTAGATACTGTCTCTCATTTATGTCAGTTGTAATTTAAGAAAATAATGTAAAACACTTAAATTCTTTAACTTAAAATTGACTCTTCATGTATTCATTGAACCAAATGCATTTCTCTACATTATTCTCGGTTGCCGTAAGATTATCAACAAAGACTAAAACAGTTAACTTGTCATCACCATTGACCATAGTAAAAATAGAGTTTGTCTGAATCGCTTTGTTGGAAAACCATAAGTCGTTGAGGCTTCCCAAAGCTTCCCAAACCATTGACGTAATGCTTGTTTTAGTCCATTTTGAAGATTGCATACTAACTTCTTATCTAAATTATGAAGTCCCTATGGATGTTTCATATACATTTCCTCATCAAGATCATCACTGAGGAAAGCTTGTTCAAATCCATCTAGTGCAAATCCAATCCTCCATATGCAACAACAACAATGAGACATTTGGCGAAAGCAAATTTGGAGAGGGGTGTGAAAATTTCGTTGTAGTTAATATTTTTAACCTTATTATAACCTTTTGCAGCAAGTCGAGTTTATTTAATTTTCTCTTTTGTAGATAGTATCAAACCATCGTGGCTCAAATATACTAAAGCTGATAGCTAACCTTAATATTCTTCTCTCTACTTGAATTTATTTATTTTTCTCTTTTTCATACATTATTTATTTTATAAAATTAAACATATATTATGCTCTTTTGTTTATAAAATAAGATAATTATTTTCGAATATGATGTGATGTTGTAGATAATATCAATCCCACATGGCCCAAATGTACTAAAGTTTGCCGTGAACCATAATCTTTCTCATAATCATGTTATAGATTCTCCTCTTTACTCGAATTTATTTAATTTTATCTTTCCAAACTTTGGTTATTTTATAAAATTAAACATATATTATGATATTTTGGTTATAATATAAGATAATGATTTTCAGATATGATGTGATGTTGTAAATAGTGTCAAACCCACATGCCCAAATGTGCAAAAACCTTATTGTTTTTCTTATAGTCATTATATAAATTCTTCTCTTTACTCGGATTTATTTGTATTTCTATTTTTCAAACTTTATTATTATTTTTTTATAAAATTAAACGTACATTTTGCTCCACTTTCATATACGATGTGATGCTATAGATTGTTAATTGTATCAAACCCAAGTGACCCAAATGTAATAAAATTAGTAGCCAACCTTAGTCTTTCTCATAGCTTGGCATTATGTTAGTTATTTGGCCAAAGGGTTTCTTCCCACCCAAGGTTTGTCGAATCTCTAACTATCGAAAATTCAAATTCTCATCCGTAAGTTATTAAAATTAATAAAATCAGTTAATTTTAAAGATAAAATTGTCATTTAACAAATTATATATTAAAAATAATAAATTTTTATCTCATTTTCTTATTTAGTTTAGAATACTAACAATTTCTCCTATTATTAATTTTAAAAAGTTATATTTTTCCAATAGAGTTTTATTTTCAATCCATCATTCTCTCACGATCAGAATCCAGTCATGACCTTTTTTTTTTTGTTTTTGCCGCCAACAATCTCTTTCCCGACGAAAGTTCTCTCCCTCCAAAGACATCACAAAGAAGACCTGTTGAGGACAAAGATGCCATCTTCAACGTGATGGGCGAGGTTTGGTCCAATCACGTAGCTAGAAGGAGACTGCGTGAGAAATGCCCACTTAACAAGGAAAAAATATAATTTTTTAAAGTTAAAAATTGATAGTTTTTTAAATCAATGGTACAAATAAAATAAAATATTATTATTTTTAATATATAACTAGTAAAATAATGATTTTATTTCTAAAATTAACTGATTTTGTTAATAAGTGGGAGTTTAAGTTTTTTATACTTTAGAGGTACTACTTTAAGAGTTCAACAAACCTTGGGTGGGAATAAGTGTTTTGGCTTAGTTATTTATTTCAAATTTTGAAACACCACTTTCCCTCTCGGCACCACAACCTCCACCAATATTATAATTATTCTCTGTAACAGGATTATCATGATTTAATCATTACTTTTTTAAATTTAAATTAAACTTTTTTTTTCCTTTATATCTATTTAAAATATATTAAACTCAGATATTTTTAAAATCCACCACTAAATAAAACAGTAAAATTATAGATATGTAATAATGAATACTGTGAGAATATTTAAATGGTCTAGGTTAGGTAAAGACTTATCCTCACTCACACTCAAAGATTACTCTTTTAAAAGGTTTTTATTTTTTAATTTTAAAAAACTCTTTTACCTATTCATAAACTATTAAGTCTGTTAGTTTTAAGGATAAAATCATTATTTTACGTGTAACATAAAAAATAAATTTAAATTTTATCTCTTTTTCTTCCTATAAACCCTAAAAACTAATGATTTTCCTTTAAAGTCAAATTTTAAAAAATAATATTTTTTCTCTTAGGGTTTAGTTTGCATTCTCCAACACCATATCTGACAACTTCTTCCTCTCAAGGTTTTCTTTCCCTCTAGTGATCTCTCTCTCTCATATCTCTCTCAAACCAACTGCCAAGGTGAAAGATGAAGATGGGAAATGAAGACGAACATTCAAATTAAACTAAAACAAGGGTTAATTTTAAGTTTGAGTTGTTTAAATTATTGGAGAAGAAAAAGAATTGTTAGCAATTTAAACTTGGCTTATTCAAGTCAACAAGTGATCCAAACTTGATAAGTGGGGTTAACTAACCTCTAACTTTGAAAAATTTCAAAACTAGTATATATAAAATATTAATATTATCCTTAAAATTTTATATTACCTCATTTATATTTTATTATTTCTTAATTAATTTTATATATTTTACTTTTATCCAATCTTTATTTTTGGGTCCATCATTGTCCGAGTTTGTGCATCGAATCGAATTCACCCCTAATAATAAAGAGGAAAAAAACTGAAGTGTGAACCTTGTAAAAAAGGTAAGAAGATGATTTGAGATTTAAGTGGGTAACCATTTTCCTTTTAGGAACAGTCAATTGAAAAGTTCTCAGCACAAACAGAAGCCTTTCTTACAAACAATTCATGACCTTCACCATTTATAGCCAGCCAATTCAAATGTAAATGTTGACCAAACCTCATCATTCTAATTATGGACTTAATGGACCCATATCTTCATATGGCTGCACCATGGTCCGGCTATTATTAAAAAGTTATTGTGGTTCCATGGCCTAAGTGCTTTCTCACTTAATCTCAATGATTCATGTCATTTTGCATTATTTTAACAAATTATTTGATCTTATTTTGAATATATATATATATGCAACTTTGTTGGTGGCAAGACAAAAAATGAAAATAAGTCTAAGATAATCTTAAAATAACAAATATTTCCTAACAGTCATGAATACGATTTCTAAGTAAAGCAAGTTATGCCTACATTTAGACTCACCCAAAAAGCCGTGTGGCATTAAGGTGGAAAACCCTCCTAAAAGACTACCAACTGCCCCAACAATTGTAAAAGAGGAAGCCCCCACGAGTTTGTGTGCTTATTCCTAAATTTATTGAACAGATGAGCATATTTGTAGTGTAGTTTAGACATAGGAAGGTTGTGCTTGAGGGATAAAGGAAATGAAAAACTTTTGTCCAAAGGTAGTTTGAATGATAAAAGTAAGCATCATTTCAAAACCCATTATTGAAATATCAACTTATTAAACTTTTAACTTACATAGTTTAATGATTATGAAGTCTGGTGTTGCTCCCAAGGTTTTCACATATTCCAACTAAACTCGAAAAGGGCACTATTGTGATTCAAGTAAGGTTCCTTCTTACCAATTAAAAAAAAAATATACATGGGAAATCAAAGTGTGAAAAGCACAGCTGATTGGTAGGGTTGGCTTCTTCTGCAACACGATACAAAATGGGGTTGAAAATGAAAGTGCACCAACAACAAAAATGTGTCAATGTGACACACACACGCACACCCACACATGTATATGCATGCTTGGCCTGAAAGGAAATGTAAAGATGTGCTGTGTTAAGGCTTTAAGCAACGCCTTGAGCAGTAGCAAGTAGTAGTCTCTTTGTCTCCACTTTTTCTTATTTTTTTTTTCAGCTTCAATCTGCATGAGCCAAGCCACATCAACTTCTGCAAATGGGATGGCTGAAATCCCTTTTCTCTCCATTGAAGAAGCTGTGGTTTCGCCTGCACTCAGCTGAGGAAAAGAGTATGTCAATCTGCATTTTCTGTCTTCTTTTTCTTTAAATCAAAATGAGACATTCTCATTTCTGCATATCTGCATGTCTTCCTGCTCACCTTCTCCTTGTTCTTTACAATGAATGTCTCTCTAAATTACACAGGGAGAGGGATCTACATTCTATACGAGGATGTCAAATCTTGCCCTGATGAAGATGTTCAAGTGTTATGGTCAATACTAGTGGAGTCACATACACCTTCCTTGCATCAAAACAATGCATGCCCCCATGCATACAGAGCTCACAGATAAGAGAAAAACTGAAAGCTTTCTGGTCTTGTACATAACAGATTTATGATGTATTATTATAACAGAGAGAGAGCACAGGTCTGCGATACAGAATTTGCAAGAATCATAACCCGAAAGCTAGGTGTTGAGATTGGAAAAGCCAAAGTCACATAAACCCCACACCACATATCAGAGTCCAAGTCTTGTAGCGATGATGATTTTGATACCAAATTATATACAAATCTTGAAAAACTGTCTATACCACAAAAACTAACCCAAAATTAGATAAACCCTATATTAGAAACTCATATTTTTCGATGTGAGATTCAGGTCTCCTTCCTTATACTTAAGATAGTAATGTTTTCTTTTATTTAAGTTCTTCTTTGTAATTTCTTTTCTAAAACTAGCTGAAGGGCAGTTCTTCTCTTTGAATTGGCTTCTTCTTATTGTTGCTTTGTCAGTTTTCAGCAGTTGGAGATGGAAGTTTGTTTCTTCTTTTCATAATCCTTGGGAAGTTGACTTTGTGAAAACCATAGAATGGATGGGGCAACTTACAGGTTTTTCATCTCTTCTATTGGGTTCTTAAAAAAAAAAAAAAAAAAAACTCTCAGTAGCCTTATTTTTGTGTTACTTTTGATCTTAAAAGTCAGTCAATCAGTCTTTTTCTGAGGGAAAAAAAAAGAGAAACGTGGCTAATAATTTAACAAATGAGGGAGTAAACTGTAAACTGATGTTGACAGTCTTTATTTAACAAGAAAAAATTGTTGGGTAACATCAGGTTGATTAGTCTATAAGATCAACTGCCGTGCTGGGCAAAGTTGGTTTCTCAGAAAAGTACTTAACAATTGAAAATTCTCTATTATTTCGATTAAAAAATTCACTTGTTACTTTGTTGTTATTATCACCAATAATACAATAAAATTATATGTATCTATTTTAAATATATAAATATATATATATATACTTATATATGTCATTATATAATTGAATAATTTTAAATTAAAGATAGAACAATATACAATCATGTGATAATACGTATAAATGTGTATATATTTATATATTTAAAATAGATATACATAATATTATTTATATTAATATTTTATATATTAATAATGGATACAAATAAAATACAAATACTTATAAATGATTATACGATTTAATAATTTTAAATTAAAAATAAAAATAATACATACTCATATAATAATTAGCATTTATACCTATGAGAGTGGCTTACTTGCTGAATTAGACACTTACCATGATGGAGAAGTTCGCTGAGATCAAGAAGACAATAAAATTTTTATCCCAAATAATTGTGGCTATATAATAGAGCTTGAACTTGTTTCTGTTTAAAATTATTAAAATACCCATAAAAATTTTAAATCTTATATTTATATTCCTAAAATCTTGTATTGTAACTTTAAATGTAGAGCATAAATTATGAGATTAAAAGGGTTTAAAATTAAAGAGTTTAAATATAATTTTTTATTTATTTTGAGTTAATTACTCTTGTTTCAAGCTCAACATTAAGGTAATTGAGTCAAATTAGAGTTAGACACTACTTGGTTTAACTCAATTTGATTACTTAGCTAATTGTGGCAATATTTATATTAGTCAAATAATGTATTATATTATATATTAAAAATTTAATTTTTCGTATAGTATATTATATATTGTATTGTATTATAAAATACATCTTTTTAAAATAACAATAATAAAAAAAAACCCAAAATATCATATCAATATCTTAGAAAATATCACAAACACTTATTAAAATTTTAAAATTTCTTATATACACCATTATTACGACATCACTTTTCTAAAAAAATGTATCCATTCAAATAAATAATATGTATCATATTGTACGATACATATTGTATCAAATGATATACTCACCATATCTTATCAATTCGATACACTTTAAGATATATATGTTTTTCGTTTGCATCGTATAACAACATTCATGATAATCACAACTAAAATTATTCATCTAATCTTTTGAAAGCACAAACACTTCATATCCAGGGATAGAATTTCTATCAAAATTGATCAATAATAGGTCAAAATCAACATAAAATACCTGGTTTATTGTAAATGATTGTTAGAATATGAGAACCCTGACAATCAAAAGGCAGGAGAAAAATGATTTCATGTAAAAATAGCAGAACCAAAGAATTCTGCGGCAATAGTTGAATTTGAAACCCCTTGTCACCAACCTCAATGAATGGTCCGGTGCTCGTTATTTCAGCTGAAAGGAAACAGAAAGATACATTAGTAACATGTGGCAATTTGCGACCATTTTATTTTCGGATAGCAAATGATAAAACTATAAACTGAGAAAAGAACAAGGTAGGTACATCAATGGACTAGAGATCTGTAAAAATATTGAAAGTCCAATGAGGTCGACAAATCTATACAAGATAGTGATCAATGTTCCCTTCCTTTAGGTGACTAAAGAAAGGGCAGAAAAATATTGCACGCATTTATGTATCAATAGAGCTTTTAATTTGATTTATAAATGGGGGCACAGAATCTGGCGTTGAACTCAGACTTGGTGCACATATTGCATAACAACATTCACATAAATACAGTTCTACAAGAACCAAACAAGTACTATTAGGTTCTTTGCTTATTATGCTGAGTTGCCTACTATTTTGCATAGAAATAGAAGGACCATGTAAGCAGGGTACAATGACGCGTTTTTTACGAAGGTTCATGCAGTGTGTTTTACTCACCAGAAGGATATTATACCATTAACATGCTGATGAAGAGGCACGATCAGTAACACTGGGCAGCCAATCTTTGAAGAAGACTTGGCAATCCATCTCTGCAGGAGAAAGGGCTCCAAGTGGAGTGACAGTAATCTGAAATGAAGTGGTGGATACCATGTTAATGATTAGCTGCTCGATTCAGAAATTTAATCAAGCGCAGATAGATACTCACATATCCTTCCCGAAGGTATTGCCAGTCGGTATCAAAATCAGCAATGTGGGCTCCCCTCACCTATAAAATTTAGAAATAGAATCTTCCACTCAAAAACTTGAAGAAAAACACAAGTATCACCAAGTTTTTTGAACTGCAGTCAATCCAAGCAAGGATTTGGTAAAGATCATAATTTTCATTTTTCCATTATCAGTTTTTTTTTCCAATATCAGAGCCTTAAGGAAGATCAACTTATCTGAGCAAAGGCACGAGAAGTTTTGCAATTAAAGAGGCAGAAAGATAAGAGAACCTACCTCTCTTGCAAACAACATATGTTCCTGTGATATTGCAGATGAATCAGTTTTGGTATTTTCTGCTGGTCGATCTGTCTCCATTGTCATTGTTGATGACATTCTGAGTCCTTGCGTCTCAGAACTGACTTGTCTCCACCCCATTTTGAATATGTTTTTACCCTGTTTGGTGAGTTTGTATCCCTTCATGGAAAACAAGAAATGCAGAAAAATAACATTATAACAACTTTGACAAATATAAGATTAACACAACGGCTAACATATTTTTTATAAACTATAGTCATTTCATCCGATGACGAGTCTTATAGTTGTTTGCACCCCAACCACATATATCCTAGTCACAAGAATCAGGTAACATCCAAAAATGAATTTCAACTCATTCAAATTATGACACTGACAGAATATCAATTACAGAAATGATTTAAAAGGATATCATACGTTCACCCCTCTCCTCCTACCCTCTTAGCCATGCCAGAATTTTTCAAATGGAATCAGATGTAGAGGTTATCAGAATTGATATCAGACAAAAGAGACAACTGGAAAAACACAGGGAACATTAGCTTGACTAGAAGGGAAGAAAAGGGAGAATTTTGGAGAAAAATCATTCAAGTATATTTTTTCCAACCAGTTTATGCTCCCCAAAGATAAAGATATAAAGCCTGCTTATAATGGTCAGTTCATAAACAAAAAGGAAACCTAGTTCCACTTCCAAAAGTAATATTCTCCAAATAAGTAAAATAAACCACAAACCAACACAGATAAGAGGCATCATAAGTTTTCCAAACAAAAGCAACACCCAAGTTCCTAATAATCAAAATACCTAAAACAAATATAAGTAAAATGAAAATTGTCTCTGTCAAGAAGAAATGGCTGGATAGCTGTGTCCCAGGATAAAAAATGAAAAAGATTAAAATAAATAAATAAAAATGAAATTCTAAAGTTCCAAATCCAGAAATTGGCAAGAAGTTTTATTCAAATAAATTGCAGTATGACAATTAAACATCTACACATGATTTACCATCAACGGTCTACATCAAGAGAAGTATATTACTGTAGTCTTGCCATAAGAGATCGGACAGTTCCAATGACAAAACACTCTTTAGACCATCTATATAAACATTGGCTAACATACTCACAAGGTTGTGTTAAATATAATCTAATACCTAACAATCGGCAGCAATGCTTGTTTATTCTACAAGAAGAAAATTATCATAACTTTGACATCTTCAAAAAGCTAATTTAGAGTACCTTATGATTAGCAACATCCATTGGCAGATCTATGTTCAGAAAGCATCTTTTGGGATAGCTTTGATTCTTGATCTCAGCCAGTATTGCTTTTATGATAGGTAAGCAAGCCTCAGCAGCAAGTGTATAGTCATTAATAGTGCTCTTACCGCCAACCCTAAAATCTCACAATTTAACTTCATGATGTGGAAAAAAACAACTCTTCTACAAAAAGGATTAACAACAATTATAAACAAAAACATATGAAACACCAAACATTTTTGCCCTAAACCAATTTTTTATTAAAGAATACAAAAAAACAATGAATGAACAGCAATATCAACAGAATATTAAGACAGCATATAGCCACAGAATATGTGTGTATACCAGTCATATGATATAGAGACAGAAGGAACACCATTAAAGAAAGCCTCTCGAGCACCTGCAACTAGAATAAAAGCAAGTCAAATGAAAAACCAAATCAGCAAAGCAAGCAGGTCAAGATCGATTAATGTAACAACAGCCAAACATGAATGGAAGCCAAATGGAACTTAATCGCAAGTCTTTCTGTGGAAGTGCTCCATTTTAATCACTCATGGCCACAAAATCAGTTAGTCTATTCTTCATAAATTTTGAAAGAACATTGTTTTTGAAGATGGGTCTGTTTAGAAATGTTACGACAATAAAATCAATGGACTTATTCACTTCTAAATTAACTTGTGATAACCGCAGCATAACTCAAAAAAACATGTATATAACTATTTCAAGAACTGCATTGCATCCATCATTGATTAATAAAATTATAAAACTTGTAGAACAGAAGAAATTAATCATTATATGGGTATCCATGAGGATGACATTAGAAAAAAAAATTAATAGCAGATTGCAATATTGTAATTTTTAATTCTCGTCCCCTCTGCTTAATCCTCTTTCCCTTAAATTATCTTCAATTTAAAAAGAGGGAGAGAAATTTCAAGAAGATTGTCGATACCTAATATACAGATGACAAAAAATGATGACTTACGTGTGATAACCACAGTTACTACCCATGTTTATGCCACTGATTACCTGTGTGCAGAAATAGAAAACATTTTAAAAACAACTATATGAAATAAATTTATGCACCACAACTCTTAGAACTTAGGCCCCAAATTGTATAACAAGTATGAGCTATTTTATCCCAAGAAAAATTTTCCAACAAAGTTACCTCAATGTAAACAGAATAGTTTGATTTGAACAGTAATTATTTTCATGTGACTAAAATTTAAAAGCCCTAAATTAATAAAATTTTAATAAAATTTGGCAAGTTGAAAACATATAAATAAACAGAGCATTTTTATGCAGACCCTGAATAAAGGTAAGTACACAAGTTGGAAGCAAGCAAAGGAAATGGCATAAGGCTTTACATGAGTGTTCTCTAGAAATGTGATCAGTAATAATTCCAAAATTAAAATTAATAACCAGAGAGCTACCAGATCAGGAATTGAAGGAAAGAGTGCTTGTGAGAGACCCAAGGATGCACAATCAGCTGGAGTTCCTGCAAAGTGTACGTACAGAGAGTTTTTGCAAGTAATTACCAAAAGCAAACTTTTTATTATCAGTTTAATTTGAAGATTACGATGTTCTTTACCATAAACGAATAGGTCATCCCCGACATTTCAAAGGTACCCCATTTTTTAACAAAATTTCACAAAGGTTCTAAGGTATTTCAAAGGTTCTCTGGGAGTTTTTTATATCCTTATGAAAATAAAACTGTTGTTTCTTATTGAAAACCTTATAATTAGCATAAATTAGTATGGACAACTTCAACATTAGCTCATAAATAAAGATGCAGAAAGGTATAAAACAAATCAGCTACAGCAAAAGCTATTGCTCCCCAACATTTAAATAGAAAATTATGATGTTCTTTACCATAAACGAATAGGTCATCCCCAACATTTCAAAAGTGCCACATATTTAAAACAAAATTCTCACAAAGGTTTTTAAGGTATTTCAAAATTGTGTAGAGACTACTTTCACCACTTTGGGAGCTTTTAAATCCTCATGACAATAAAATTTTTGTTTCTTATTACAAACCCTAAAACTAGCATAAATTAACACGGACAACTTCAACACTAGCTCAATTATAAAAATGCAGAAAGGTATAAAACAAACCAGCTACGGCAAAAGCTACTGCTCCATCGATATCTGCTGCTTTGGCAGCGATAGGATGACGCCAAGTGATACTATGACTAACTGCCGATTTTTCCCTGAAAATGCCGCACAATTCTTGTTAGCTCGTTACAAAATAAAGATTGTTGTATATAAAAATATCAAATATATTTTAGAAACAAAAATACAAAGCGCCTCTCATATCAGAATAGTCCAATTCAATCAATCAAACAAGACTTACGAATCGGGAGCGCAGACGTGGACGTCGTAACAACCGGTGGAGACGAGGACACGGACCAAGGCTCGTAATCCAGGGGCATCGATTCCGTCGTCGTTTGTGACCATAATCGTCGGCTTGTCATCGGAACTCTCCATTATTATGCCTCTAAAGAAACAGCGCCCGGATTAATACGCCCGCGAAGGAAGACTCCGAGTCTACAAACAAGTGTTGTACGTTTAGACGACGCAAAGGCAGATCAGAGATATTTACAGTTGCAAACTTGGACTCTGGGGAAATGCGTTACTTGACAGTCTCTGCATATGGTTGGAAATTACGATTTCAGCACTCAGATGGTGACACGAATGGAATGTTTGTTGTCTTTGATGTAATCTAACGGACATTCTTTGATGTAATTTTCTTACTTTAATCATTTTAATAAGGCCAAAAAGGCTCCAACCCAACGTTCAGTGTATGCACAAAATCCGCCCTTAAAATCTCAAATATTCCCTATTTCACTAAAATTTTTTATTAGGGGTAAGGGTAAAAATGTTATTTAGTTAAAAATATTTAAAAAAACTAAAAATTTATCACATTTGCTCCCCTAGTTTAACCCCTAGTTTAAAAGTCTAATAATTTCTTCATACTCAAAGTTTGAAAAATGATAATTTCTCATTCTTCAATGATCACCTCAATTTCAACTGATAACCGACATTCATTGTATCTTTCTCTCCCGTCGATCTTCTAGTGTTGATATGCATTTTCGTTAGATGAAGACGATTCGTCCTCATCTGCCCTAGATCGACATCAGCAGATGAAGACAATGGTTTTGAGTTGTCTTTTGATGTCGATCTAGGGTGGACAATGACAAATCGTCTTTATCTGCCTGAAAAGATGAAGATGACATGAAAACATATGTTGACATCGGAAGATCGGTGGGAGAAAAAGATACAATGAAGGTTAATTCTTTTTTCGAAACCAAGGTGATCGTCGAAGAAGGGGAAAAAAACCTTAAGAAGAAGTGGTCACTTTTTAAACTTTTGATGAGAGAAAATTATTAGATTTTTAAACTATAAAGAAAAATATAATAAAATTTTAGTTTTTTAATATTTTTATTTAAATGATATTTCCATTGTTAACCCCAATAAAGAATTTTAACAGAAATGTGAATATTTGAGTTTTTGAAACTTAACAGATAAGAATTTGAGAATACACTAAACCTTGGCTAAGGATAAGTGTTTCGGCCTTTTTATAATCTGTTAGTCCATCCTATGATAATGATTATGTATTATAAGAACATAATTATGTATTTAGATGTTATTAAATTTAAAAAATAAATTATTTTAAAAAATTATTAAATATAAATTATTATTATTATGTTGGATAAAATTTTATAAATAAATTGTATTACTATATACTCAGATTATTATTAGTGAAAATAGACTAATTTACTTTCAAGCGATAATTTGAGTAACAAAAGAGGATATTATATGTATAAAAGACTATAAGTTTAAGTTTAAGTTTTTTTTACCGATATATTAAGAATAAATTTTTAATTTACCTAATTTAATAGTTATGAAATTAGTCATTGGACATAGGGTTTGTCATGTTAAATATAATTGGTTCGATCTCAATTTGATGATCCAGTTCAAGTAAGGTTTCCCGCTAAAAAGAAAAAAAACCCAATTTTAAAGGGATAGATTTAAAAATAACCAATAACCTAAAGGTTATATCTATAAAACCATCAAATTAGGGTTAAGACAATATTTCCCTAGTATATAAAGTGAAACTTCACTCCTTTGTCTATTTCGAAAAACTCATATCAAACTTGGCATTGTTCTTGTCTTCTTTCTTGTCATGTTAGGATTTAAGGTTTTTTTTTTTGGTTAAATGAAGTTTATGTTTTATGGTTCATTTTTCATTTTGAAATAATTTATTGTTTTGTTGGTGATTGAAATGTTAATTTAAATGGTAATGTGGAGTGCGGGAATAGTTCGCACAAGATTGAATTAATTTTAAGGCTACTTGGACAATATTGTCAAATATTTGAGTTGTTTCTATTAGTACGTCTATGTTACCCAATATATGTGTTTTACACTTTTTTTTTTTAAATAATCGAGCATAGTGATCAAATTCATAATTACCGTACTAGGTAAGTTAAAATTCTATAAGTATAACAGAGGTTTGAATTAAGGTTTTTATCTTGAAAGTTTTAATATTTCACTAGTTTTACTAATTATTAGAGTCATATGTAACTTACACATACTATATAGCATACCTTTAGTGTAGAACTAAGGGGCTTGTACTCCTAAGGGGTAAGTGAAATTTAACCATGTGTATGGTTAGGGCTGAATTCGAGCTAAGTCGAGCTCGAGTTTGGTTCAGTTTACATATAGCTAAGCTTGAGTTCGAGTTTTAGCTTGTGAAAGTCAAGTTTGAATTCGATTTGAATTCGGTTTGACTCATTTTTTATTATTAAAATGATGTCGTTTCAATACATATTGATCAAAATAACGTCGTTTTGTATCAAAATTTTTAATTAGAAAATTTGACGAGTAGCTTGAGCTCGATCGAGCTGGTATAGGGCTAGCTCATTTGCAGCTCGAACAGGCTCGATTTGAGTCCAACCTTATGTATGGTAGGTTTGTTGTAATTTAGTACATGTAATGGGGGTTTGGTGCAATATAATTACACAAAGTGGGGGTGTTTGAAATTATACTATAGGCATGGGTACTAATTTTTTCCTATGTATATGAAATTTACTGGGCGTAATGAGGGGTTCATTGTAATATCATTACACATAATAGGGGTAAAGAGAATATCCGTATGGGAGGCGTTATGTCTTGGGAATTTTTCCACCACGTGAGAGACTTTGCCAAAAAGTTAATGTGAACAAATTAAGTGCCGTTGAAACTAACTTTAGAAATTGGCCACCATAAGTGCCCTTGAAACTAACTTTAGAAAATGGCCACTTTCTTGACTGAAGGGGTGACAATATTCTTCACAATAATTTGTATACTTTTGAATATCATTTATAACTTAAAATTTATAAAATTATAAATTTAGAGTTAAAGTCATAAATATTATTTATAATTTAAAATTTATAAAAATATGAATCTAAATCAAAGTCTTGAATATTATTTGAATATTTACTTTTATTATTATAATTATGTCTGATCTGTAAAATGAAATTTGTAAAAGTGTGCAAATATATATATATATGGGTTCAAAGTCTCAAGTTTTATTAAAGTCTATCATATTTACAATTTGAAGTTTGTATAAATTGTAAAAAAATATAGATTTGAAATCCAAAATATAATCAGAATGCATATTATAATATTATGAATACTAATTACAAAACCAAAAGTTCTGAAAATATGAGATAATATATGAACCTGAAGTTTTCAAAAATTAATCTCAATATTTCTCCTACAAAATCAATTATTTTGTAAATATGAAATAATATTTGAACAAGAAATTTCAAAAATTAACTCATAAATATTGTCTATAAAACTAGAAATTTTGTAAATATGACAATATTTGAATCCGAAGTTCCTAAAATTGGATGGATTATATTACATAGGCGTTTCACACGGTTCTCCACCTAGAATTTATGTGCCTTAAGAAAGTGATTAATTAAAATATCTTAGAAGGATAAATACAACGCTACTATTTTTTCGACGTCACATCCTTAAAGGATTGCAAGCCGAATATATGGATATAATGATATATCCATTAAATTCGTGCAAAAATTTGAAAGATAAATTTAAACATTAGATTCAATAATAATCTCAATAACTTTATAATTTAGTACAACTCTGTGATGTTCAGAATTTTTTCCTAATTGAGATAATGTGGAAGAGAAAATATCTTTTGCCTTTTTTTTAATAATATACTCATGTAGTAGCAATATCGGAAAAATAAATTCTAAATTAATATTTTGTCGTTAATAAAAACCATCAAATTCATTCCACAAGTATTACACCGTTTCTTGAAGTGAACACAACTACCAGAAGTAGTTATTATGGATGTAAGTAAGATCATGGATGAAATAATTTTCAATTCGAAGATAGTTGTTATAGAAAATCTCAATTCAAAGATGAAATACCACTAGAAGTGGACTAAGGCTGAAACAAAATAAATAATAATATAGAGCAAACCACAAAACAATAAGTGTGGTTGTAAATGTCATTAGTTATATATTTGCAATATACACGAACATTGGGTGGATTTATATTAAGTATCCATAAGAATTAAATTTTTAATGATTTAGATCTTGTCGATCTAATGAATCTTAATATTTCAAAACTTATTTCAAGAATAAAAATATGGGTTACTTGAATAGTGATATGAATGCCCAAGATTTTTATACTTAAAACTATCATATATAATTATTTTGGAGTCATAAATATTATTTTGTATTTTATTATCATGTTCTCATTTCTTTCAATATTTTATATACGTTTTGACTAACGTAATTTTTAAATGAAATGATATAGACTTTAAAATTGAAACATTGACTTCAAAAACTAATGATAGAGACATATGTTTGGTGGATAGTGTAATAATGCATATAATTTTCAAAGAAAAAAAATTTTTTTTAACCTTTAGCACCAATTGAAGCTAAAGTAAATATTATATATCCATAGACCGATTCACTTTTAAGCCTTTCATCTTTCTTTCAATTCTCTTTTTAGTTATATAAATTTTATAACAGGAGGTTTATTATTATTTTGAAACACATATTATTAGGATGCTTAATGCAGTATTAAAACTGATAGTGGGGTTATTACTTGGTTACTAAAATATGGATTTGGATGCATATTATTAATTTTCTTTTTTAATATTTATTCAATTTTTATAAGCATAAATTGAATACGCCTTGGCACGATCAATCATGCTTATAGATCGAACTATGTCAAAGCTAGTTACAGTGTGGGTCCTACAAGCCTGGTCAACCCACCAGATTAAGAGAGCCCACGACACAAGTCAAGACATCTTTGGTCATGGTGGAGCCTTAACGAAGATGGTCCACCAAATTATAATATTTTAATTTTTAATTAATGTTTAAATATTTTTTATTAATTATAATTTGTTAATAATTTTTCACATGTTATATTAGATCACCCTACAAGTCTTATCTCAAGGCCCTTTGCATAATTGCTATAGTAACAGACCATGCCCCCACGAGCATGCCAAAATAAGAGGGTTTAGGTCATGCTGTGGGTTGGCCTAACCTCCTTAACATGTCTAATATCGCCCAAAAAATATTCAAGATTATGTAGATCTCCTTAACCAAGTGGTTAAAAAGTTTCTCGCTTCTAACCATTTTAGAGGGCAAATATATATTAATAGATATAAATAATGTGAGATCCACTTTAGAGGGAAAATATATACTAATAGATATAAACAATGTGACACCTATATTTGTGCGAGACTTAACCATCATAAAATATACTCTTTTGTATGATAAACCCAAACTCCTACCTATATATGTTGTGTTATTTTGAGAGGGCAAAGGACTATTTTCCACTCAAGTGACTCGAATTCAAAATCACATCTGCGATAGTTGAAAAACTCAAACTTCTACCTATGATTTAACTTCTGTTAATTTATTCTAATAGAAATAAGGGTGAAATAGTTATTTTAATTTTTAATATTAAAAAGATATAAAATTCATTATCTTTTTCCCTCTAGATTTTAAAAACTAACAATTTCAACCTTACCTAAAGTTTGAAAACTTTGAAAAGTAACAATTTCCCCCAAACTTAGGGTTTTCATATTTTTTAAACTATAGCCGCCCCCAAAACTTTTAAAAATAGCATTTTCACCCCTATTCTTCAACTTTAGCTTCTAACATCCCTTCCAACCTCCTCCTTCTCCTGACCCAACTAACAAAGGTGGTGCGACAAAGAGATGAAGATCTCTTTGTCGCACCACCGTGAGATGAAAAGATGCTCTTTGTTGCACCACCATGAGACGAAGAGATCTCCGTCTCTTCGTTGCACCAGTGTTTACCATTGGCTCAAGCATCAAAGAACGATGGAGAGGACATTAGAAGCTAAAGTTAAAGAGTGGGGATAAAACTATTGTTTTTAAAAGTTTTGGAGGTGGTTACAATTTGAAAAACATGGAAACCTTAGGTTTGGGGGTGAAAATGTTACTTTTCAAAGTTTGAAAACTTTAGGCAAAGGTAAAATTATTAGTTTTTAAAACCCAAGGGGAAAAGATAATGAATTATATATCTTTTTAATATTATCAGTAAAATAACTATTTTACTTTTAATTCTAACAAAAAAAATTAACAGAAGTTGGATCATAAATGAGAGTTTGAGTTTTTCAACTATCGTGGGTGTGATTTTGAATTTAAGCTAAAACTTGGATGAGAATAGTCTTTTACCCATTTTGAGACCTTTCTAAATTTGGAGTCGTCGAAATGACTAGTGAACTAACCTATTCAATATATTGCATGATATCATTAAGGAAAACCTATTAAAGAGTTTTAATTGCAGTTGAAAATATAGTAGATTTGAGATTTAACCGATTCAAATTCTCATGAATATAGTCATCACACTCATGTATCTATACACCCTCATTGCTTTATTTTTATCTCGATCAAACTTATACACTTATATATGCATAAAATTTACACCGATTTAACCATCAATTAGTTGAATTGATCATTGATTAACTTAAATTAGTTCCTTTGTTAGATCAACACCTAAACCGAATCTGAATGTGGAAACATTGAACGTAACATCACAGGCAGTTTTTTCTAACTTGCATATAATTAGAATATTTATATTCCAAAAAATCATTGGCCACAGATTTTGGGCACAAAATGTCTACGGCAGAAATGAATTGGACACTCCCAGAAGCTAACACTACCACCAAAAGTCTCTTCTTTTCTCAACCACTATTGTTGTCACTGAGCTTTCAACACCTAATGGATAGTAATTATTCTACTATTACAATAGATTGCTTGAAAAGATGTTAGATTCCCAACCACACGTAAATAGCTAAATGTTTCCATGCAAAAACTCTTTTTTTATATAATTAATTTATTAATCTCTCATTAAGTGAACTTAATTTGAATTAGATTATTCTGTTTTAAAATTAAAATTACATTTTTGACCTAATCAAAACAAGCAAGAGAAAACCGTGCTTCCAATAACACTAAATATGTAAAAAAATTAATTTTTATATACTTTTGAGAGAGTTTAATTTTATCATGCAACAAATTTTGAATTTATTCCTCTTTTGCTACTAAAACATTAACCTGGATTCTGATAACCCAAAAACTTTACTTAAGTTCTTCAAAGTTGAATCATAAAACTTTGGATATAATAAGTCAGCCTTATAACTATTATAATAAATAAATCAAAAGTTTAATCTTATTATATAATTGTTACGATATAAACTTATGCCATGGTGCTCATACTTAGAATTTATCTCCTTTGGCACTGAAGTTCCCTCGGAGGCCATTAATCTGTATTTGCTTTTGTGATTCACCTGAAAAGCTTCACAAGAGATTTGTGAATCTTTTTCCCTTATTCCCACTACTGGGAAATGATTATAAAAGAAAGGTATACTGGGAGTCCACGTCCACCTGACTGTTGCAGGCCTAAGAAGAGATAAAGAGAGTGTTGTTTGTATAGTAATTGGAGCTCGTGATGAGATAGAAAAGAAAAGAAAAAGATAAGAGAAAGAGAGAAGAAACATGAGATGGAAAAGAGGCTGAATTTGAGATAGAGAGAGGTTGTATCGCGTTGTGTGTCTGGTTTTGTCTTAGTGGGGACAACCTCGTGAAATCTTTGCCTCGTTGTATTTGAGTAGTTGGGCAATTAACATTTGTCCTTTCCATGGACTCACCAATGCCTTTCTTTTCTTTTCTTTACTATTTTTTGCTCTGCACACATCCATCTGGCATTCTGGCCTCTTCTTCTTTCCTTCGCAAATAACAATGAATATGGATTCTTTTCTGTTTCCTATGTGTATTTTCTGACTTCTCTTATCATCTTTCCTCTTACTTGGTAACAATGGATGGCGTTTCTGTTTCAAGCCCGGAATCAGATTCTTCTGACTTTGTTGAAGTTGATCCTACTGGAAGATATGGAAGGGTAACACTAGCACCCACTTGCTTTTTTCTTTTCTGTTTTACTTTTTCATCTTTTATGGATTTGAGCTTTGGTTTTTGTTGCAGTACAATGAAATTCTTGGAAAAGGAGCTTCAAAGACAGTGTATGGGGTTTCCTAGCTCAGTTTTATAGATAGCCTTTTATAGTTTTACAGATATGGTTCATTTTAGGGGTCTTTTTGACACTGTTTTTTGTTGGGTATGCATTATCTGGTTCAGTTATAGAGCCTTTGATGAGTATGAAGGGATTGAGGTGGCATGGAATCAGGTGAAGCTTTATGATTTCTTGCAGAGTCCTGAAGAAATTGAGAGGCTTTACTGTGAAATTCACTTGCTTAAGACATTGAAACACAAGAACATCATGAAATTCTACACTTCTTGGGTTGATTCAGCTAATAGGTGCATTAACTTTGTCACTGAAATGTTCACCTCTGGTACTCTCAGACAGTAAGCATTATTGATAAACCATAAATAATTTCTTATTGTATTACGATTTCTCTTTGATTATTGTTACTATTATTCTTCTGTTTTGGTTAAAAAAAGGACCATTCTCTTGCTTTTGGATAGGTATAGGCTAAAACATAGGAGAGTTAATATTAGAGCTGTGAAGCATTGGTGTAGACAAATTTTGTTGGGGCTCCTTTACCTCCATAGCCGAAACCCGCCTGTAATTCACAGAGATCTCAAATGTGATAATATTTTTGTTAATGGAAACCAAGGTGAAGTTAAGATTGGTGATCTTGGCCTCGCTGCAATCCTCCGCAAATCTCATGCTGCTCATTGTGTTGGTAAGTTGTTGTTCCAATATTTCCTCTAATCTTATGAATGACCTTTAGGCCTCTAATTCATTTGCTTTGTATCTCAAGATGGTTTTTGTGAAAAGATAAATTGAGACAATCGGGATGAGTTTTTCTCCATATTTCGTTTTATCAGGAACACCGGAGTTTATGGCTCCTGAGGTGTATGCAGAGGAATACAATGAACTAGTTGACATATACTCTTTTGGAATGTGCATTTTGGAGATGATCACTTTTGAATATCCATATAGCGAATGCACCCACCCTGCTCAAATCTACAAGAAAGTTGTTTCTGTAAGAGCTTATACTTTCAAAATTCACATTTTACTGTTTTATATCTGTCCCCAACACTCTGTTCACGATTGGTCTTTTCACTTAGGGCAAAAAACCAGAAGCCTTATACAAAGTACAGGATCCTGAGGTGCGACAGTTTATTGAAAAGTGCTTGGCAAAAGTGACTTCCAGGCTTCCTGCTAGGGAGCTTTTGAGAGACCCTTTTCTCCAAATCGATGAATATGACTCTGACTTGAGGCCCATTTTGTATCAGGGTGGCTATGATGAAATAGGCCCTCTCCTCAGGCAACCTCTGAATGGAATTCATCACAGTGACAGCTCTTTGAACAATGGATATGCTGATTATACTGGTTATGATCCTGAGAATGATTTGGATTGCCAACCAATCAATGAAATCGATGACTTGACTTGTCAAGAGGATGATCATTTGTCAGATGTTGACATCTCCATCAAAGGTAAAAGGAGAGAGGATGATGGCATTTTTTTGCGACTTAGAATTGCAGATCAAGAGGGTAAGAGCTCCAGTTTGTCTTGTTCGATCAACTTTCAAAAGAGTATGCAAACAATTTAAGTTTTATGTTCCTTTTTGCAGGTCGCATTCGAAACATCTATTTTCCATTTGACATTGAGACTGACACTGCATTGAGTGTTGCTACCGAAATGGTATCTGAGCTGGACATCACTGACCAAGATGTGACTAAAATAGCAGAAATCATAGATGGTGAAATTGCTACCTTAGTACCAGAGTGGAAGAGGGGACCGGGCATAGATGAAAGTCCACTTTGCAGTAGTTTTTGTCACAATTGTTCAAATGGTTGCATGCCAGAATTTGTTGCATCAGATAATTCTGGAACCAAGAACCTTCAGGTTCTTCAGAGTTCTAAACATGGAAGTGCTGCCGTCCATGGACGATTCGAAGAGATCACATACCAAGTTGATGGGGGGGAACAATGTGGTAAAGGAGGTGCAGGTGCTTTGTCAAGAGAATCCGAAGCCATCCATTACACAGATATCTGGGCTCAGCGAGAAGGACCAGAGTTAAGTAGACAAGGGTCAAGAGACATCCACTGTGATAAGGTGGGTGAAACATTGGACAAATCAATCTTCGGGATGGAAGAAAAGATTATAAATATGGACAGTCAAAGTGATTCTAATGCTAGAAACACTTTCTCCATGTATTCTTCTGAGGAATGTGGTTTCTTAGATGATTATGAAAATGAAATTAGGAGAGAGCTAAGGTGGCTTAGGGCAAAGTATCAAATACAATTGAGGGAGCTGAAAGACCAACAACTAGGAGTCAAATACAAATCTTTCAGCTCAACCCTGATTTCTGATGACAAAGAGCAAGCGAAAGATGACAACTCTTCTTTATCTCCAGTTTTACATAGAAGTGAAAACAGTAAACCTTTCCTGAGATCAATATCCTCTAAAAAGTTAACCGCATTGCCTTCCTTTGATGAAGAGAAGAAATGTAGGAATTTAGCTAACCAAAGGGTCGAAAGTTGTGATCCAATCGACTGGCCTTGTAGTCCAGATTCCACGGTCACTGCCAAGAATTACTACTCAGAACCGTTGCTTCCACACTCCCTTCACAGAGCAACTTCTCTTCCAGTTGATGCTGTCGATGTTTGAAGCCTCTAAACTTTAAAACTTCACCAGGGTGCCTGTACTGGTAGAAATGTAACCTTTTTTTGCAGCATCTAAAGCCCGTCAGTTTCCCCTCCTTGTGGCTTTTTTAGGTGAATATCCATTACCACTAATTATAAAATCAAAGTAAACCAGGTTGCTAAATCCTGTTCCATTTACTGGAGTGAGAGAAATCTTATGGCTTCTCCTGGTTCTCGATAAAGAGTCAACTTCATTGGCATTTTGCAGCAGCAGCTGTACAACGCCCCAAATCCTATTCCTGGACGTGCAAGTTTTCCAACTGTATCAATGGTTAATGTGCCCATATGCCTCAACTATGTATTATAGAAGCAGTGTTATCCACAGTTTTTGCCGTATTCCAGCAACCCCTAGTATAGTCTGAACTAACCATACTAAACTGACTATACTAAATAGCTGAAAATCCGGTTTCAATTACTAATCCCATAGCCAATGCACCAAAATAAATTAAGAATTTGATCTTGATATTTCAAAATCATATCCTCATACTTGGTTGCTCGTACTTCTGTCACTTAAACTACCATTTGGTATAAAGATTCTAGAGATATGAGACAAAAGCTTGTATGCAAGGAGAGGGTGAAACTTTAAAATTAACTTTGTATCATGTAAGCCACTGTTAGTTGTTATAATAAAACTATGGAGGTACACTATATGGTATCATGTGATTGATTAATTTTGAATTAAAAAAAAAATAACACTTAATCAGATGATAATATATTATCTGAGTATCTAATTAAATATTCAAAACTGGGTATACATAACATTTCGTTAGTTGCAGTAATAATTGGGTAGTTTGGTAGGATGGCTTTTCGTTCAAAAGCATTTTGTTGAGTGACTTTAATCTCAAGGCTCATATGTGAATCTCATTTTCATGATGATGAAACTTGACTTTCACTCAAGGAAGATAAGTTTGGCATATGAAAGTTAGGTGAGAGAGAAGAAAGAAAAAATTTCCTGCAAATTCATAAAGTAGGCAGACTGCTTTCTACTCTCTTTTAAAAGGAGAAGGCAGGAAGCAAGTGATGAGTGAAGCTTTACCACAAACATACAATCAAGCAATGCCTAGACCACCAAACTTGATTGATCATTATTGCTTGGCTTGTCTTCTTTCATTCCTAATTACATGTACCAATGTTTTAATAGCCGGGCGGGTGTTGATCTGGTCAAAGGTTTGGTCTAAATAACATCAACATGTCTTTCAACGATGATAAATCAATAATTTAATAGTGAATCGACTCAATTATCTCGATTAAATCCTTCAAGAATAATATTATTATATGATTAGATAGTTGAAAATTAAATATAAAATGACATTAAATCATATTATGATATTTCACTGTTTATGTATAAAGTTATACACATAATTTTATTGATCACACAATTAAAACACTCAATCAGATGATATCATTATAATATCTTAGTTTTAACCAGTATTCAATTATCATCCCCAAACGATATGAGATACTTATATATATCCAAAAGTTATCTCGTGTTTTCTAAATATGAGATTTCCACATAAGTATTATAAACACATTCATTTGAGTATCTAATGTTATGTATGTATGTATGTATTAATTGTCAAATTTATGTAAGTTGTTTACCATTATGTTTTATAATTGATTATTTTCTTTGTCCTTTTAAATTACCTAAGTTTGATTTTTAATAAGGGTAATTGAATTTTGATTTTACAGTTAGATTTACAATTATACATCTTAACATTTGTTTGTTTCTCTGATAATGCAACTCTAAAAAATTTTTATGGATTGTAATTATTGTAAACAATTTTTATCATATTGGATTTAAATGAATTTTTTTTTTTTTTTGCTCTCGTCATGTGAAAAAGAGATCCTTTTAATTTCTTGATATTGTATTATTTTCTTAACATTTGGTGGTTTTTAAAAAATTCTTCCTAATTAATTGACGAACAATAACAAAGTTGAAAGACCCCCCTCAACGAAAGTTCTGGGTCCGTCACTGCCTAAGGGTTATAGGGGTTCAGTTGGCTCTCTATCTTTGAAAATTTTTTTAGTTTAGTACATATAAAATATCAGTGCAATCTCAAAAATTGTGTTAATTTTGATTTGTTATGAAGGCAGAGTTGAAGGAGAAATTGTCAAGGATGTATGAGGTGAAAGCTGGCAAACTCCATATTCGTATTTAAGTTTCGTACCCATTTTGGAGGTGGGTGGGAAAGAAGTATGAGCCAAAGTACAAGCTCATCAGGGTAATGCTAACTCTAATGCTACACTGCTACTTTCAATTTTTGTGTCTTCCCATTGTTAATTTTTCTCTTGACAAATGTGTCCTGGTTGGAAATCTTTATCAATGCATTATAAGTAATATATAAATGGTAGCTCAGGTTCAATTTAAATCCTTTTTTGGTAATTCTGTTTGTCTCACTGGTAATATTATTTATCTCTTTGATAATATTATTTATCCATTTAATAGTACAATTCATCCCGTTGACAATATCATTCGTTTTGTTAATGACCTTCAGATGATATATCCGGCTAATTAAAATTTAGTACAATGGATTTAAGTTGAATTTAATTAGTTTATATTTAATTTTAGTTTAATTTCAATCCAACCCTAATTGTTTTACAGGTGCATGGGCTTTTGTTCAGGAGTTCCCTTGCTGTTTTGTGGATAATGCAGCAGTATAATCCTGTCATGCTCCCCTGCTCTTGTCCAATCCGTTGTCTATGCTAAATTTTATCTTTTTCTTGTGATGGGGAGTGGACTGGATGCTAAGGTGGAAAAGTCAAGAAAGCAGTTGAAGGGAAAACCGGGCAAAGAAGTTTCGAGGTGTGAAGCAGGTAAGAAAGCTGTTTCATTTTGCAATTCAATTTTAAATGTGGGGTCTCGTAAGCCTTCAAAACTAATGGTACGTGTGTGTGCAGACCAGGGCTGGAGATGCCGCCAAGAAAAAGTTAGGCTCGTGGAATTTGAGATAGTTTTCCGTAGTAACATGAAGGGCTCAAGTGGACATGTCAAAGATGTCGGCCAGGTCCCCTCAAGGGCTCAAGTAGACATGTCAAAGATGTTGGCCTGATCCCGTCAATTTTGGCACGGCCTGCAAAAATGCAGGCTATGCTAGGCTCATGGACTTTGCTGGCATGTTAAGGACCCGCAGAGAGACAACCTAAGCGGCTTTAGGCTTTGTTATGTCATGACACGGCATGACTTATTGACACAATGGGCTGCATCAGATTCGGTCTGACATAATCTCAAGCAATTGTATTTTGTTAGGGATATGATATCCAAAGAGAATTTGTCTTTTTTTTTTTATTTCAATGCAATCTTTGTTGTACTTTAGTAAAAGGGTTCTTTGTATTTACATTGAAACATGAACGAAAAAGAAAATTCTCCGGCTCCATGACATATAATCATGCATTTTTACGTCATGATAGGAAAGCCTTTTTCTCTATAATAAAAAGATTCTTCAAGTCATTTGACTTTTAAGAAGCAACGAGCTCAAATTGTTGACCCTTTTTTTTTTAATCCAAATCGAATTGATTAATTAAATTGATGGTTAATCCAGGCATAACATCTTGTTGGCATCGGCATATCTAAAACTAATTAGTGAGGTTAAAATGGAACTTGGGTTTTCTTACATTTAACTCGACATAAATAATATCATATTAAATTTATTAATGTTTAAAATTGTTTAATATATACATTTGATATATATAATTTTATTTATATCGTTGATGTCATTAGTCTGAAGACTAAAACCTAGATTGTCTTTGATTAGACCAATGTTTGGTCCAAACCTAGATATGTTGGTGTTCGAAATATACAATTTACACCATATTATAATGGTAGGGGTAGATTCCATTTGAGTTGATTATATTCAAATCCATGATTTGATTCGAATGAGCCAATTTTAAGCTAGAATTTCAATTTAATAATTCAACTTAAAATTAATTTGTTTGTTTATTCTATTAATGTTGTTCATTATTTTGATGAAGTTATTCACTTTACAAACCATATCTGACGATACTTGCACCAATTTGAATAAGTTTGAGTTTAAGATGAATATTATAAATTTGATATAGACTTAATTTGGCTTAACTCGGATAGAATCGGGCTCATTGAATGTCAACTTGTGACGCCAAAATACCTAAGGTTATAAAATGTGGGCTAATGTATAGTGTAGTTGGAATATGCAGTTGGATTCGTGTAGTTGTCATTTTATTTGTGAAGATTCTTTCTCAACGTGGATGTAGTCGTAATTGTCAACAAATAGTCAGATACAGATCCTGTCCTTTCACATTTTAATCGAATCGGTTTCGTTATTATCTACCGGGGTAAAAGCAGTGCTTTAAAATCCAGGTTAAATCGCCGAGTCGATTGGAAATTGGTGATTAAACCCTTGGTGTTTCTTCATAAACAAACCAATCAGTCCGAATAAGTGTGTAGTGATCAATTCTACGATAAGTCAAAGGTTGAATCTTAAAATATTTTCGAATAGAACTTTAATCTTTACCCTCACATATACTATTCAAACAATCTCTTAAGGAACAAAGATGTAATTCCGTTAAAATTGGGTTTAAAGATACTCAAATCCAGGATGGGAGTACAGTGAGATACAAATTTTCATTTTTGGTAATTGGAAATTTATCTGTAATGATTTAAAAAAAAACTTGAGACATAATAATCGAATCTTTAGTTAATAAATGCGCATATTAAATACGATCAAAAAATTTTTAAATCCAAAATGTATTAAACCGAATTTTACGTCATTTCCATATCAAAAGTGAATTATATGTTATATTTTACATTTGTCATATTTTACTATATTTTTTAATTTTTAACTAAACTTAAAATACAAAATCATTTATTCTATTTTCAATTATTTATAAAAATACCACTACTATTTCAACCAACAATATTTATTTCTTAATTTCTAGCGTTAATTCTGCGTTTTCTTCCATGTGGGTTGTACAAAGAATTTTAATTATGTATTATATTATATTGATTTAATAGCGAATTAAATATTTTACATTTAAATTATTATATTAACTTTTAATAAAAGATTTATGAAAAGTATTGATAGTTATATTTTTAGAAGCGATTATTGACGATGTGTTATATTAAACTCGTATTATGTTTCATAATTAAATATTTTGCATTTGAATTATTATATTGATTTTTAATAAAAGATTTGTGAAAAGTACTAAAATTATTATAATATTACTGTATTTTTGAAAATGTATTATTAACGATGTATCATATTAAACTCATATATATATGTTCCATACTTTTTCTGTATGAAAATTTTAGGGCTTTTTATTACAAATATATTTTTTATTATTTATCATATTGTATATGTAAATTTGTGTACTGTTTTTTTCTCGTTCTTGTATTTATTAACTAGGATCGGATTTATAATCACTGTATTAGAAAAGTCAATATTTTATAATTTGATAAATATTTGAATCTAATTTTTTTTTGAAAATTATAATATTATTTTATTTTTGTACAGAGAGATACATATACAGTTGAGTTAATAATATTTATTGTTTAATATTATTTATACATATATGCAATATATTTTTAAATTTTAATTATGGGTTATCGGTTGATCCGATCAAAGGAAAGCCTGATTTTTTAAAAAATTGGGTAAAAGCCAAGATCGACTGCGATGTGAACAGTTAGGAGCAATGGTGAAGACATGACGAAAGAAGTGAGCTGTGTGAAATGAAAACTGAAAATACCTCTCTTGTTTTTTTACAAAACAGCAACCCCAGCCCAGGGATTTTCTTCACCTAAAATCCACTATAGTCCAGATACCCTTGTCCCATCCATTTCTCTCACGCGCTTCCATCTGCGGTTGTAGTTCACTTTCCCCTTCAGCCGAATAATCCGTATAAACAGCCACCTGCATAATTTCCACCCTCCCTGATCTTGCCACCTCATTGTCGAACGACTACTAGCTTACGTGGCTGCATCACAATTGGTATCAGAAAACAACATTTAATAATAAATTCGAATCGAGTTAATTTAATTTGTATAATTCAAACTTAATTGAAGATCCAGATTGATATTTAAATTTGATCCTTGTGATTCTTTTTTTTTTCACAATTTTTTTCTTTCTCTAATATTATAGATATTGATGAATATAAATCAAATCGAATCTAAATATTTTTTTATTAAAGTTTGATTTAAATTCGTCGATCCAATATTAAAGATAGTTTGAGTTCGGTTTAAATAAAATTAGTTTAGTTTAAATTTAACTTAAATTTATAATTCAAACATATTACTCAGATTTATAGTTTGAATTTTAGACTCATTGATAAAATGACATTGTTTAATAATTATTTAACATAATTTAAATCAAACTACAAGTTAAGTTCAAATTTAATCGGGTTATTTATCCAACTCAAGAGCTAAATTGAATTGAATTTTTTTATTTTCAGTTCGATTTAGTTTTAAAACGAGTCAAACCTTTTAATTTGAATTCAACTCATATTTGAAATAAATAAATTTAAATTGAATCAAATCGAATTAAACTAACTTTTAAAACTTGAATCAATTCGGTTCAAATTTAACACTAATAACAATTTGTCTATTCGAAGTAAATTTAAATAATTTTAATTCGTTTAACCTAAACTTAACTTAGGGATCGAAATTGGCCGTAAAACTTACACTATCAATGATTTTATTTTTTATGGCGATTCTTCTCCCTCTTTCTGGATATTTGTGATTCACCAGTTTAATTGGACGTACATCTATAAATTCAAAGTGACTCATTTCGATCAATTTTAGCTCGTAAAGAAGTATTCAAAATTCGACTTGAGCCCAATGTGACACTTGTTTAGAGTTATTTTGGTCGGAATTCACGCATGAGAAATTTGAAGGAAACACTGTACGGAAGTAATTGACCCAAAAACATGGATTAATGAAAATTAAAAATTAATTAATAAAAATAAAAGAGAGAAAAATTTTAAGGATCCATAAGAAACCAAACTCCGGGACTGTCTTCCTCTCTCTTTCCTTTTATCTTGTTTCTTTCGCTGGGAGATTGTGACGTCAGCAATCCGACGTCAAATCGTTCTTTTAAGGAATCTGGAAAGCTCCACGAGGTATTTTTCTTTGCAGATTTTGTGATGCGGCAACGTTTCGTGCAATGTGAAAATCTTAAGCGTTTTATTTTGTTTTAATTTTCCGTTTTCTTGTTTGGAATTTATGGTTTTACTTCTCCTTCAGATCTGGTGGTTTTTGGTCTGAGAGTTTGGTTGAGGGAGATTTTTGGTTTATAATGACTTTGTTTGTTTTGGTTTTGGTGAATAATTTGGGATGATGATGAATTGTGATTGGAAGTTTGGAAATTTAGGGGTTCTTTGTGTGTTTTAAAGTGAATTTGGGATGCTTAGGAGCAAAAATTTTCAAATTTAAGGTTTTGTGCTCATCATTGGCATTTATGGCTGAGAGTAGGAGATCTGGCGACCAATCTGGGATCGTTATGAAGAGTAGGAGCACTTCAGGTTGTTTAATTGTGAGAAAGAAGAGCGAGGGTGTTAATGTGGCTGGTACCTCTGGTACTCGAAAGGTTTTTGAGTTGAAAAAAGAAAAAAAGAGGCCTAGGATGGTTATGAGTGATTCTGGGTCCAGTGATGAGCTGTTAATGCCACCTTGTAGAAGGGTGGGTTCTGAGACGTTAAGAGTTTGTAATGGTTTGAGTGTTTTAGAGAAGGGTGGTGTAGAAGAGAGTGAGTTTAGAAGGAAGAGGGATAGGGTGGAGCGAGTTAGACATAACGATGATGATTTGATTGGTAGGACTGACAGGCATAGTAATAGGAAGAGGAATAGATTAGATGTCTTTGAGTTTGATGAGTACGATGGCCTTGATGGGGAGATGAGGAGGAGGCGGAAGCATTTGGAAAATAGCAGAGTGGGTAGTGGAGGGAGAAGGTTTGTGGAGTCAATGGCTATGGGAAGTGGGATTGAGAGTCAATTTGATACTAGTTTGAGTAGAAATGTTGTTGCTAAGAGAAAGAATTTGTTTCTTGAGAGAACAAGTTGCTTTAATCAGGGTGGCATGAATAGGTTTGGGATGGATAGGGATGTTGGTCAGATGCCTATATCATTTGAGAGAGAGAAGTATATGGAAGACTCAGATGAACCCATTAGGCTTCAGGGGAAAAATGGGGTTCTAAAGGTTATGGTGAACAAGAAGAAAAAGATGGGTGATCCTGTGAAAAAGTATGATCACTTGGATTCTGAGGAAAACCTGAATAGTTTTAGAGACAGTAAGAGGAATGTGCCTATACCTTCTCCATCTTACTTAGAAGCAGAAGTTCTTGAGAAACCTTTATCATTTGTTAGGACTGAGAAAAATCAGATTAGTTTGCAAAAATCTCTGCCAGCTAAGAAGAGTAAGGATACTGATTCTGATTCTGCTGACAGCGATACTGTGTTGAAACTTGGACCAAAGAGAACAGAAGCTCGTAAATCCAAGAAAGAGGTTAGATCGGAAAGTGATAAAACTCCTGCCAGAAAGCTCGCATTAACTGGTAGGAAAACAGGAAAAGTTAGGCGTGGTAGTGGCACAGAAAAACAAAAGCTACGTGAAAAGATAAGGGGGATGCTTGTGGAGGCTGGTTGGACAATAGATTACAGGCCTAGGAGGAACAGAGACTACCTTGATGCAGTGTACATTAACCCCTCTGGAACAGCTTACTGGTCCATCATCAAGGCTTATGATGCACTTTTGAAGCAGTTAAATGATGAAGAAGAAGAGGTCAAACCGAGTGTTGATGGTTCTTCATTTGCTCCACTGCCAGATGAAGTCCTTAGCCAATTAACTCGAAAAACACGAAACAAGATTGAGAAAGAAATGAAAAAGAAGCAAAAAGATGGCAGTCAGAGTGTGAACACTAGAGAAGCTGCTTCCAAGAAATCATTTTCAAGTGCCAGGCATGATGAGGAGAGCATGGGCAGCAGCAGCCATGAGGAGAAACTAAGTTCATATTTAAAGCAGGGTGGAACATCATCTAAGAGTAGAATGGACGAGAATGGTATTCTCGGCCAGAACTCAAAAGGTCCAAGTTCTACTCATCATATGCATGATTCTGAGGAAAAACCTTTTTCTGTATCAAATTCTGATATAGTGCATGGAAGGAAAAGTAAAAAACTTGGCAGATGTACTTTACTGGTTCGTAGTTCCAATGATGGACCAAATTCAGAGACTGATGGATTTGTTCCTTATGCTGGAAAGCGTACCTTGCTTTCTTGGTTGATTGACTCAGGGACTGTGCAATTGAGCCAGAAAGTGCAGTATATGAATCGTCGTCGAACAAAAGTGATGCTGGAGGGGTGGATTACTAGAGATGGCATTCATTGTGGTTGTTGCAGTAAAATACTTACAGTAACAAAGTTTGAGATTCACGCAGGAAGCAAATTGCGTCAACCATTTCAAAACATTTATTTGGACTCTGGGATTTCCCTTCTGCAATGCCAAATTGATGCATGGAATAGACAAGAGGATTCTGAGCGCATCGGTTTTGACTCTGTGGACATTGACGGGGATGATCCCAATGATGATACTTGTTGCATATGTGGAGATGGTGGGGATTTGATCTGCTGTGATGGTTGTCCCTCCACATTTCATCAGAACTGCCTTGATATACAGGTATGTTTGCATTGTTTCATTATCCACATATGAGGGGTAATCTTTGTTTTGTCTATGTTTTTCTTCATTATTTTGTTGTGGCTTAATGTGCCATTTTCCTGATGGATTTTGGTTAATGAATTAAGCAAAAGGCTTGAGAAGTTGAGATTTCTGATTGTTTTGATGTTGAGGGTAACTTGTGGAGCAATCACATTCATTAGTTTAACATTATGCTGATGATTTTTTTAAGCTGTATTTTTGAATGTTTATGGTATTTGTGAAAATAAACATATTTAGGAGTGAGCAGATGGAAGAAACTAGGGAAGGATTTTTAGATAATTTGAATGGTTCTCTTAGGTTGGTAAGATATTCTTTATGAGCTAACAGTTTATGTAGGACTAAGCTAGATGGTGACTACCAAAAAGAAAGTTTCCAGTTGGAAAGAATTAGGGATGTTTAAACATCCTTAGCAAACCATTTTGATGCTTGCTGCGTGGCTAGATAGCATAGATTATGCAAGTATTGTTGTTTGGGTGTTGCTGATGATGTTTTGGTCTCTCAGTGCTGTTAATAGCTTGAACTAACTAGCTTAAACGTTTGGCCACTCACAGTCTAGTTCTGTTTTGATGAATTACATGCCCTTTTGGTTATCAGTAATTGATTATCAAATTTACCCCTTTGAGCAGGGATCAAATTTACTCCAACTTAGTCATGAAAGCAAACTAAATCAATTTATATATGACAATGGTGTACTTGAGGAGTGAATTTGCTTTGTGTTTTTTAATGATGAAATTAGCTTTCTTAAATCTTTTAATCTTTCAAGTGCTTGGGTGTATTTAAAATTTCCATACATTGCAGATGCTTCCAGCTGGTGATTGGCACTGTCCAAATTGTACGTGCAAATTTTGTGGTTCAGCTGATGAGGATATTAATGAAGGAAGTGATATAACAACTTGTTCAATACTTACTTGCCGCATGTGTGAGAAAAAATGTACTGTTTTCTTTTTCTGGTTTCGTAAATCTCTGTTTTTACTTATAGAATATCCCCTTCTGGACTTTCTTAGCACTCCTATGATTTTGATTTGAGTTTGCATTTTTGCTTCTGTAGATCACAAATTGTGCATGCAGAACATGAGTGCTGTTCCAGTTGATTCAAATTGTTCAGTTACTTCTTTTTGTGGGCAGACTTGCAGAGAGGTATTGAGCTCTTTTTGCTTCCTTGAATTTTGTGTTCCAGTTGTAGAACCATTATTTCTTTTCTTCTCTTTCTTTCTATTTTTATTAGCAAACAATTCTACTATGGTTTATAGTTTTTGGAATTTAATGAAGTGTGTGAATTGTTGCTACTTTGGTAGATATTTGCATATGACCTTATTTCATGAGAGTGCTAAGCAATGTCTTGACTTTCTTCTCCATTTTTTTCCCTTTTTTATTGTCTCTCTCACATAGTTATCAAAGGTGTGCTTAAGTTGCGCCGAAGTTGCACCTAGGCGACACTTTACTCAAGGCAATGTGGTTATTGCCTTGAGTATGGTCAAGGTGACTAATGGTTCCAAGACGATCCCCTTTAACGTTTTTTAACTCTTTTGGAGAAGTTTTAGGCATTGGAAAAACATGCTTTATTATCACCTAAGTTATCTTTGACTAGATTTGACAGCTATTGCCAATTTATGGACAATTTTAGGCACGGTCTTAGGCTTTTCGGTAGGTTTTGGGCAATTGTCAACTAGTGGGTTATTGACAATTTTTGAGGTTTCTAATAGGGTTTGAGGTTTTTGGAGAGATCACCAATGAGTTTTGAAGGTTGTCGAGAGATTGATGGTGAGTTCTAAGGTTGTCGAAGGGTTTGTGAACGAGTTCTAAAGTTGTAAAGAATTCAAGGTCGCCAAATAAGCTTTTTTGGGTCGTCGTATAGGTTGCTTGCCACTAATCCCTTATATAATTGTCAGAGAGGTCTAGACATAATAACATGTTGTCGGTCTGATCTAAGATTGTTGATGAAGTTGCCAATTAATTTTTTAATGTCAATATAGCAAAAAATAAATAAATAAATTTAATGGAGAATGGGAATTTTTTTAATTGAAATTTTTAATAACCTTAGGTAAAAAAGCGATGCCTTCACCTTGCCTATCTTGCCTGGGCGCTGGAACCTCTCATAGCCTTTTGATGCTTTTTTCCTTTGGCAACTGTGCTCTCTGTTTTTTTTTTTTTTTTTTCAATTATTATTCTGTGTAAAATATTAGCAATTGAAGAGGGTTTTTCTTTTATTGATGCTTAATTGCTAGATATTAGATTTATTGTTGCAAATATAATTTATATGGCTTTAAATGTTCCATGTTCTTCAATGGACATATGGCTGTTGTTACATGAAAGCTGCAATTAAGGGATGGCAGTTTTGTGAGTTTGCAAATTTACTTCAGTTTAAGATTTGTTTTGTTCCCCCATTAGTGAGAGTGTAGCTGGGTTAGATAGATGTAATTTTATTCATCTTGGTTAAATTTTAGCTGCTATGATTCTGGAGACATGAATTGTGCTAAAAATGGTATTTTCAGTAAGACTAAGTTATGTCTTTTGTTTATGCTGCCTTATTCACTTTTCCTGGAAGTTTGAAAATGGAGATATTTGTTAAGGTTATTTTTAACTGCAGTTGTCTTTCCCTTATGACATTGGACACATGGTATAATTTGATTATACCCATCTTAACTCTGTCGTCAAATACATTCAGTGTTATTTTTTTAGGAAGAGAGATCATCATTCTGTTTTTGTTGGTGTGTGGGGGTGCATGTCAAAGGTTATTGTGGGTGGGGACTTAATGAGTGAGAGAGGTTTCCTTGTTGCTTGTGTGGACTTAATGAGCAAGAGGGGTTCCCTTGTTGCTTTGTATTGTTTGACCTCTTGTTTCTTCATAGTGTGGAAATGTTCTCTTCTAACCTCATGCTTATGATTGTGTATTTTCTGCTGCTACTGCAGCTGTTTGAGCATTTGCAGAGATATCTGGGGGTCAAAAATGAATTGGAAGGGGGGTTTTCATGGTCCCTTATTCGTCGAACAGATGAAGATTCAGACACAATGCTTCGAGGACTTCCTCAAAGGGTGGAAAACAATTCTAAGCTGGCTGTTGCACTGACTGTTATGGATGAATGCTTTTTGCCCATTGTTGACCGGAGGAGTGGAATCAATTTAATTCATAATGTTCTTTATAATTTAGCGTAAGCATTTATTAATGCTGTCACAAACAATTTTAATTTGGCCTCTATTTTCTTGAAGCGGTGCTTGGCTGGCCTAATACATTTGAAGGATGTTTATCTTGATAGTTTATTTTGCATTTAACATGAGCATGTGAATGGTTTTGTCATGTGCGTTTCGTTATGGTCTTCATCAATTTCACCGCATGTAATTTGCACGGGAGCATGAACGAATGAGACTGTATCTATGCTTCTTATATGCACTTAAGACCTCTTTTCTATGGGCATTGCTTCTAACTTATGCTGTCAAAGTTAAAATCTAATTTTATGGACTTTCTTGTTGCCTTGGGGTGTGCAACTAGACATAGGTTATCGGATGAAGATATCATGCTTGAGCTTTTTGTATTCAACTGCAATCCTTTAGATAATTTTAGGGGACAATTTTATCAGCCTATTCTCCTCTATGTCTTCTTCAGTAAACTGACTTGGGTCAATTTTAAGTAGGCAGATTGTCTTACAAGGTAAGATAATGAAACATCTGCATTTCCGGACACATTTTGGCTGTAACTTTACTATTTCACTATGTAAAAGAATATTATATGTATACTGAAAAAACATAATGTAGTTTGTGCTTTTTCTGTGTTTAGACCACATATAACAGATTAGAACAATCTCTTTCAATGTCCCATATTCAGCTGTCTACTTACAACCTCAGTTGAGAATTTGTTATAAGAAAAAATGTTTTATGTATTAGGCAAGTATGAATTTCCTTAATGGTTTAGTATATTGTATGACTCAGATGATCCTTGCCTGTCAACAATGTGACTACAAATTAATTTTGTCACTATCTCAAGCTTAAAGACTTTCAACTTAGCTTTTGTCACTGGCAGGGCTGGGCTAGGAATCTTGTTTTTGTTGTCATTTGTTTGATTTGATGGCTAAATGATGCTTTGATGAAGTCAATTTTACTTCTGTCGTGCTCTAGTTAGCTTTTTGGTGCAAATATGTCCAATCTTATTGGTAAAGTTGGAAAATGGTCTTAGATAGATCATCTGTATTTTATATTAATTTTTGTACTTATAAGGCACTGGTTATTTCCATATTGATTTTATTATTCTATGAACACTTTTATGTTATGGTCTTTCTCATTTTTGTTCTGATGTCAGCATTCATGAATGTTGTATAATAAGTGTTTTTCTGCTTGGGTGCTTGTGAATGTTGTTTTTCCAGTTATATTATCCTCCTTTCTGGAATATATACACTTAGTATGTTGTCCTTGCAATTATGGTTATATATCTTTGACTAAAATTAGTTAGTGTATTTGCCTTTTATCTTCTGAAGATCAAACTTCAATCGGCTGAACTACAGTGGTTTCTACACTGCTATTCTGGAGAGGGGAGATGAAATAATTTCAGCAGCATCTATCAGGTACTTTGCCACATTATGCTCATGGTCATTTTATTGTATTCAATAATGTGGTCTGGTTTGTTCCCATTATTATTTTGTACGAAATAATTGTTAAATCAGGCACATGAAAAATGCCATAAAGGTTAACAGTACAGCAAAGAAAAAGAAACACTTATAGTTTTATTGATCATTATCCAGCCAGACTCTGTTTGGAATAGGAGTTCTAGTTAATGTGTTGGGATATGATGTGTCTGTGGATTAGTATACTGATAAATTGTACCATTTTCTTGCCATTCCTGATTAGATTCCATGGGACTCAGTTAGCAGAGATGCCTTTCATTGGAACTCGCCATATATATAGGCGCCAGGGAATGTGCCGTCGACTTTTTTGTGCCCTTGAATCAGTAAGTTGTTAAAACTATGCCCCTATATTGTTGTATGTATTGAAATGAGTATTCACAAATCTTTTGTCTGTATATTTTACCTTTTTTTGTTGTTGTTCCTTCAACTCTCCATTGATGTCATCTTGTTTTTATTCTATTTGAAGGCACTCTACTCTCTCAAGGTTGAAAAACTGGTTATCCCTGCAATTGCAGAACTTATGAGTACTTGGACGGGCATTTTTGGTTTCATGCCTCTAGAGGAATCACTTAAGCAAGAAATGAGGTCTTTGAATATGTTAGTATTCCCTGGTATAGATATGCTGCAGAAACTAGTACTGGAAGAGGAAAGTGTCAAGGAGAATATGAAAGCTAGAACAGGTTTCAGTTCATGCAATTTATTCTGTCTGTTTAACTGTATTTGTATATCTTTTGTTATTTAGGTAAGCCTCTTTTCTTTCTCCACAGGTTTACAGCGGACAGAGTTGGGGCCTAAGGCTGGTGTTATACCTGAGGTAGTAAATGAATCCAATACTGATTCATCAGTTAACCATGATCCTGCGGAATGTGAGGCCAAGGCTGGTATTAGACCTGAGGTGGCAAATGAATCCAATATTGATTCATCGGCTGACCATGGTCCTGTTAAGTGTGCAGATAGTGGTTTGAGTCATGCTAATCTTATAAATGGTGAGGTTGCAGCCACAGATTCTGACTCCAAGTGTCCAGATGTTTCCCTAAATGAATCATCTGTGCTGAGTGATTCTTCGAATGGACAAAATGTCTTTGTTGAGGGCACACCATGCCCTCATTCTCAACCTGGGGATAAGTTGGCTGAAGCTGCTTCGGATGGAAACTGTCTTTCTAACTCCTATACAAGCCATGATGCATCAGAGAGGAGAAATAAAGAGGCCGATAGGGATGTTGTTCATGCCATAGATGTCAATGTTTCTGCTTCTCATGTAGTTAAAATTGCTGACTCTGCTAAGGAATCTGCAAGTCCTAGCTCTCAATTTGCAGACAAGTCATCTGGATTCACTTCGGAGAGGAAAATTCTTGAAAACAATCAACTAACTGATTCTCCTCTTGAAGAAAACTTTCCGTCCCGCAAAGAGGATGATACAAACGATGCCTGTTCAATTGACGTTAATATTGCCACTTCACATGAAGATGAATTTCCAGTTACAGGTGGGAGGAGTGCAAGTTCTGATTTGAAAGCAGAGGATAAATTAGTTGAATCTGTTTCGAACAAGTCTCTTGCCATTGATGAGAATTGTGACATGCAATCAAAGTTGAGTTCGTCTGTCAAAAAGCGTCGCGAGTTTTGTAAAGAGGTTGATATGATTGAGGCCCATCCTATAGATACAAATATTGCATTGGACATGCAGAATAGACTGGTATCAGATGATCCTGTCAAAGACGGTACTCTCTCATGTATAGAGGATGATACCGACAATGGCTGCCACACAGATTACAACATGGCCACATCTGATGAAGTTAAGATTCCCATTTCTGTTGCAGTGAGTTCAATTGTTGATTCACAAGCAGAGGGAAAATCGTCTGAGCCTCCTTCCAAAGCCATTTGCAATGAACTACAGATAAAACAGAATCCGTCGCATTCTCCATCCAAAGATAATACTAATAAAGTTGCACATCCTGATTCTGCCCCATGTCCAGGGGAAATCGCCACAGAGAATACTACTGGAGCGGGCAATTCCATGTGAGAAAGTACATAATATTCAGTCACCCTTATGCCACTGCTTGAAGCTGAAACTGAGTTTGTTTCTGTTTGATCTAGCTACTACATTGCATCATGGTTGTCTTGTAAGCTCTACCTGGTAACAATTTTTTCCGCCATAAATGTTAAGGCTGTGATACTTTATATTCATAAAGCCTAATGACACCCAATGGCCTAAGGGTAAGGTTAAGCACCATCTCTAAGAGTCTTCAAAGAGTCTTTAAGAGGGGGACTTCTTAAGATGTGGTTAGAAGTGTATATAGCTGATCCAATTTGAGTGTAGGAAGTTGATAGATAGTCTGTCTGTCTGTCTCTACCAAGCGGTAATTAAGAAATTTTTATGTAGCAATTTGTTGTTGTTCAGTGTATCATAAGGCAGCTCATCACGTGACAAATTTGAGGCTGGTTAATGTTTGAAGAGCCTGCTTCTCTTGCTTCCCTTGTTTTCAATGTTTGCCATGCACGTGAGCACATTTTGGGAATTTGAACTCTTTCATTGTACTAATCAGCCCAAATGACTTATTTCTAGGTACATATTCAAGTATTAGTACTTACTGTTATCTAATGCAAAAGTGAACTTACTTCATTTAAGATGTCAATTAAACTATATGTATTAAGCGTTTAAGGTTAACAAAATTAATAAAGTATTATAAAACTTTCAAGTAAAAGACATCAATTCTAGTTTTGATCTCGTTTGTGAAAATTTGTACCGAACGAGTTTAAAACCACTAGTTCTAATAAAGTATATATATTGAAATGCAACGAACTTAACATATTGTTGTATAATGGTGCTATTTATGTGGTTACAAATATTTGTAGGGAATCAAACAGATGAACTATAAATAGTAGGGTGGATTTAAGTTGAATAAATAAAGGTTAGTCTAAGTTTGACTTAAATTTTGAATGGTAAGTTGGAAATGGAGTTTGGCTCGTTAGAGTAATGATGAGTTCATTGAAGAAGTTGAAAAAGTTGTTAGTGAAGATAAATGGGGTTTTCAAAATGATAAAGAAGAACAATCATTAGAAAAGAAAAATAATAGATAAAGAAAGTGAAAAGTCATCTAGATGAATATCATTAACTTTTTGATGACTTTATTGAATTGAGTTAGGGTTATCTCTACCCTGCTTGAACTCAAGTTGTTTGACCTATCATGATCTGTGTCTAAATTGCCGTAGAGCACATCTAACCTTGCAACCAAGCCAAAGACATTAGTCTTTTATTTAATATAAGGCCAAACGACTATTTCCCACCCAAGGTCTGCTGTAATAATAAGTTTCCACTCTTTAACTATGGAAACATCAAATACCCACCCATGGCTAGTTAAAAATAACGGTGGTAAGGGTAAAATCGTCATTTTCTCTATAATATTAAAAAATAAACTAAAATATAATCTATTTTTACCCCCTTAAACTTTGAAAACTAAAATTTTTCCCCAGTCTAAGTTTTAAAAAATGGCAGTTTCACCCTAGGGTTTGGTTTTAAAATCTCTAGCGACATCTCCGGCTCCATTGCCGACGGCCTCTCTCTCCTGAGACATCCTCTCCTTTCGACAATCTCTTTCCTCCCATTTGGAGGGCCGATCGACGTCAGATATGTCTTGGGAGATGAAAAACTTCATCGGGGAAGACAAAGACGAAGCCGTTGTCTTTGTCTGAGAAGACAAAGAACTTCATCTTCCTCGACGAAGTTCTTCATCTCCGACGCCAATCGACCTTCCAAATGGGAGGAAAGAGATCGTCGGAAGGAGAGGATGTTTCCTCTGGGAAGACGATCGTCTTCCCATACGAAGACGATGGGAAGACAAAGAACTTCGTCTTCCCCGACGAAGTTTTTCGTCTCCCAAGGCGTCTTCGATGTTGATCAGCCCTCCAAATGAGAGGAAAGAGATCACCGAAAGAAGAGGATGCTTCGGGAGAGAGAGACCATCGGTAATGGAGCCGGAGAGGTCGCCGGAGATTTCAAAACCAAGCCCTAGGGTGAAACTATCATTTTTTAAAACTTAGGCTGAAGGAAAATTTTAGTTTTTAAAGTTTATGAGGATAAAAAGAGATAAAATTTTTAGGTATTAGGGTTCTGTTAAATTTAACCGGTTATGGATGGGTATTTAATGTTTCTATAGTTAAAGGATGAAAACTTGTCATTACAGCATACCTTGGGTGGGAAATAGTCGTTTGGCCTTGATATAATGAATAATGCTTAAGATTTTTTAAGTGACATTTTCCAAATTTAAAAATGATTAATACCACTTGCATAATTGAACCTAATGCAAGCTGCCATTCAACTTTATTTAAGATAACAGGCAATATTTTCCTCTCTTTAATTGCTATAACTAGAGATATCGGTAGGTTAGATCAGCTCTGACGTGACCCATTAGACTTGTGGGCTCGGCCTGAAGTTAGTATAGTGACATGCCTTTGGGTCCAGATGCCCCACAAAATTCATAAGGCTCATAACTTGATTTAATATATAGAAGTGCCGATTTTAAATGAGTCGGCCCATTAATTTTAATTAAAAATAAAATTTTATATTATAACTATTAATTAATTATTTTTTATTAATTAAATAAACAGTAATAGGTAAGGTTGGCTCACAAGCTTTGTATCTAAGCTTAAAACCTATAGGTTAGACTCGATATATCACAATACCAAACTAGGCCTTATCATTTCGGGCTTTAGGCCGATTCGACTTATTTGATCCCTCTAACTATATCATGTCAGTTAACAAATTTTATTGACACAATCCCCAATGAGTGAGCAAATAAATTTTTTAAAATTGGAGGGTGACAAAATCGTTGAGACAAACTTTGGGTGCGTTTTTAAACGGACATCTTTTCCTCGTTTGTCCTCCCTCTCAGTTTCTGTCGCCCTCACAAATGCAGCTCTCTGTTCGTCTCTCTGCCTCCACACTCCACCTTCTTCCTCTTCGGCCAAAATTTAATCTTAATCCTCCTCACAGACTTCTCTTTCCAATCTCCAAACACTCCCCTTCCTTACTCCTCCTCTCTTCAAATCATAATTGCCGCATGAACACCTTCATCACACGCGCCTCTCTAAACCCTGACGACAACACTAGCACTACCAGCAACGGCTCCGCCTTAACTTCTTCTACTATTGATTCTGGTAAAATCGTAATTGATTTTCTCTTTTTGATTGAAAAAAAATTAAAAGTTTATTTTGATTCTGATTTTTTTTCTTCTTTTGCTGTTTCAGGCGGTCGAATTGGAGAAGTGAAGAGAGTGACGAAAGAGACCAATGTTTTTGTCAAGATTAACTTGGACGGTTCTGGAATTGCTGACTCCTCCACTGGCATTCCCTTTCTAGATCACATGTTAGATGTATGTTTTTGTTTTTTTATTATGTGCCTGTTTAGTATAGCTTATTTAATCCAGATTATTGGATTAAATAATCATTTATATAAATTATGTGAATAATTTAATTGTGGATTATAATCATATTTTTAAATTATTTAAGTCATAATGTCAAGTTAGGTTGGCATTTTCTGGATTATTGGAATTAGTGGTTTTTTTATTTTTTAACATTTCTAATCCATAAGCTAAAGTATTAAGCATATTGAACATTTTAGCACAAATAATCAACTTTTTAGATAATTTGTTAAACTGTCACATACACGATTGAATTATGATTATTTATACTCCAATAATCAGAAGGTGTACTTGATTATCACATGGCCAATTATTCCTATAATCATAATCTAATAATCATAATCTAATAATCATAAGTTGTGCTAAACGGGCACTATGTATATATAATTAATTTACTATCAGGGATTTAATTTGAGTTATGTGTGCTGGTATTGATAGCAACTTGCTTCTCATGGGCTGTTTGACGTGCATGTGAGGGCAACTGGAGACATTCATATTGATGATCACCACACCAATGAAGATGTTGCGCTTGCCATTGGAACTGTAACTCTTTCAAGCCTAAAATTAGTTTTTGAAATTATGTATCTTGAGAATGCTGAGAGTTTATTGTAAGTTGATGTCAGGCATTGCTGCAAGCCCTTGGTGATAGAAAAGGAATTAACCGGTTTGGGGACTTTTCAGCGCCTCTTGATGAAGCATTAATCCATGTTTCATTGGTATGATTGTTTCTTATTGTATTTGTTAGACTATTTTCATGGTGAATATTGACCTTTTTCTTAATATTACCTTTAGGACAATGAAGGATTCTGTTACTGATTACAGAAAAATGGACAGAATTAAAATTCACTCTGGTAAATCATACCAAAGCTGCCATAGAAATTTTATGGTTTTGCTTTCAATTTATCATTCAGAGCTATGGCTTGAGGATTTGGTGATTTTTGAAGTTTGTAGTATATGTCAGCTTTTTATTTTAGATGTTAGTGTGAAAAGAAATTTTTGAATCAGAAACTAGAATTTAGTACTTGATTTTGCTTAAGAGAATCTGATTGGAAATTTATGAGTTTTTCTTTTTGGATATTATGGAAAGGCTTAAGGCTTTGCTATACGAGAGCCCTGTTTCTTTTTGGTTTTTCTTTTGAGGTTTAGTTGTACATGTATACTATACTATGTTATGATTGAAAGATTTGGTTATTGGTAGAGTTATTTACTAGTTTCTTTTTCTAATTTGAATTGAATGCTTAATTTGAGATGCTTTTTATTCAGGATTTATCTGGACGTCCTCATTTAAGTTATGATTTGCAAATTCCCACAGAGAGAGTTGGAACATATGACACTCAGGTACTTGTTTGCATCTTTAATTCCAAACTTACACTTTCAGATTTCTTAGTCTGTTCTACACTTTCCCTGCAGAGATGTTAACTTAGTATGATACTCACTGCAACTTTGGGAATTTTAAAATCACAGTACAATTAAGCTAGTGGTTACTTGTTTCTGTTTTTTTACTGGATTTATTATTTGCCAAAATATTTTCTTTTTTCATAATTTTGTTAGAACACTTTAATATGCAGTTGGTGGAGCACTTTTTTCAGTCTTTGGTGAATACTTCTGGTATGACACTTCACATCCGGCAGGTATGATTTACTGAAAGCTGCTTAAATGTCATTGTTTTAATTTTTATCATCCAAATATTCGTGATTGTTAGGAACTGAAAAATTGGAGTTATACAACATGCTTAGTGCTCATTGTACTTGACACATGCTTTGTGCTCATTGTACTTGACTCATTATTCATTAACATTGGCTTATGACTAGAATTTATTTGCAAATGAAATGTAAATTTTAATCTAGGCAACCTATCTCTTTAATTATAATTTTTTTAATTTTTGACCAATTACATATATAACTTTGTTGATCATTCCTCTAAATCTTTCGATTTTTGAGAAAGTTTTGCTCTGCTTTTTCATGGTTCTAATTTTGTTTGATAACAGCTTGCTGGAAGAAATTCTCACCATATTATTGAGGCAACCTTCAAAGCTTTTGCAAGGGCTCTTCGACAAGCAACTGAGGAAGATCCACGACGTTGTGGGACCATACCAAGGTTTGTCATACTTCTACTTAAATAAATATTTTATCAATTCTAAATGCATTGTCTTTACCTGTTTAATTATTCTGAAGTTGATTATAAAGATGTTGAATAGTTGTAATTGTACTTCAGTAGTATCATCGTTTGTCATGTAACATTTTTGAGTTCTTGATGTCATAGATAATTTCCTTCTTCAAAACCATTTTTTCTGCTTCTTACTTCTGGTTAGATCTTCAGATATGCTTATTTATCATTAAAAAATACCTAATCATTGGCAGAACATGGCATCAAATATTGTGGCCGTTTACCATAAGATTGTAATCCAAATTTCTTTTGTCTTCTTTATCCTTAGGAACTGTTTCATTATCTGCTTGTTACAGACATTTGATGTACAGTTAAAGATCGTTACACCTGTTGGTGTCATCTACAATTTTTACTCAGCCAAAAAGGAAATGTTAATGTGTAGAATTGTATTATGATGGATTGGTTTATTAGAGGAACTCAAATATTGATTATGTAACTTTTTTTTGTTTCACAGCTCAAAGGGGGTCTTGTTGCGATCCTGATGCTTTGTTGGCATCATGGAAGGGGAGGATATTTGAACACTTTAGGTGATTATGTATAAGGGCGATATCCACACCCTCAAGCACCCAAATTGAAATGTATTGTTCACATTTGTTGTTATCATTAGTTGGAATGCCGCTCCAGTGAAATAGAGCAAGGGATTTTCAAATTGAAATGACTTTTCTGGTGAGTGCTTGCTGGACATGTAGAATTATATGGTCTATTTAACTGGCATATGAATGTTGATGAAGCAATTAAACTATGTAATTATTAGTTTATGTGCCTGAAAACATTGAAGTCCTAGAATAAATTAATTGTCAACTTATATATTCTTTCACCGTTTTGAACAAACTTGCAGAAATTTTTATGTATGTATTCAGTTTCTGGTTGTGGGTTTTGAACATCTAATGAGGCTTGGGTTGGATGACTTTAACTTCTAACCTTACATTGCATTTTGATTCTTTTGGCAATTGGGATGAACTATACATGGTTTCCTGTGAATTTGAACATGTGCACCTCAGCGCATCTTATGAAACAATGGTGTTCTCAACTTGAGAAGTTATCAATCTGATTGCCATGCTTAGTGACTTCCAAAGGTAAAAGTACTGTTGATAGTTAAGCTTCTAGCTTGTGATTGAATTGCAAATAGCTTTGTTCTAATTAGGGATCCAAGCTGAACTAGCTCAGTGTTCAGCTAAAACAAGTTGGGGTAGCCTCAAGTTGAGTTTGAGTCTATATAGCTCGAATCTAGTGAGTTGTTAGAAAGTTACTGATAGATTCATCTTCTTCGATAATTTTTTTTTCTTTGATGAATCTTTCTGGAACATCATCGCTCGCTCAAACTCGAGCTTAAGTTGTGCTTTTAGGATTTGAGTGGAGCTAAAGTTGACCGACGTTTGAGCCTAATTTAACTCAAATGCACCCCTTGTTCTAATTTTCGTAGAACATTTAATTCTGCAGTGTGATTCAACGTATTCTGCAGTGTGATTCCGCAGTGTGAATATCTACAATTTCAGTTGCAACAATGTAATCATAAAATAACTTTCAGATAGTTTGCCATCATGACGCAGAGGTTTTCTTGAATCTCAACGTTCTGGAAAATTTGGTACCCATAAATCAACAAATTAATTGATGTGGAAAAAAAAAAATGGTCAGGATTTGCCAATCTATAAACAATAACAGTATGGGAAGACGTTCAGGTAATTACAAAAATTCACCATCTATAACCTGACCGTTCAATGTTTTAGACCTCGCCTCTACAGAAAGCGGAGCAGATGGGCCTGCCAAATATCTGATTGCTCTCTCCAGCTCGTCATATGATTCCTGAAATTGGACCACAAGACGTAACCTCATAATAAAATCAAGGGATTGCCAATTTGGTGAGTCCCACATAGGTATATACCAAACACAATTAAAATTATTTATTTTGTTTTATCAGTAAAAAGATTTTATCAGTACTATAATTATAAACAATAAGATTATACACACACTTATTTGATATATAATTTAGACATATAGATGATATATTATTATATGATTAGATAATTTTAAATTAAAAATAAAATAATATTTAATTATATGATGATATATCATCTATTTATATAAATTATATATAAAAAAATATGCATTTATAACATTATTCTATTAGAAAATAGTACATGTTAAATCTCAGACGAGAGAATTCACACCTTCACTTGAATTAACAACAAATGTCACATTCAGGTAGTGCATTTTGAACTCACATTCAAACCTCACCAGCAAGACTCTTTTCTTTTGTCCCCTCCTCCAATTACTCAAATAGTCTCTAATAGACTCTCTGTTGCATCTGCATTCCTTCTAAACGTAGGGTATGTTATATCTTTGGGATCTTCCTTCAATGATTCATCACGCAACGCAATGTCTTCACTAACTCTCTAGCTGACAAGGCTTTGCCAAAACTATCCCAGATTCTTTTTATGACCAAGGAGCCCTGTTGACTTTGTTTGATAGGTAAATATCGGGTGTAGTGATTAGACCTATAACTACTATATTGAATAAATTAAATGATCGAAAAACTATCCCAAATTTTGGTTTCTCATTTGGGTCAAATAGTGACTTGATTGCCTTGACAACTCCTCAATCTTTTGTTCTTTTCCAACTTAGTTATATTCAGTTTTTGTTGATATTATTCGGTTTTATAAAAATGAGTAGTTTAATTAATGGTTTATGAACAGTAAAATAGTAATTTTACTATACAAAGTCAAATATATTAAAAAAGATATTATAAGGATAAAATGATAATTTTATTATAAAAATTAAAAATAAAAGAATAATTATTTTATATATATATCATTTTAGCGTTTTAAATAGGACAATTAAACAATTCTATATATTTGAAAACTTATCATTTAACCCTTACAAAAGTTAGGAAACCCTAACCCTAGATAAAGAAGTCGTAACCCTAACCCTAAAATTATTGTCCCTTTCTCTACCTCACATTATCATTGACAACTTCACGATTTGTCATTTTTCTCTACGTTAATAGTAGGGTTAACAAAGAAGTCGTAGACCAACTTGTCGGCAAAGGTGCTGACCTAAATTTGAAAAAGTTTTAATATAAGAATTTATTATAGCTTCGAGAGGGTGAAGGGATGGATTGACCAAAGAAGATTGTAAAAGGAAAAGTGAAAGTAAAAGAATATAGTGTTGATAAAGATTCGATATCTAAAGTTTTTTTTTTTTTTCAATTTTGTTAGTTTTGGGTGATATTTTAATTTTGAGTACTGAAATAGTAAAAGATATTAGAACTATTAACTTTGCCATGAAGTTAGGGGTGACAAAGTTTTTCAAGCTAAACCTTGGGTGGGACATGTTATTCACACTTTAGTCTTTTCAACTAAACTATCTGTCTCCCCATACTTTACCTTATAACAATTCCCCCCCGCCATCTCTTTGGGACGCTCGTAATGAACCACACGTGGCACCTCTTGACGCCAATATATAAATCTTCTCTCTAGGGTTTTGTCCACTGAAACCAACGAGCCCTTTATAACCGTTGTGCTACTTTTCCTCTCTCACCAGCCAAACAAGCACGAACTGAGCAGAGTAGAAAAAGCTGAAAGAACTACACGATGGTGAGAATTAAATTATTTCTTATTATTTAAACTAGCCATTGTTGAAATTTATATATTGATTTGTTGAATAAGATAGTGGCTGTGTAATTCTGCAGTCTTTGGTGGCGAACGAGGACTTTCAACACATTCTTCGTGTATTGAACACGAACGTGGATGGCAAACAGAAGATAATGTTCGCCCTCACTTCCATTAAAGGTATCGGTCGCCGTTTCGCCAACGTTGTCTGCAAGAAAGCCGATGTCGACATGAACAAAAGGTTCTCTTTTTTCTCTCTGCATTTCCCCATGTTTTTATGCGAAGATGCAATAAATTACAGAGATATATATGTTCATAGAATTCGTAATAAATCTTAATTGTAGCGTTCTGATCCAATTGCTCGGTTAGTTATTGTCCCAATAATTTGTTTTGCTTTGGGGCTTTGTAATATAAAACACGTCTTGACAGCTTAATAACTCACAGGCTTGGGAATATGAAATTTAGGACCTTACATAACAAAAGATAGTGCGCATTGGGATAATTGAAGTGAAACTTATGATTTTGAATTTTACTGGCATCGTTTTGTTTTTGGGGTAAAGAAAAGAAACTTGTTTTTGACTTGGGTTCTTCTAAATTTTTCTGTAAATTGGTTTCCTTAGAGCCGGTGAGCTATCTGCTTCAGAGCTTGACAGCCTGATGACCATTGTGGCAAATCCTCGTCAGTTTAAGATCCCAGACTGGTTTCTGAACAGGCAAAAGGATTACAAGGATGGTAGGTACTCTCAGGTTGTCTCTAATGCACTGGACATGAAGCTTAGGGATGATCTTGAGCGATTGAAAAAGATCAGGTATTAAATTTTCTTGTTTTTTTAGTTGTATACTGTTGTAAATTTTATATTATATCAATTACTATATATCTTTTCTAAGTCTGATGCTTGTTTTGTAAATGAATCAATTTGTTTTGCTTGTCTACAAACTTGCTTATTTTTTGTTATTTTTTTTGTTTGTTTATCAGAACCATGGTTGTGTTGGTGAACACTTCTTGATTGAGATTGTTTATATAGAGCTAAAGTTTTAATTTCAAAGTTGACAACAGTGGCATGTTCCCTGGAGGAACAGTTTTGTATGGATCCATTTTCCGATCTGACATGGTGACACGAGTTTTAAAGTCTTTCTAAAATTTGAGCTTGATTCCAATAGATTTAATTGCAAACTGCATTCTCTTTATTGATGGCTCATATGTAGGACTTATTTTAATTTTTTTTTCACCCCTGATTCCTCTGACACCTATTATCCGGATCTTCATAACATTACCTTAATGTTGCATTTATGCTTTTCAGCCCCATGTGTTGCTGCTGTTATTTCTTCATATACTATATTTTATGGCCTGCCATGATTACTGGGATTGCTCATTTTTCATTTAGAGAGGTTAATTTTAGTCAGAACTGGTAGTAGTCTGGACCACAAGATTAAAAGATTTGGGTGGGGAAAACACCGATGACAGTGAGAAACTAAATTACCAACTGATGCTGACGAAGTTCTTGGTAGGTCTTACATAGATAATGTAGAATTTAAATCTATCTCTTTATGGAGTTTATAGTGATATTGGGTGGAAAGGCTTTTTCTGAGGAGAATTCAAAAGGTAGAAGTTGGACAATGTCTTTGATGGTAGACTGTTGACATCCTAATCGTTTTTTCTTATTGGAACCCTAACATCTCTCACTCTGTCATGAAAGTGTTTGTGTATTGTTTGGTTAATTGTTGGTGGTGATCAAAAAGTGGATATTAACTTTTCTGTGAAAGATCATTGTGAATGTTGAATGGTCCATTTCTGGTTTGATACCTTTATGACATTAGCATAAATCATCCCATCTAAATTCTACATTCAGTTTTGAATGATTACATATGTTGCCAATGAACAGAAACCACCGTGGTCTTCGACACTATTGGGGTCTTCGAGTTAGAGGACAGCACACCAAGACAACTGGACGCAGGGGAAAAACTGTTGGTGTCTCAAAAAAGCGTTGAGTTTTGTTTTGTCTTTCATGGGATATTGTGTTCTGGTAGCAAGGTTTGTTGATCGATTATGTTTACTTTGTTATTTTTCCTTGAGCTCAGGCTTAGAATGTCCCCTAGAAGGAACTGTTTTGATGGATCTATTTAGTTAATTTAATTTAATTTTTTAATCTTCCATTTGACTGTAGTTCTATTATGAAAGTTTTGATATGTGATTTTCCAAAGTAATTTATATTGAAGCCATTGGTGGTGAGTGGTGACATTCTTTGTCGTGGACATGGCAGGTGGCCGGACTGCCCTGTGGCCTAGCCCAGTCTTCCATTTTTGGCACAGCCTGTATAATTGCAGGTCATGTCAGTCTCGTGGTCATGCTGGTTATGACGGGAGCCTTGGGGCAAGACCTGCGCTTCGGCCTGGCACCATTAACAATTAATTAAAAAATAATCAAAAATTTGACAGTATGAAAAATATATAAAAAAAAAATTAAAATTTTGAAAATATGAAATGTATATAATTTTATGAGCCAGTCTAAATTACACGTGTGTTTGCCCCTGTACGCTTTATAGTGCAAGCGAGTTGGCTCTGTTTGCTAGGCTCGTTAAATGGTGAACTTAGACGTAGTTTGACCTCTAGTACAGTCAGCCATGGCAGAGTAGGCTTGACACAGTCCTCTGGCCTAGTTTTCTAGAATTTGATTACAGTTTAACAAGTTGGTTTATCAGTGAATTCGTGTAAAATTAAACTCAAATAATGACTAATTAAAATTAAATTAAAATCTAAAATAATTAATTTAGATTTTATTATAATTTGTGGGTTGTAATTGTCCGTATAACCCTAAAAATTGTTCTCCTCAATCTCTAAATTGTTAAAGTGCACACATTAAAGAAAAATTATCTTAATTATTATTTATGAATTAAAACAAAATTCATACTATTAATTATTAATAGTGTTAAAAGTTAAACCCGTATTTGTATAATAAAATATAAATTTAATTTTTTAATAAAAAATATTAAAATTTAGTTATTTTAATTTTAAAAAACAAAGTTTTAATTACTTAAATATCTAATACCATAAGTAATTATGGAAAACATCAGGGGCTTTATAGTAATTGTATCCTAGTAATTTACCCTGCAGTTCTTTCATGGAGAAATCAATAAAATGAACACACAGAATAAAAAATCACTCAGTCGCGCCCAATCTTCTTCTCCATAAGCACTCAAATCAAAGTCCAAAACGGATGGCCGGTGGGAACAACCCTAAGTCCTCCTCATTTTATAAAGGCCCTTCTTCATCTCACCGTAAATCCCGCTGGGAATCACCCAGACACCCACCGTCCGATCGAAAATCCAATCCCTCTCCCAAACCTCCCATCCCCGCCCAATCTAAACCCTTACCCGACCCGACCCTCGCCCCATTCACTCCACCCGGACCTCCCTTGCCCTTCTCTGATCCGCCACCAGCTCCCTTCTACGGTTTCCACATGCTCGATCGTCGGACAATTGTCCTCGCTGACGGCAGCGTCCGGTCCTACTTTGCCCTTCCGCCTGATTACGATTTCACTCACCGGTTTTTACGGAACGATTTGGGTAATAGGTTTTCGCTGCAATTGAGTCCCGAAGCGGGAGGGTTTCGTGACACTCGGGAGTTTTGGAGCAAACCGATTGGCGGTGGTCCCGATGGGGCGGGACCAATGAAGAGAAAGTACGGCAATGACAAGCAATTTGCGAACCCCAGCGGCGAGGGTTTGGCAGGAACGAGTGGCAATTTTGAGGAGGAATTGAGGCCTGTCAAGCTTATGAGGAATGGTGTTGGTGGTGGTCAGAGTGTTGTGAAGCATAGTTATTTTGAGGTTGATGAGATTGCGTTAAAGAAGGCGTTTTTGCATTTCGTGAAGGCCATTAATGAGAATGTGGCGCAGAGGAAGAGTTATTTGGAGAACGCGAAGCAAGGACGGCTTCAGTGTATTGCCTGTCGCAGGTTTGATTGATTCAGGTTTAATGTGAAATATTTATTTGATTATGAATAGTTTTGACATACTTATAAGCAACACATGCATCCATAAGAGTGAATTATTTTGCGTCAAGAAAACCTACAGAAGGATGTGTTCTGATGTAAAGTTTGTTGTTTTTTGTTGAGCGGAGAGGTTAACTTATCCTTGGGGGTATGGGTTGCTAAATTATGTTAAATTCATATTTCACGTGTTCGAATCTGCCTTTCTGTCCTTTTTCTTACATGTATGGGTAATGGGAAATTGCATGTGGTTTTCGCTTATTGCTTGATTAGAGCCTATAATTCATGGAATCGGTATTGCATCTCACATATGGTGGTTATCTGGTTTGCACTTATCAAATCTCAAGAGTAGAATAGTGTGGATTTTAAGTTTCTGAGCATAGTAGCTCTCATTGTCAGTGTGGTAAATGAAAGTAAGTTTGTTTGCATTTTGGCATGAGAAGCTCAATCCAACACTTTCCCGCATTTTCTGAATAATTTGAAAAGAGAGACAGTTTTATCTGTTTCGTTTTTTGGTGAGTGGATATAGGCTATATTAGCTGTTTTATGTTTATGGCTTAGGCTTGAAATTATTTGCACTTTTTCTTTAAATTCGAGAGTATTTATAGTTTTGGATTATTCTGTAAGTTTTAAATTATCAGTGTTAGGAGTTAAGCTAGACTTTAAATGGGAGACAAACATGAAGATATTGATTTCTCAGTTTGGAAGTCATTAAAGGATTGCTTGCTTCTCATGTTTGCTTACTCTCTATCGGTTTTCTCTTCAGTTGGCCTCTGTGGTTAGAAGGTGGTCTATGAGTAAATTTATTTATTGTTGTCAGGATATCCCCCTGCGTTTTGGACAAGCTAGCGACATGGTCTTCTCTCACCCTCTTAAAAATTTTGATTGCAGAATTAGTGCTTACTTTATAGCTCCTATTTTTATGCTTGTGCTTGGTGGGTGACTTTTTAGCTCTTGTTTTTTATTTTCTTAGCATAGTCACCACCTGTGTTTTCCATAGCGAGGAGCAATTTGAATTGTTAGAAACTTTCTTGGAAGATATATCCATTATTCTTTTTTGGAGAAGATACTTAAGTTCTTATGCATGTGTGTTATCTTTTTGGTAAAGTTCATTATCATTTCATGACTGGAAGTTGCATTGTTTGATAGTCTTTACCATTGTAGTTGATTGCTGAAGTTTTTGCTCATGGTTGTGGTGCAACTTCCAGGATGAATTTTTTTAGCTTGGCTTCATCAAATTTAAGGTTGCCACTGCCTGTATTAAACTTGATTTTGTCTATAATGAATTAATGCCGATGGAGTTGAATCCTCGTAAAAATATCACAATTTTATACCATGTTTTGCCATCATGACTGAATTCTTTGAGTATTTTCCTGCAGCCTTTGTTTTCCAAATTGGATAAATAACTTAAGCTGTGGCTGCCAAATTAATTAGTGGTTTTTCTATTTAGTTGTTGTAGAAGTAAATGTTTTTAGAATGCTTTTGACCCAAAAAATAAGGGAATGTGGGTTGATTTAGAATCAGTGAATTTGAGGAAACATTTGGAATTTAAAGTAGGTTTTAGGTTTGATCTTGTTTGCATGATATGACCTCAAATATGGTTTTAAGAATATATGTCTAGTATTTCATTTGCTTTTCTCTATGTTTCAACAGATGTGCTCGTCCCCATACCAAGGGATTATGTAATATTTTGACCGAATTGTCTTTTTTCTTTCCTGGCCTCTTCCAATCATTTTGCATGTTTTTATTGATCTGTTAATTTGATACGAACTGTAGGAGAATTACACCTCAAAACCTAACTATTGAGATAGGAGAGCCCGAGGCCATACAAACCCCACACTAGTTTTTTACACTTTCCAATGTAAGATTTAAGTCTCATACTTTGCACTTGGAATCCTAATATACCATCACGCTTTGCAGCCCCGACGCCCAAGCTGGCTAGCTGTGCGCTAGCTCTCTGCTAGCGTTGGAGCCAATGCTACATGCCTTTCTCCTATAGTTTCTTTGTCACTTCTTTTGTACGGACTAATCCCTTTGATCCAATACCTCTCACATTGTGGCACTGCACATGCACTTTGCTTTTCTGCCTCAGAAGTTCACTAGTATAGTGATTTTGCTTTTCATTGTGTCTAGCTGACATAAATTATCTTGGAGGCTCATACTGTCAATAATTTGCACATGGTTATGATTTTCTTGCCAAGATAAGTTTGTGGGTGCTTTTGCAATTTCAGATGCTTTAATTCTTTCCTTTATTATATTTTAGGATTCAGGACTGATATCTAGAAGAAGAACGTGCATGTCAAAAAAAGAAATTAGCATCATTATACTCAGGACTCTCTAAAATGAAAAGAGCATTCTAAAACAGCCCTTTGCAAGGAAAATAGTGCATTATGAACCTTTAACAAAGATTTTATAAATGTGCTCCTGACCAAAGTTCTAGCAAATTAATTGGCATGTTTTTTGCAGACTTGTGTTTTTAGCTCTGGGCTAGATGAATTTATCTGTTCTTCAATATTAGTTGGAAGCCTGATGCATGCATTAGACATTGATTTATCCACCCCTTTTTCACAATAAATTGCTAGATTTATCTTGCTTGCTGCTAGCTTTTAGCATATTGTTTTAGAATATTTTTGCGTGGCTTTGCATATTCTTGAATTATCACTTATTTTGAAGGCCTACTCCAGTTTCTTTGTTTGAGAACTTTATGATCTAATGGTGTCTGTCAATAAGAATCAGTTCTATTATGCCTTGCTTTATGCTTTTTTCTAAATGTCTTCCAGGGTTTACCCTGTAATCTTGCCAAAAGATTATGTTTTTCCTTATGATTTTTTGTAAATTGTTACCAGGATTATTTTTATCTCAATTTCTTGTTTGTACATTCTGTGGATTGAGGATGGATTCACTAGGAACTGTCAATCGACAGGCTGAAAACCAGTCCCCTAATTAAGAATTTTGTATCCTAGGCATAACACAAATATTGGGGGACTTTTGTGTGAGATTTTATTACTGCAGCTTTTTGACTTTATGCTTGCTATGCAAGATTGCACAACATTCTTAAATATGGCTCCTGAGCTGTTTGAGTTGTTAATTGAGGCATTATTTTAACATATGTTCTATAATCATCTCGAAATGATGGCTTTTTATGATGGTGCTTTGTTTCAATGGTCTTTGAGGATCTGTTCTTGGAGCTCTTATTTTTCTTGAAATTGGTACATTTAGCTGTTCTGTTGTTTTTTCCTGTATTAATGAGAACACATTTCTTAGGCTTAGAGATGCAAAGCACACATTTTGGTGTGAAATAATTTGAAAATAGTGTGCTGACTAACTATTTCATTGTATTTTTACTATAATTCCTGAGTCATTTTTTTTCTTATTGCATTTTGCTGCTGATAGCTAGTATTATAGTCCCTGTGATTGACAAACCCTATGACTATTTGTTACTTCTCAGCAGAATGTGTGGCTTTTAGATATATTGTGGATGTGTTAGAAAATCTTTTCTCACGTTTGAGCTATTTTTTTTTTTTAAAAGCTTTGTTTTCCTCTTTGGCCAAGGGCTTGAGTTGATCTTTGAATTATTTACTTCACTTCATCAAGGGATGTTTTGCAGGTTTCCTAAAAGCTTATGTGGTCTGAAGTCCAACTCAATTGTTGCTTGCTTTTGACTGATGTATATGTCTAATTTAGCTCTTTATATGTTTATTGACAACTTAGAGTAATGATTATATTTGTTTTTGGAAGGCTATGTACGAATCTTAAAGTTTATATAAGGTAGGACTGTTGTTTTGTGCATAATTAACTGAGAAATCACTATTGTTCTTTGACTTTTGTTGCATTATAATGGAAACACTAATAGAGGAAAAACAATGTGATTGTGAAATTCGGTGACAAGAATGTAGTCATGTGTAACTATTACTAATGATTATTTAGATGGTGACAATATCTAAGTGTGATTGAACATAACTCAAGGTCTCCTAGTGTGGTTTGTTTTTAATGAACTCTACTTGTCGTTCCTGTAAGCTAATATGCTTGATGAAGGACTAGAAGATAAAATAAAGCCAAAATGGAATTGATTGTCCTTAATTCTGTGAAAGAAGGCAGTTCACTAGACCCATGCAGATTTTTACCAATCAATAAATCTAAGTTTTTGTTGAGTTGAACATTTATTTCTATAAGTTGGGAATCTTTTGTAATACTCTCATTTGATACCAATGGTTTGTATAGTTGACTTGTATTAAAGGTATACACTTTCAGTTTCCTAAATATTTTTTAATTGAGACTTTTCACCAAGTATAAGTGGCTTGTCAAACTTGCCTTGGAGTTCATATCTCATAGTTAATTTTTGTTAGCATGTTACTTCTCTTTCTATTGAAGTCAATATAGCCTCTTGTAGAAGCAAATACCTAATCATCCCAACTATCTTCCGCTTGCCTTTTTATTTGTTCTGCTGTTTAATGTGAAAGTAGGAAAACAGGTGTGGAAACCGATGTATTATCCTTGACAAAGCATATTCTTATCTGTAACACTTTCCCTTATACTTCATAAAGCATATTTCTTGGGCTGTGGCAACTCATTATAGGTCTCACTAAGTCTGTTCAGTCATTTTCGGTGCAAACTAGCTTTGATGTCCTTTTGGGATGAAGCTGCTTGTAAATCTGGATTCTATGTTAGTTCTAGTGCACTTTGAGCTAACATTCTGTGCTTTAGAAGAAAAATGATCTTGCTCATATGCTTCTCAAGAAGATTATTTTTGATGCAATTGTTATATTAATTCTTGCTACAGCTTGTGGAGCTAATGCTTTCTGTCTAGCTTAATGATAACTCTGATTTCCTGACTTATCTAACATAACACACATAGTACATGCATTCTATATGCATCTTGAATTACAGTCAAACTATTGTATTTGTTGTCTTTACTGTCTTTGGAGTTCTGACTTGTTGGCTTTCAGTGATGTCTGAGAGGAATTAATGAATCATCATTGTTCAATGCCCTTGATGTGCAAAATTTCAGGTCTTCAAAAGTTTTCCCTGATATGCATGGCCTGATAATGCACACGTACAACTCAGATAATGCTGACTTGCGTGTGGATCATTTGGGCTTACATAAAGCTCTTTGTGTATTAATGGGATGGAACTACTCAAAGCCGCCTGATAACTCTAAAGCCTATCAGTTTTTACCTCCTGATGAAGCAGCGGCAAATCAGGATGATATGATTATATGGCCACCCACAGTGATAATTCATAATACAATTACAGGGAAGGGTAAAGAAGGGCGCATGGAAGGATTGGGAAACAAAGCAATGGATAAAACAATAAGAGGTATAATGGCCCCTTCATTTCTTTGCCATTGTAATTGCTTTGCACCACTATTATCATCAATGATTATTACTTTGATGAGATCATTTGTGGGGATATTTTTCTTTCTGTATTACACTTTCTTAAGAAGGAACACATACCTAGAGCTGACTGGTGAGCATGGCCACAAGTAGCTGTCTCATAGTGTGTGTGATTATGACTTTGTGGAGTCTTCCATAGGCACTTTTTCTTGTCCTCTTTTTTCCATCTTTCCTTCTACTGTCCTACAGTGACCTTGAGCATGCAGCCCTAATTGTGAGCCATGTCTGACGGTCTACCTCACTTCTTTTTGTGCATATTATTTGATAACTAATTTAGTTATGCTTGTTTTATTGTCAGTTGCAATGCTTTACTAAACTAATTGCTTGAGGATCTGTTTGGATCTTGGAGTGTACTCTATGCATGGTACATATTGAGCTTATCATGTTATAAGAGTTCTTATTTAATTAGAAATTGCTGTGCTTTTTATTTCGTTAATACAATGGTCCTAATTTATTTAAGGACCTTATTGTTCCTTGGTTTTTTTTTTTTTTTTTTTTCTGGTTACCTATGTGAGTTGGCATATTTATGTGATTGGCTGAAGATTGCCAGGATTCACCAAAAGACTAGTTTAAACTTTCTGCTAGATTTGGGGTACTGCCCTTGAGCCAATCAAGATTAGTGGACTTGAAGCCTTTCCCCATAGTTGGGCTAAGCCTTTATTAATGATTTGCCTGTGAAGCTTCTCTAGCTTAAGTTGCATAATAATATGTTCAAGTGTTTTTTTTTTTTTTTTTGGATAACCGGGGACCCCACCTGTATTTGTTGGATGGGTAAACTCGGGGTACAGTACTGTATTAGGTAAGTCAAGGTTTCACCTTGAAAGTTCTAATGCTTCACTAGTTTTGCTAACCTTTGAGGTCATGTTCAAGTGTTTTTACTGTTCTTTAAGACCTTGATATTGCTCATTTGCCTTTTCCCTTTTTTTTGGCCCCTCTGATCAATGTGACGGTGATAACAACTTTGCAAGCTTGCCAATTTGAGTAAGGGTGATTGATGAGTTGTTACTAATCTTCCCATATTTGATGCAAAAGGACTAAGGCTCTTATGTGACAACTTTCTTTTTATATGCTTTTGAGCATCATGTTGGAGTTTTTGAAACCTTTGTCTTGCTTATATTACAATGAAGAATTGACCTCAGCATTGCTTTCAAGTTTCTATTGGTGGGTAACTGACATTTTCAAAAAAAAAAAAAACAAGGGATTTAGAAACTCTGAAGAGATTGGTGACTAGCAAGAACACTAAACAAGAACCTGTTGAAAATTGATGCATATTCTTTTTCGCTTTATTACTCTATCTACTATTTGACCATCTAAAGTATTTTTTTCCCTGGAAAAAGAAGTCAGAAGCATGTTTTGGGGCTTAGTCCATTATTTGCTCACATCACTTGTATATATATTGATTTTTTTTCTCATATAATTTATAAATCAGATCAAACTGCATGTGGGAATTATAGTGGTAAACCAATCTGATTTGGATTTGCCAATTTTGGCGGGTTTGTTTAGCTACTTTGGTCCTTTATTGGCATATTGTTTATGTTCCCACTTAGTTCTTGCCAAACTTGTCATAACTTGGAACATTGCAAGGCTAGGAATTGGTTTTATGAATCTTTAAGCAACGGCTAAATGCCACAGGGCATTCAAATTGGAAGAAACCACCCTCGTTTGGTGTCCTTGTACCAGTGGTAGGTTTTTTGAGATAGCCCAAAATTAGTCATTTGGTAGGGGTTGAATGCATTGATTTTATTCTATAAATAGGTGGATCCTACTACATCTCTTGCAATTCATGGGTGATGAATATGTGACTTTGCTGAACATATATTTGTGACATTTTATGTGATTGCTTTTCAGTTTGAATTTTTTTTAGGCAGCGGTTTCTCATCGAAATTTCTCTATAGTATTATGCTTCTTCCTCCTTTTTTTCCTGTCAATGATCTTTGATGAGTAAATATATAGAGTAGCTTATAGAAATGATACTGATTTTTATATGCTTTGTTTCATCTGTTAAAGGTTGCTTCTGCTTTTGATAATTTAAAATTTTGAGCTTTGGTGACAGGGGCCTGATATTTGCATGTCACTTCATAACGTTAAGTGCTTTCTTTGAGTCTTTCAAAACAATCAGGGTATCTTTGTTTTTCACTGCATCTCATAATAGTTGGGGTGTGGGTTCATGGTTGAATTTTTTGTATAGGATTCTATAACTTCTGAAGCCTATCTTTGTGGAATAAATCATTTTCTCAAAATATTTTAATCCTTGGGATCTTGTATATACATCATAATCTGCTCATGATATTATTGATGTACTTTATTGTATACTCAAGTTCAAACAGGAAAGTTATTTTAACATCGATTTATTTCTTCTATGTGGTGTCTTCAGATCTTGGTGTTGGAAGTGGCAAATCAAAATCATTGTATGGAAGGGAGGGTCATCTGGGCATTACTCTTGTAAAGTTTGCTGGTGACCAATCAGGGCTAAGGGATGCCTTGCAGTTGGCAGAATACTTTGAGAAGGACAATCGTGGACGCAAGGTCTGGTCTCGTGTGCAGCCCTTGATGTTAGGCAAAGACGATGAAAACAATCCAAATCTTTCTACGGTGGATCAGAGAACTGGAGAGAAAAAGAGAATATTGTATGGCTATCTTGGAACTGCTAGTGATCTGGACAAGCTTGATTTTGAAACAAGGAAGAAGGTGGCGATTGAGAGCTGGAGGGAATTTAAAGTATCCAAATAACTTATGGGTACATTTTGAGGTATATTCTACTGTATCTTAGCGTATAAATTCCAACCTACTTTATGAATCGTTGTGGATGCCTAATTATTTTTTATTTTTGTTGTCTGATAGTTTGAAAGGTCATGGGAGCTTAATGATCTTTGGTTGTTATCAGTCTTTGAGGTTAAGATGTGGCATCCTCAACAATTTATAATGTTACAATGTTTGTGGTGCTATATTTGATTGGCAATAGGCATCATTGGTTAATCTTAATATAAGGGTTCCGAGCCACTCTCCTTTTTTCTTAGGATATCATGCCTCCCACTTTTACCTGTTTGTCGCAATGTCATTTATATTTGCGTAGGAATTCCTCTAGCAAGCCTGAATTTTGAGTAGCGAAAATAAGGCTCAACTTCTGTCTAGATCTTTGCCAAACTTAGTTTTATTGACTACTTGCTATGAAGTCTTATAATGAAAACCTTTTCTTGACACTAAAGACTCAGAAACAAGCAATTTGAGGCAGCTGCCCTCTGGGGCTTGATGACATTGTTTGAGGTCCTGCTTGGACGCACTGATTTATAGAATAGCCCACAAATTGTAATGACTTCCCATGCATTAGTGCTGAAGTAGTGAAGTGTTTTTAACTAGCTTCAGAATCAGCTTTGCTGCGCAAAGGGAAATGGTGGGATGGCTGATGTTCCTAGTGTTTAAATGTCCCATAAATTTCAGCTGTTGGATGTTACGGCAATGGCAAAGCCTTAAAGAGGACTACTGTGTCTTGTGATAAGCTTTGTCTGGCCCTCTATAGTTCAACTAAAGTAATAAACATTACAGTGTGTGAGATATTTGGATAGTTCAATTATGTGAATGTGATATCCACCATCTTCCTTGAGAATAGGGGCTATTAATTTTACGGGTGTATGTAGCTGTGGACCATGCTGGTAACCCCTTTTATTCTACCTTTTTTTTCCCCCCTTTAGATTGAAACATAAGTTTGCTTAGTGAAATATGCCAGTCACGACTGCAAACAAGATGAGCGGTGGGTAGTTACTTGGGTTGCAATCAATTCAAGTTGCTTGCAAGCTACTCACGGTGTGGCTCATATTGAGTCAGATTCAATTTGAGTATTGTCAAATTGAGCTTGAACTTGAGTGTGGAGCTTAAGCTTGGGTTATAATATCTTTCATCTAATACTCTGATTTATTATTAAGAGGTTATTCACTTTAAATATATAATCTATCGTAGATTTTTTTTTTTATTTTTGCAATCAAAATATTTTTTATCAATTTAAAAATTTTATAAACTATTTAATTAATCATCGTCTTAATATTCCAAATGATTAGATCTTAAATAATGTGTGATGTATATTCGTATTCGTGTCTCCTGTTGTGTCACAATAATGGACCCCTCGGTCTCTTTCATTTGCAGAGAAATTGGCAGCATCTCTTCGGCTATTTAGTACCAGTTTGTAAATCTTAATGAATCTCTCTACCAACCTCTTGTCGTTCGCATTCATCCACCCAAACTCAATTATGGCCTAACGTTGACCTTTTTGAAAATAAATAATATTTCCATCTAAAGTTTTAATTTCAAACAGCCCACTTTTGGTAACCAGTAAAATTATACATGCATGAATTGAATGATTGATTATTTTGAAATTTGCCTCAATCTTCAATGTAAGGATAAGTATAAGCTACAACTTCTATCTAGCTTGAATTCTTAGCCTCCCTTTCCTTTTCTTTTCTGGACCTACCATTAAGGGTGTGCTCGGTGAAGGTCATCAAAGGTTGTTTGGATAATTTAATTTTGTATTATTTATATTATTTTATTAAATTTATAAGTAATAAAAGATTTTATTATTAATAATAATATGATAGATAATATAAAATGTACTCTGATTATTATCTCTATTTTTGGATATTAAAAGATTATTAAAATAATTTTTATTTTATTATAACTATATTCTTATTTATTAATTTTTTAGGGTAAAAATAATTTTATTTTTAATTAATATAACAAATAATAAAAAAAAAATTAGAATTATTATATTTAAAAATATTTAAGTAAAATAATATATTAGTATTCTTTTATTATTCTTAGTCAAATACAATAGTTATTAAATATAATAATAATTTATACCTACTAATCTTTAATGTAATATATTTTTAAGATAGTTTTTTAATTTTGATAATAAAATATTTTTAAATCAAATGTCCCTTTAAGTGTTTTCTCTTGCTTCCCTTTATTTACTCATTATTATTATTATATAATTAAATAATTTTAAATTAACGTTAAAATAATATTCAATCACATTATCATACGTCATATATATACTTATTTTGTGTACTTAATATATGTACATATAATATTACTTTTCATTAAATTTTGTATATACCCAGTTAATTCGAATTTGAATTCGAATTAAACAATGCTGAATTTGGCTCAATTTGATTGGGTCACTACTTGAAATATCATCTTAGAATAAAATGCATTTCTCTTTCAATCAATCCTTCTCTGGAATCCATCTTCTACTCTGCTTTTATTTTATATCACAAGTTTTGCATTGCAAACGTCTCTCACGTCTTACTATCTTAGCCTTCCTTCCTTACTTCCCGTATTTATCTTTTATTACATGCCCTCTCTGTGAAAACAGAAATGGGCGCGCATGCCTCATACTTTCTATCCACTCACTGTTTCTGCTGCCAGAACAACAGTTAATGACACCTGTTAGTAGGGTCGGATTTAAATTGAATTAAATTCAAACGTGTTTAAGTTCAAACTTTTTATTTAGTTTGAGCGTTTGTTGTATTTATTTCAAAGTTATTCAAACTTAATTTGCTTGAGAGGATTCGAGTTTAAGTTCAATCATTGCATTGAGCCAAATTGAGTAAAATGGATTAAAATAATACTATTTTAATATATATTGATTAAAATAATATCGTTTTAATTTATTCGTATCAAATTTTTTTAAGATTATGAGTTTAACGAATCGAACACCATTCAAATTTGAATTTAATTTAAAAAATATTTAACTCTTAAGTTTGTATTTAAATTTATTCAAATTAAATTTATTTTAGATTTATTTGAATTAAATTTAATTTCAAGCTCGTCTAAGTTCAAGCGTAACTTAATTCAAGTGTTTGTTGAATTTGCTTAAGGGAATTGTGTTTCCTTTATTATGTTGAACTGAATCAAATAAAAAATTATTTAAATATATATTAATTAAAAAATATTATTTTAATTTATTTATATTAAATTTTTTTAAATTCGTAAATTTATATAATTAAATATTTTTTCAATTTAATTTTAACTTTAAAAATATTTAATTTTTTAATCTAAATTTATATTCGTTGAAGTTAAGTTCGATTTAAGGGTATTTAAATCGATTTATTTTCGAGAGTGATGTACATTGAAAGTCTTAATGCGTATTTATTTATGATTTTAAAAATATAATTTTTTATTTTATTTTATAGTCCGGCAATGTCTTACTTTTTCTGACCCTTTCCATGTGGTGGTCACAGTGGGCCTGGCCCACCCCACACACCCCACTCTACTTTACTCTCTCCCTTTCACGATCTCTCTTCGGTTTCCGGGAAAAAAAAGCATTATAGTCACTTCTCATTCACACCTTCATCCAAACAAGCCCTTATCTTCGCTTATCCTACGCACACTCGGCGCATTCTACTTCCTACCACACTCCCTTTTTGAAAGTCTCTCTTCCACGTGGTCTTATAATAGCCGTCCACGTCCTCACCCTCTGGTCAGTGTCTCGTCTTCTTCTATTTCGCTATCTACGTTTCTAGGGTTTGGTTTTTTGTTTCTTTCCTTTCTGGTTATTAACTCAGTTACTGAGTCACCAAACCAAGAAAATCGAATCTATCATTTTTAGCCATGGGGTCGATCCCCGATCCAGGCGAGTTGACCGAGTTGACTCCGCCGAATTTCGATGAGTTCCAGCGTCAAACCTCGTTAATGACTAGCTGTACTCTCCTTTGGAAGGAGCTTTCTGATCACTTTACTTATCTTGAACAGAACATCATGAAGAAATCTGCTGCGCTGAAACAGAAGATACAAACACTAGACACTGAAACGAAAGCTTCCTTGGACTTTCTGAAGAAGCGGGAGGTCACCATCGACGGCAGCGTCGAGATCGCTTTAGAAAATCTGGAAGAACGCACGGAGGCTGCTCTCAGTAAATTGAATTCTGTCTCGGAAGAAAAGGAATTGACCAACCCTGATGGCGAAGTCGACGACGGCGACGCATTGTTGATGATACTGAAGAGTTATTGTCTAAAAATGGAGGCAAGAGAGTTTTGGAGGTTTGTGATTACTAAAAAGAAAGAAATAGACGAGATGAGAAATTTGTTACCGGTGGCGCTAGCTGAATGCGTTGATCCTGCGAAGTTTGTTATGGAAGCTATATCGGAGGTCTTTCCTGTGGACAAGAGAAAAGACAAGAGTGGTAATGATTTGGGCTGGGCTTGCGTGTTGGTGTTGGAGAGTTTGATACCGGTGGTGGTTGACCCGGTGATTGGGAAGTCGAGGTTGTTGGTGACGCCGAGTGTGAAGGTGAAAGCCAAAGAGATCGCTGAGACTTGGAAGGCGAGCCTGGAGGAGAGAGGTGGGATTGAGAACGTGAAGACGCCTGACGTGCATACCTTTTTGCAGCATCTCGTTACTTTTGGGATTGTTAAGAAGAAGGATGTGAACTTGTATCGGAAGCTTGTGGTTGGCTCCGCCTGGCGGAAGCAGATGCCAAAACTCGCCGTTTCGCTTGGTCTGGGTGATGAAATGCCTGGTATGTTGGTTCTATGCTACCTATTCAGCTTCTCTTACCCATTTAAGCTTATTTTTAAGGGTAAGGGTAATGTTGGTTTTAATTTCCGGACTAGGCTGCACAATTTGTTCTTCCCTGCAACGCAAGTACGGAATTTTGTTCTTCGATATAATTTAACTATATTATCAGTTTCTTTTTCTGTTGTTCTGAGACTCTGTTTGGTTTTCATCTTTTTGGTCAAAGTCGAAGAACGAGGACAATACTGGTTATTTGTTAGTCCTGCTTGTCCCCGGTTAGAATTTTTGAGCTCCTCATGGAATTAGATCCTCTGGCTAGCATAACCTTGTTGGTTTTCTGCTTGTGTACATGGACACAGATTAGTATTTTATGATTCAATAAAACTAAGTGCACAAATACTGAGTAATGACATGTGATTGAATGAATTTAAATTAAAAATAAGCTAATGTCTAATCTTATGATAACACATTATTGTTAATACAAAAATTAGTGCTCATTGTTAACGCACATGGTTGTACTATTTACGATGATAGTATATGCATATGTCAATTAAAAGTTCAGTCAAATGATTCTAATACTATTGAATGTGTGAGTGTTTCAATGTCTAACGGTAGTTTGGAAATCCCATAGTGTTTCTTTGTCATGGGTTTATTGAGATGATCCGTTGATTACTGTCGGAGGTGCTTCGATTTTTCTTCTAATGTTTTATTAATTGCTGTTACTTATATATACAGAGATGATTAAAGAATTGATCAGTAGGGGACAGCAGCTTGATGCAGTGCATTTTACATATGAGGTTGGTCTGGTGGACAAGTTCCCCCCAGTTCCTCTACTTAAGGCTTTTCTGAAGGACGCAAAGAAGGCTGCTGCATCTATTTTGGAGGATCCAAATAACACTGGCCGAGCTGGGGTATGAGCTTTCTTTTTCCCTTTATTAAGTTCCTTTAACTGAGTTGTTATTCAATTTTATGAAGTTGACCTTTCAGTTTGTGTTGGCCACCTGTGTAGGAATAGCTTCAAAGGGTACATAAATGCTTTTAGAACAATATAGAGGTTTTCTTATGGATTTAAACATGCTTTATTTTGGGAGTCATTTTAGGGAGTTGTTTGTCATATATATGGATGAACAAGTGTTCTAATCGCAGCTTAGAGAATTCTTGTGTGAGACTGAACTTAATGTTTTTGTTCAGTCTCCAAGTTATTAGTGATGTCCGAGAAAAGGCTTTCTGTAGTACTTTTATTAATACGTTGATAACAAGATAAACTGCCAATGTTTTCACATGTTGCTCCTTTGATTGGTTGAAGGGTGGAGCCTCTAGAAGTGGGTAACATTTTGTACTTTCTCTAATGTATAGTGTTGCCTCAAAAATGGGTGTCTATTCTTTCAACTAATTAACGTAGTTTTATCCAATTCAGCACCTTGCTGTACGCAAAGAACAGTCAGCTCTCCGAGCAGTCATCAAGTGCATTGAAGAGTATGAACTTGAAGCTGAGTTTCCTCCGGATAATCTCAGGAAGCGTCTTGAGCAGCTGGAGAAGGCCAAGATTGAGAAGAAAAAGCCAGCAGCTGTCCCTGCCACTAAGCGTACACGTGCTAGCAGTGGTGGTCCAATGCCTCCTGCTAAGGCTGGTCGTTTGGCAAATGCATATGTTTCATCCTTCCCTGCACCACCCACCTTTGTCAGGTCTCCCTCACACACTCAATACCCTGCTGGGGTCTCACCATATGCATCCCCACCTGCCATATACGGCAACAGGAGCCCACCAACAAATCCATATGCATACTCACCAGAAGCACCACCAACAAATCCATATGCATACTCACCAGAAGCGGTCCCTCCTCTGGCTGGATCCTATCCAGGAGCTCCCATGAACTACCCTGCCTATGGGGCCTATGGCACTGGTTTGGCACCGGCTTATCAGCAGGCTTACTACCGATAGACATGACTACACTTTGAAGATGGTAACCACTGATATGATGACCCAAAATCTCATTTGCTTTCTTAATGGTTTGTAATCACTAACCGTTTTAATGTTAACAGTGGCTGTGTGTTAATTATAACTTTATCCTGCTTCTCACCGTCTCTCGGTGGGAAGTATTTCTAATGTTGATTAAACTTCTAGTATTAGGTGATTGTGGAAGTACATGATGGCATCATAACAATGTTAAGACTCGATCATCACCAATGTTGTAGATTTGTTGTAGAAAGACCGTCTGCGTTGATCTGTCCTTTTTTTTTTTAAGTCGAAATTGTCGGTTCGGATTGGAACAATTGCACATAAAATCCAACTGAGGGTTACATTGCTAGGATGTTGTTTAATCAAAGTTGGATGGTATTTCAGTCCATTTGAAGACCCTCGCTCTCCTATATATCTTGACTATTATGGACTGACATTCCAAGTTGAATGGTATTTTGCAAGAAGGCTTGGGGATGGTTTAAGATGCTTTTATATTGACATCTCTCAGCTATGATACTTGCCCCCTGTAATTGGTGAAAATTAATGGTATGAAGATCTCACCGGTCACGTCCAGCGCTAATGGATTTGGCCATGAATGTGGGAGGATCTTGCTGAGGTGCTGGGGTTTTGCCGTGAGCCTAGTTGGATGTTGCGGCGGGATCATCTTCGTTGTTGCGCAGCAATAATCCAGGGTTATAATTGTCTTTTCACCCGAAACCACTAGGTAGTTCTTACTGGCTCCCACTGCGATTGTATGCCTGCGGCTGTAACTGCTTAGCGCATGGTTTGCAGCCACTTAAAGGGTGGATTTATCTGAATTGAGTTAGTTTGGAGTTAATTAAGTTCGGATTAAAGACATAATGTCCTTCTTGAGTTTGAGCACGGCGTTCTTAGAGGATTATTAGGGGTATAACCCATGGTAAATATGCGAAGTTTTTCATGTCTAATTTATGTTCTTATTTAATTTTATTTTAAACATATTGTTCCAAATTTTTGAGCAAAAAATATATTAAAAGGGTATTTTATATGTTTTCTGTATTAAATATTTATTTTTACTATTTTTTATATTTTCCGGGTTTTTATGAATTTTTAAAAATATAAAAATATCTCTTATATTTTCAATTAATTATCATAATGTCATAATTATATAAAACAAAAAACTCAAATTTTTATCATCTAAATTTCTAATTTTTTTCAATAATTAATTTTTAATGATGATTGAATATTGATTATATATTATGTTATATTAAGTTTAATATTCAATTAGATACTTTATATTTGAATTATTAATCAAAATATCTATAAAAAGTGTTAAAATTATTTTTGGTATTGCTATCGTTTTAAAAATGTTTTATTAACGATGTGTCGTATTAAATTTGTATATACACGTTTTATATTTTTTCTATATATGAATTTTATGATTGTGTTTTTATAAACGTATTTTTTATTATTTATCATATTATACCTGTATAATTCTAATACTTTTTTTTTTCTATTTTCATATTTATTAACTAGTGTATAAATTATGTTATTGGATAAATAAATAGTTTGTCGATGGTACGAATAATCTATCATATAGACAAATAAATCAATTTCAAATTATGCTATTGAATTAGAGTTTTAATTCAAAATAAATTTATTCGAATCAAATAATAAGTTCATCGGAATCACCCCAGCCATGGATAATTATAACCTTTTTATTATATAATTTGAACTATCAAACTAGGAAAAAAAATGTTATATTCACAAAACTTTCTATAAACCCTATGGCATTTGTACTCGTACGAGGAAATTTTATTTTGAAGGTATTTTATCTAGCATGACTTGAGTTAAATTAAATTAGAATAAATCTCAATGTAAATTTAAAATAATTAGTTTAAATTTGAATTTTATTTAATTAATTAACTAGAGAGTTATTGAAAAAACAATAAAAACAAATGTTTAAAAAAAAAAAAAAACTGTCCGGATAAAAAGAGCTCGGAATAGACCTGGCCACGGTTCATGAACCGTCGGTTTCGGTTCGGAACCGCCGGTTCACGGTTCGAAAATATAAGGACCCTGAACCGAAACCGTAACAGGACGGTTCAGAACTGCCGGTTCCGGTTCATGGCCCCGGTTCGGAACCGACGGTTTCGGTTCGGAACCGACGGTTTCGGTTCGGAACCGACGGTTTCGGTTCGGAACCGACGGTTTCGGTTCGGAACCGACGGTTTCGGTTCGGAACCGACGGTTTCGGTTCGGAACCGACGGTTTCGGTTCGGAACCGACGGTTTCGGTTCGGAACCGACGGTTTCGATTCGGAACCGATATTGAACCATCAATTCTAATACATGATCTTGATTTAATTTTTAAATTATTAATTACAATAATTGAAATTTAAAAGAAAGGCTTGGACTTAATTTTTCAATTAAGCTTCCTACGTATCTTCTTGGGGTTTAGAAGAATCAAAGCCTACGTAGTTCTCTTACCTTTGCATATCTAATAGCTGGCAGTACCCCCTTACCTTATCATTCACCTCCACTATCTTGAGTATTATTTCCCGTCGTCATCGAACTATCTGTAGTTAAATCAAGCGATTCTTCATTGAAGTCTACTTTTATTTCTTGTTGTCGTAATTCGGCTCTTGTCCAATCGTCCACGCATACTTGAGCTTCAATAGATTCGGGAGCCAAACTTGATCGTCTCTCATCCAATATATTACCCCCTTGACTAAAAGCTTGTTCTACTGCGACAGTTGATACCGGTGCTGCTAGAACTTGTTTAGCAATAGTTGTCAATATTGGAAAAGTTGATGCGTGTCGACTCCACCATTCTAAAACTGGAAAGTCTTTACCTATATTGCTGTCACCAAACTCAAAAATAGTAGTTAAATAAATATCAAGCTCCGAGGTGGAGCCTAATGTTCCTCTTGGTCTTTTGCCCCTTTGCATCATAATACGATCATCATAACTCATATTTTGGGTTGATGATGGGGCAATAGGTGGTAGAGAGGAAGAAGAACCACCATAAATTAATGCATATTCAGCATAAATTTCTTTAATTAAATTCATAATATTAGTTATAGTTAATGGAATATTAACTTCATCTAATTGCAAACATTCATAATATAATGTCAAATAATCTGTGACACCATCTAATTTAAATCTAGGATCAAAAAAACATGCAACAAGAAAAAGTTCTGGAATTATTTTATAGTAATTTAATCATTTTGTTTTCATTAAAGAAACAACTTCTTGTAAAAGAATATCTTGTTCGGCTTCTTGTAAAGCTCCAATAATATTAACAGCTTCATTTAAAAATAAATGAGAAGTGGGATAATAAACCCCACTTAAAGTATATGTTGCATTATTAAAATTTCTTAATACATTTAAAATTTTTGAACAAATATCCCAATGTTGGGGATATAATATAATTTGTGGCACATTTTGTGAAATAAATGAGCATAATAAATCCTTATAATCAAATGACTCGTTGAGTAATTCATATGTTGAATTCCAACGAGTCGGCACATCTTTAGGAAATCTTTTTGGTCTTTTATTATGTTGTTTACAAAATTTACCCCATTCTTTCATAATTTGGGGATGTGTCCATAAATATGAAATTGCTATTTTTATTGGACTAATAAAATTATTAAGACATTCTAAACCATCTTGTACACATAAATTTAACACATGACATGCACATCTAATATGAAAAAATCTACCACCTAAATTAGGTCTGCAAATTTCAATTAATTTATTTATTGAGGCAGTATTTGAACGTGCATTATCAAATGAAATTGAAAAAATTTTATAAAGTAATTTATATTCTTCTAATATTCCTTTAATTATTCTATAAATATTATCAGCCGTATGTCGTTCATCAAACATCCTAAATGATAAAATTCTTTTTTGTAATAGAAAATCATCATCTATCCAATGACAAGTTATACCCATATAAGAGTGAACTTGCCAATGATCACTCCAAATATCACTACATAGAGATACACGTCCATTAAAATTTGTAAAAAATTGAATTAACTCTTTTTTTTGTTTTTTATATAAACTAAATAATGTTCTTTTTAATGTATTTCTTGGAATAGTTTTATATGCAGGATTTAATGCAGTTTTACAATAATTATTAAAACCTAAATTTTCACCAAAACTAAATGCTAAATGATCTATTGCTACCATTTTTGCAAATTCTTCTTTACTTTTATTATCACTATACATAAATAAAGATTTGTGTGTAGAAGAACCATACCCGGTTATTTGTGTTTGACCTCGGCTTTGTCCCATTTTTTCCGGATGTTTTGACTCCAAGTGCCTTTTGAATGTTCCGTATCCACCTCCTTGTTTGAATTTGTAAATTCGCCTACAATAATTGCAAGCAACATCAAAATTACCATCTTCCTTTTGCATTTTCTTGAAATGAATTTTGAAAATATCGGATGTAGGAATTTTTTGAGATTGTTGTTCCATCTCCATTTGTTGTTGATGTTGTTGTTGTTGCTCCACCTCTTCATATTGGTTTTCACTTTCTTGTGAATGAAAATCATCTATAAATTGATTTTCATTCACATTTGATATATGTGAATATTGACCAAATCTTCGTGAACCGGAAGAATTTTCACTACTTACCATTTTTTGATAATAAATAAAATTAATTATATAAATAAATTATATGATTAATTATAAAAGATAATAAAATAATAATAAATAAAATTAATTATAGAAATAAATTCTATAATTAATTATGAATTGTATAAAAAAAATTGAAATTGAAATTAATAAAAAAATAAGAAAGAATTTAATTAAATTTAAGAAAATTTAATTGAATTGAAAGATTGAGAGAATATTAAGAGTTTAAAGAATGAGAATGAGAGTTTGAAGGATTGAGTGAGAGAGTAGAGAGATTGAGATTTGAGAGAATAGAATTTAAAGGGGTATATATAGAAAAAAAATTTTTTGAAAAAAATTAGAAATAGGGGGGTAAATTGAAATTTCAAAAAATTGCAGGGAACCAACGGTCCCCTGCAACTTCACTGAAAATTGCAGGGGACCAACGGTCCCCTGCAAATTTTCTTCAAAAGGCAACGGTTCCCTGCGCAGGAACCGTTGCCTTTTTAAATAAAATTCAAAAAAAAATAAAAAAAATTTCAAAAAAATTTCAAATTTTTTTCGGTTCAGCACAGTAAACCGCCGGTTCATAAACCGGTGTGAACCGGCGGTTCCACGGTTTCAATTTATGTGAACCGGAACCGAACCGTAGAGCCACGGTTTCGGTTCCGGTTCACTGCCGATTCCGGGTCTGCCGGTTCCGGTTCCGGGTTTAGCCGGGCCGGTTTCGGTCCGGTTCACGGGCCAAACCGGCCCGTGGCCAGGACTAGCTCGGAAGGTTTAATACCTTTGAACTCAAATCGAGCTCTCTAACTGGATCTTTAATCTGAGTTTGGTCGTTCAAACCAAATATGGATTCGGGTTTGAGCTGATTAGGTCTTTGAATCAATTTCAAACCTAAATTTTTTTATCAAGTACTCGTATGCTCTATTCAATGAGTGCCTGTGTCATTTGCAACGGTTGAATTCTTGAACAAGTTAATTTGTAGGCGGGCGTTTTCAATCGCCATCCTGTACCAGTTCCCGCACAAGCACTCAATTGAACGAACCATTATCAAGAAGCCAGGCTTTAGTTTTCAGCTTTTTGTTTCATGGATCTTCACATTTACGTTCCCATCTTTTCAATTTGCGTGTTGCAGGCACCAGGTCACTCAGTAGTTGCCCACCAACCGTCTGTTGTTTTGTTGCTATGGAACCTGCATTGTTTTACTAACTAATCGGTTTGTATTGTCGCTGTTGACCTAACCTAATGAAACTAATAGACTCAATTCAGTTCTTAGCTCGGCACAAGAGTTTGATTAGGGTAAACCGTCTCGACCAAGCTTGCCTATAGATCTTGATCGGTCTGATCAGGGTTTAAAATCATTGGCTTGCAATATGAATTATATACAAGCCAACAGCAATTGTAGTTGTATATCTAGTCAATTCTACAGGAAAGGATGAAAAATCAAGATAATTAGACATGTCAAAAACGAGATAAACTCCTGACTGTCATATGTGAATCATTTTATTGCTGAACATCTTAAGCAATAAGCAGTGATCAAGTGCATTAAACATCCCCAAAACATTAAGGTCGCAACACAGGATGAACAAAATTAGAAGTTCAAATTCAGGATCTAACCACCCATTATACCTTTCAGTCATTAGCAGTTGCTAGTTGCAGAGACAGCAGCTCATCCTCAGGATTGGTTTTAATAGTACAATCTGATCGGGGATAGGCGGAACATAACAGGGCATAGCCACGCTCCACCACATAATCACTGAGCATAACATCACTCTGATCGGCGGAGCCACTTATAATTTTAGAAGGGCAAGTCATGCAGACTCCAAGCTTGCAGTCAGGAGGCACATCCAAGCCAGAGTCCAACGCCTTGGATAGGATTGTCTCATCGGGCTCCACCTCCAGCTCTGTGGACTCACCGTCATGCTCAATCACCACTTTGTAAGACCTCGTAATGCTCCATTGAAATCTTTATCTGTGTGAGACTATGCATTTTCTGGGGCTAAAGTCGGAGGAATGGTGTTTGGTGCAGGTGGGTGCTTTTGCTTTATGAGAATGAATGGACAAGATGGAGATAATAAACGTAGGGTTGCCATGATTTTGTTTGCCTTGTGAGAGATCACTGTTTTGGAAAAAGATAAGGTTACCTTATGTTCACTTCTGCAATTTTGTTGGCTCAATTTCATCATCTGGGTGTATCAATGTGCTATTATTGTTCATTTATAACTTCTGGTTTCTTTTATATATATAAAATTGAAAAAAAAAATTAATTCATCTTGATAATCAGAATTTTGGGAAATAAAAAATAAGCAAGAAAAATAACAATATGTATTTTGATGCTTCAATATAATTGAAGATATTTTTAGATGACGAGGAGTTGTTTTGTATTTTTCCTGAAACTAATTGCCAGAATTGGGCATTGACCTGGTCAAAGTTGATTGCAACAATTATTTTAATTTCATTTATTTTATGCTGGATATTTGCCATTATTAATTTGGCATAAGATCCAGTCACTGTACATTTGCAGCTGGATTGACACCCAATCCAGGTCAGGTTCAATAGAATCCTTTCATTTTCTTCTTCTTCATGTGTGACAGTAATATAAATCCCTGTACAGTATACACTAGAGGCCAGGCCTTTTGTTCATTTAGAGTCTTTTAGTTCAACAAGCAATTATCAAGGTAAATACTAGATCTTTGTTATGGCCATTCAATTGTAATTTATTTATTTGTTTTTGAAAAAATAAATATTATTATAGTTTTATAGTTGATAATATAAGGCTTAAAAACAGCTAAAAAAATTGAGGAATATTAAAATTTTTAGAGGTTAAGTTGTTATATCAGATTAAATGATAACTTATAATTTATAAATAATTTTTTCTTTTGAATTAACTGTAGTAATGGAAAAACCAAGAGTTGGGCATTGCGAGATTGCGAAAGATGTGACGGAAGTAAGTTGTTTAAATTGGCACAAAATTAGTTTTTAGCTATGTATAGAGTGTGGAGTGTGGAATGGTCTGAATTTAAACTTACGTTTGTTTGCAGTTAATTGGCAAGACTCCTCTGGTGTATCTGAATAATATTGTGGATGGCTGTGTTGCCCGTATCGCTGCTAAACTAGAGATGATGGAACCTTGCTCCAGTGTCAAAGACAGGTATCACAAAATCCCATTGATTGTTGCAGTTTCCTCTAGTTTGGAAGAAATGATAGTTCACCATTCCTTGAGCTAGTGTTTTGGGATTTTTGTATGAATTATTGGGTTATGGCCATCAAGTTTCAAAATCTTAAACATTGTATACACATGTACAGGATTGGTTACAGTATGATTGCGGACGCAGAGGCCAAAGGTCTTATCATACCAGGGAAGGTTGGCACTTTTTTTTCCCTTGAACTTATGGTAGCTGTATCATTTGAGAAAAACCTTTTTGTACAAGGAATTGGTGTACGGCAGTATGTAACCATTCTAATCATAGTTGATCTGTGTGCAAACCCTTTTTCATTTTTTCATTGTATGATGTCTATTCTGATTTCGGTCCGATAGAATAATCAATATCTGTTGTTTTATATTTCCCTTGGTTTTGACTCTGTTTTGTGGATGGTTGTTGAAGAGTGTGCTCATTGAACCAACCAGTGGAAATACTGGGATAGGGTTGGCATTCATGGCAGCAGCAAAGCACTATAAGCTTATCATTACAATGCCTGCTTCAATGAGTATTGAAAGAAGAATTATTCTTCGAGCTTTTGGAGCTGAGCTGGTTCTCACTGATCCTGCTAAAGGGATGAAGGGAGCTGTTCAGAAGGCAGAGGAGATTTTGGCCAAGACACCGAATGCTTACATGCTGCAGCAGTTTGAAAATCCAGCCAACCCAAAGGTACATTTCTCAAGTAAAAAATGAAGTAGATGTAGTTGGTAGTACTAAAAGTTATCCAAATATATGTCATTGTTGGTGTAGATCCATTATGAGACTACTGGGCCAGAGATATGGAGAGGCTCAGGAGGGAAAGTTGATGCCGTTGTTTCTGGAATTGGTACTGGTGGCACAATAACAGGTGCAGGGACATTTCTTAAAGAGCAGAACCCCAAGATAAAGGTATAATAAATGTTTAATTCTAAAGTGAGTCCAGATTGAAACCAATTTATTTTGTTTCAGAAAGTCGACAAAAACTAAAACTTTGTCTTTTAGAAAAACTAATGTTTTTTGTGTCTACGGTCATTTGACATCTCATTGCTTTCTTTTTGTAATTAGCTATACGGTGTGGAGCCAGTTGAAAGTCCTATTCTATCCGGTGGAAAACCTGGTGAGTTGTATCTCTAATGCCTAGACTTTAATTATCTCATCTCTTTGCATTTTCTTGTTCAAGTGGTCTGAATATTTTTAATATATAATCGAGGCATTCCAAGTATTTGTAATCTAAATCGAAGTATAAAGTAGTTTTTGGCATTGATGCATAATAAATAAAAGAGGAACTAGGAAGGAGTCCTTATATCTTGTTGAAATGAAGATAGTATTATGACCTTTTGACAGCTTTATCAACATGGATGATAGTATTACAAACTTTTGAGGAAGAGAAATTTTTAAGAGAAAAGTTTGTCTTCTACCTTGGTACTCTTTACTTCCTTACTAATGGTGTAAAGTAATTTTTATGACATGGTCTGCTTATCTCACATAACCTTCTGTACATGCATAATAGTTTAAGCTGATGGCATTTATGCTAGTAAAGCTCTAAGTATGAGATTAAGTTGACAACATTTAAAAAGGTAAGTTCGTCTTCTACCTTGGTTCTCTTCCTTTTTCCCCCTTTTGTTCCTCCCTTCTAACTAATTTATAAAACCTCCATTCCAAGCAACCCATGTGGCTTTCTCCTGTCATTTGAAACCCTCAAAAATATCAGCCAGCCCCACAATTGTTCCCTGGCAGCCCCGCCTCTCTCACAGTACACCTTGAACGTAGGAGCTGTAAAATAATCTATATCTATGTCTACCTATGTATTAGCTGTTTATTTTATATAATAAAGGATTTCTTGGGTTATTGGCTGTGACTAACTGAATGTATATTGTATGTATAAATGTGAAGGTCCGCATAAGATCCAAGGAATAGGTGCTGGCTTTGTCCCAGGTGTTTTGCAAGTCAATGTTGTTGATGAAGTTATTCAAGTAAGCCAAATTTTCTTTCAAGAAATTCTTGAATTTATGTACTTGAAATTTCAGCTCAATGCTCCATAGAGTCCTTAGAATGCGTGTTTTTGAATTGAGTTAACAGGAAAAATAACAAAATGAAAGGGTAATAACTTTTTGTAATATGTATACTCGGAAACTTGGATTGATGTTATGAGATGAAGTTGGATTAGTCCCACATTAACCGAAGATGAAATGTTGAAGATTTTAAGTGAAATGGAAATTCAGAGAGAGAGAGTTGATGTTGGGAAATTTAAACTTAGCATAGTTGCATATATCTTATTGGATATAGATGTCTGCTTACTTCTTCCAGTGACCATTTCTAGCCATGTTTTCAGGTTGCTAAACAGCCCTTTTTTCAATTTTGCAGATATCAAGTAATGAGGCAATTGAGACAGCAAAGCTTCTTGCCCTGAAAGAAGGTTTACTTGTAAGTTTTCAGCTTCTCCAAAATCATTTTTCTGTAGGTTTAAAGCTGTTCTTGATAGCAATCTCATGGAATAATTATGTAGTTTCTTTCTTTATTTTATTTTTTTCACTCACTGCAACAAATTTGTTTCTCGAAGTCATGTCTGATTATGGGAGTGTCTATTACAGGTGGGAATATCATCTGGTGCTGCTGCTGCCGCTGCAATTAAGATTGCAAAGAGACCCGAGAACGCTGGAAAACTTATTGTTGTAAGTTGAATCATTCCCCTAGCAGATTCTCATAAAATCTCACCTGCATGTTTGGTAAAGTTTTCAATAATTTTCTGTCTGTGCTTAAAAATGGACTTGTGATTAACTGATGCAGGTAATTTTTCCAAGCTTTGGAGAGAGATATCTGTCTTCTGTGCTATTTGAATCCGAGAGGAAGGAGGCAGAAAACATGGTGGTGGAGCCCTGATTTCCTAGATCAGTTTAGCATTTTGGTCTCCTATTGCTTCTTCTTGGCATAATTACATGAATTGTAGTTATCTTAAGTGCCTTGTGCTGCTAACTACTCATTATACAGCCTAATTTTTTATATCAAATTTACCAAAAAGATAGATAATATATTTTGTTTGTTTTGATTTCTTATACCAGGTAACTTGCCATCTGGTATTAGAATCAACATTGCTGATGTAGCCTACCACACACAAAAAACTGGACTGTTCGGCTGAACTAAGACTCGATGGTCAGTCAACAAAACTAGTTCTAGCTCCTGGATTGGATTGACCGGCCCTTGAATCGGCTGAATAAATCTGTCTAAAACCAAAACCACTCAACAATTTAAAAGGTGTCGGCATGATTTGAACCAATTATTGAAAATTTTTGAGAGCAACAGTAAACAAAACACAAAAGATGAAAAATCAATGGATTTAGCAAATAGAGAAAACCAGAGCAAAGAAATCACACAAAACTACTGAAATTCCTCAAGATTTTCATTAGAAAAAAAAATTAGGTTTTACAGAGTATTTATACAAAATCTAAGATTACAGGCTGGCTACAGTTACGTAACTACATCACAACCATTAATAACTAACTAACTCTTACAAAACAACTATCTGATCTTTAAAACAAATGCCGTTAGATTATTCTTGGCTAAATGAGACTTGAAAAGAGAAGAACTGAAGACTTAGAAAAGAAGAGCGTAGATCTTTGTACCAACAGTACATTCAGAGTCTTCTAGATGAAGCTTCAACTAACTCTAAACGGTGCGTTTTGGCTTAATGAGAAGTCACCAAAACGCACAGTATTGAGTAGAGATAAATGGGCCTCTATATCTTCAAACTTAAACCAACTGCTGGCCTTCTTCTAACTCAGAAGTGGGCTTGAAATGGCTCTCTGAACTTGTCTTAACAATTATTGAGGATAAAAATGACAGGTTTTCTTGTATCTGAAATAAGAGATTTGCTGTGTTAGCAAATCATACATATCTGATGTAGCCTTTGATGCAACTTCAGAGACAGAAGCCATAGCCATTTCTGGAGCCATTGTCTAATTCTTCTGAGCGATACACTGGACAGTTTTCTACAAATCAAAATGAAAAAAAATTTGTGTCAAGTAATTGTAAAATGCCAGAATTGCAGAACACAGACAGAAAATTTGAGGTAAAATGATGTATAACTTTATTTAATTTATCATTTATTATAAACATTATTTTGTTTCAATTGTCAAAGTAATACAAGATTAATTTAGAATAATTATACCACATTAAGTGGCCAATCCACGGGACCTTGGATTTTGAAACCACGGCCACAAAATGTTTTTGAATCTCTCCCACCCCATGAGTTAATTCAAGAAGTGACACTTTCTCCAAAGTTTATATGCTCATACCCGAATCAATTCTCAACCAATGTAGGATTCCTAGCAGTATAGATGCATCTTGATCATTAGATCTAGAATTAGAAAAAAAAAAAAAAAAACCAACATATTAAGAGACCTAAAGAAAGCACAATTCAATTAATCATTCCAAAAGAAAAGAGTAACACACACACACACACATATATATGTGTGTGTATGTGTGTGTATATATTTATCAAGAAAGAACATACAGATTTCAAATATAAAATATGATATTTACCTGGTAAAATAAATGAAACAGCATCAAGTACAGCAGACCATTAAAGTAAAATACCAAAAATCTTATACTCAGCATTGCAAGGCCTCAACCTTCAACAAAATTTGAGGATAAAATCAGTTAAGATGGCAGAAACAAAGCCCCTCTTCACCTGGAGGAAATGAAGCAATGGTCTATTGCAAACTATTTAAAGGAATGACCTCAATCTTGATTGGAGCTCCACACTTTCTGTAATCATAAAGCATAGCTCATTGAACTAAGAAAATAGAAGAAAACATGAATTCAACCAATTCAATTCATGAAACAACAGAAATGCTTGAGGTATTTCGGTGAGTCGATAATATACCATATTTTTGTACAAATATTGTATGGTGGAATTAAGGTTGCCTTCCCAACATTCCTCTACTTCATCCTCTCCTTCTGTCCACTGTAGTCTTTCGAGCTTTGGTGTGCTTAAAACTCCATGACAAAAAGTCTCCATCTCCAAGCATTGCCTGACAACTACTTTTTTTAAGCATGAGAATTCAAGAGAATAATCCCCACAACAGAAGCTTTTAAGGCTGGACAAGCAGTGAAGTTCCAAACAATCCAAGTTGTTGAAAACAATTGAATTCTCCATTACTTCATCTCCCAAATGTGTCACAATTTCCTCCATCCTTTTGCAATCAGATACATTTCCCAAATGTGTCACAATTTCCTCCATCCTTTTGCAATCAGATACATTCACTCTTGTAAGTTGACCCAAAGTTTTAGTTTTTGAGGGGGTTAGTAAATATCTCAATCCATCACACTTTGAAACTTGCAGAGTTGACAAATTCTGAAAAGACACTGATGAGGACCATGAATTTTCTAAACTGTCACATTCTGATACTTTTAGAGTCTTGAGATTTTGAAAAGCATTGGAAGGCAGAAAATTTCCTCTCCACAGATGCTTTAACCTGGGCATTTCACGTAACTCTAGTTTTTTCAAGCTAGGGAATGCATCCTGGGAAATCAGTTAATCATAAAAAGAAGTGTTCAAACAAACAAGAAAAGATGATTAATTAAAGTGGGTAGCACTTTATATGGTGACATTTGTGATATTTGTAGACATGATGATGACGGTAAGCAAAATTGGTACTTGTTAAATTATAGACATGATTTAATAGAGTACTTGAAGCAAATACCTTGTAAAAGAAGAACAGTGGCTGTTGACTGTCTCCATGACTCCCTCGGATGCTCAATACTTCTGAAGCAAGGATCTCCACATTATTACAACCATATACCTTCAACACTTTCAAATTTGGCCATTCTGAAAAATGCATTTCTGCGTAGAAACTTTTGAGACTTGGTAGCATCCCTAGATACAGGTTGGTTAATTTAGAGAATACAAACCTGGGGATTTCTTCCCCCTTGGCAACAACTTCCTCTATCATACAGGACCTTTTCTCAAGAACTTCAAAAATCTCTTCAACTGAATCACAATTTTGTACTTCCAACATCTCTAGTTTCTGGTGCTTCCCGAGCATGTTAGATGGAAAAACACTTGCAAGATTTTTACAAAATTGTACAAACAAGCGATTTAATTTTTTGAAGGAATCCACAAAAACCTGATTGTTCCATAATTTTACCAGCTGATCAGCATGACTGATTTGCAATCTCTCCAAACTAG